>NC_089753.1:63601454-63656940 GCF_040412425.1 Macrobrachium rosenbergii
CTTCTCAGTGATTTTATTTGACAATTTCTGTTTGGTACGTGATTTCTTATTGCTTGGTTAACTTAGGTTTTTATGTTCCTTTTTTTACTTTAATTATTATGTATTTTAAAGTTTTGTCAATTATATATAACTGTTTTAATACTTTAGATTTAGTCAATAGGTATAGTTTTCTTACTGTTTCTTTTTTTATTTTTTATGTAATTCCATAGATAAGTGACCTGATGATGGGAAAAGTTACGTATTCCTGAAAGCTCGGCTGTGCCTCTGTTAATTTCTAAGAAATAATAATGTCTGGAATTTTACCACGTCTTCTGGCTATCCTGTTCCTCTTATATATATATATATATATATATATATATATATATATATATATATATATATATATATATATATATATATATATATATATATATATATATATATATATATATATATGTATATATATATATATATATATATATATATATATATATATATATATATATATATATATATATATATATATATATATATATATATATATATATATATATATATATATATATATACTTACATAAGTGAATGTTTGCATGTTTGTCTGCTATAGAAACCCAAATTACCTCACAAACCTGGACAAAATTTGGCATGTGACCCCTAAAAGGTTATAACTCAAAATCATACCCCTACCCCTGTGACAGACATCAAACACTGACAAATTGAATGAAATTTTTGTTTTTAATAATTTCGTTAGGTTTCCTTCAATTGCCTTATGGGTTAATGGTAATTTTTCGCCTGATTACTCCAAGTTTTCTTCTGGGAGTAGTATCTACTGGCTAAGCCTAACTGGCAAGATATACGGTATTTACTTTTTTTATTCATCCGAATGTGAATGTCCTCCTTAATTCGTTAATTTCTTCTTCGTTTATATTTTCGGAATTTCCTATAGCGACTGTTTCATGACTTTGTGGTAATGTTTTTTGCTATAAAGTCTGTCTAAATGAGGTCTGAAATTAATTATCAGGTAGTTTGGCAACACCACCATGCACACCATCACTTTCAACATAGCGCAACCACCTCCATCAAACTCTGTCTGTCTGTCTGTCTGTCTCTCGCACAAGGCATCAATCAAACAATTTGGAGCGAAATCTATCCATGAGGTTTTTAACTATTGAAATTTATGCTTGCAATCTCTCTCTCTGTCTCTCTCTCTCTCTCTCTCTCTCTCTCTCTCTCTCTCTCTCTCTCTCTCTCTCTCTTATTTATAAATTCCCTTTATGAATGGGTTTGAAACATCAAGTCTCACTAGAAAAAAACAAGAATATTTGACACTGCAAGTCAAATCTCTCTCTCTCTCTCTCTCTCTCTCTCTCTCTCTAACCATTTTAATCAGATGTGCCTGATATATATATATATATATATATATATATATATATATATATATATATATATATATATATATATATATATATATATATATATGTATGTATATATGTATGTATGTTTGTGTGTGTATACTGTATTATATCATGCTTATTTAAAATAATGAATTCAAGACAGAATTATTAATCACAGAAATGAAAAGCATTAGTCAATGATAGTACACATACTTTACATGACAAAATAATTCAAAGGAGATGCAGGAAAATTTGTCTGAGTTCTTCAAAGTTTTCCTTATATAGCGTCAGGTTTGTCAGCTAGTTATATATATATATATATATATATATATATATATATATATATATATATATATATATATATATATATATATATATATATATATATATATATATATATATACATATATTAATACACACACATATTATATTATACACACACATATATATATATATATATATATATATATATATATATATATATATATATATATATATATATATATATATATATATATATATATATATATATATATATATATATATATATATATATGTATATATATATGTGTGTGTGTGTGTATTCCTTTTTTAACATAGTATTTCTCTTTTGCAATACTTATTGCTTGGTAATGCACCTATGGAAAGTAATTTTTGAAAAATATTTTCTGTTTCTTATAAATTTTCTTAATTAATTCCATAGAAGTGTAAAATATTTTTTGTGTGACGAAATTGTAAATACAAGCAAACTTATAGTTTTAGCACAAGAAATACTGCGAAATGAAGGGAATATTTAAATTAATCACTCATTCCATAGTTTTCTTTTAACTTAGATAGCACTGTTAACTCTTATTAGAGCATTTGTAAATATTTTAGATAATATGTAAAGAGGAAAAAAACTACAAAAAAAGCAATATTAAAAATGGGCTCTTATTACTTGGTTGGCAATTGTCATTACTGACTTTTACATAATTTTTGCCTTGTATAAAAGATTTTGAAACTGTAAGGAATATATATTTTTGGTACTTGCTTGTTTTGGGTTTAAACTAAATCCAGTCCTCCAAGAGGGAGTTATCTAATTCTATGCCACTGCCTTTTGCCTGAGAAGGGGAATTCATTTGTGTTTCTCTTCATCACGTCAGTGAAACGTATTTGTCAAGATTTGAAACAAAGAGAATAAGGCATAATCCTGTCGTGCGAATAGGTATTTGAGTAAAATAACGATGAAGAAGTTATCTCAGGTATTTTTCTTTTATGTTTTTTCCCGTAACTATATATATATTAATATGAAAATAAGCAAATAACAGTTCAACATTCGCTTTGGTTTCATCCAAATCTAAGATAAAAGTGCTCTGTGCTTTACGTATCATGTTCGGAAGTGAATCTGTACATTTATGGGGTGAAGAAATGATCGGTACATTTAGTGCAGCAAATCTTGATTTATTATTAATTATATACAGAGATACAGAGACCCATATATTGTCGGCAGTTACCAAACAGTTTTCTCACAGGAATCACAGAAACGGCCCAAATGCAACATGAAGAACGCGATTGAGGCAACTATACCCAAGATTTCCACAAATAGCATACTTTTCGGTCTAAGGGTAGTTGTCTGTAGTTTGTTACACAGGTTTGGGTACCTCCCAGTTCAAGGTTCTAAACGGAAATTAACTGCGGGACTAAAGTGACGCAAAGGACAAGAATAACCGACCAAAAGGAAGAGTCATAAGTAAAATAGGCAAAATGCTGCTAAAATAGCCGGGAATGTGGTTTGGAAAGATTCAGAGTGAATAAGTGTCTTCTATGGCATCTGTCATGATTATTATCATTATCATTTGGAAGAAGAGAAAACCGAAAGAAAAAACTACATGTATAAACATTATCTATCAGGGAAAACTAAAGCTTTCCGCATATCATTTTACAGTGGTACAACTTTATCCCAGCTTATCAGTACTTGGTATCACGACCACGTGGGAAATTGAAATACCTTCCACGATGGTGGAAATCATTCACTCCATCCTGGGAAAGTAAACCATCACTTGATCGGTCCGGTCCAAAAGACGAAGGAAAGCTGCATTCTAATCAAGCTAGTTCCTCGTGGGACGAGTCGGTAGAGTTCTTAACTTTTTATAATCAAGCTAGATCACTGATGTGATGTATTAATAAGCCCTTTAGGCAATAGCGAACATTCTGGTAGAGTGGTGAAATTTCAAGTGCTGTGGCAAAGAAAAGCTTGGATTCGAAGGCAACTCCAAGATTTGTCTTGCATTCAGAATCTACATGTACAGTGCTATCCATGCAAAGCGAATTAGTAAGCGGAACATCCTTTGTTAGCAAATTATCAAGTACAACAGTAAAAGTTTATGAATGGTTCAAATGAAACTTAAAAAATGTACGTAGAAGCTAACTGAAAAAAAAATATTTCATCTTAATTATAGTTGATAATCGGCAGGCGTCGAGCCCTTGAATGACCAACCAATATCCATAAGGAAAATGGAATCAGAAGAATCAGGTCTTGGTTAGGCAAGCCTCTAGAGAGGCGCAAAGATTCGACATACCATAATGGAACATATCCCATGCAAAGCACGAATCATGCAACACCTTCCCATCAACTTATGGAGGACCTTAATGACGAATTTGAAATTTACACAACAAACCAGAGAGCAAGAAAATGGCAAAGTACAGAGCAAGGATTTTCCTGATTATCTGCCATGCGATTTTTTCTCTGAGTAATCTGAACCTCTGAAAAACGAGAAAGGTCATCTACAACGGGCGTCCGCTTTAAGAATTTATTATTATTCAAAACATTAAAGGAAATAGATCTAACTCACCCGCAAAATCCTTTGAGGCCCTGTCTATTTAGTTTCTGATCTTCAAAGGCCTGCAACTCCAGTCTAATGTCTGATTTCCCTTAATAAAACCTACTATAATTTTACCCATGCGTATATCTCCGCTTCCCTCTAAATTCGCATTTGTGCCAGTAATTATGTAAGTAACAATCTTATCTTAAATTTTCATTTAGGTGCACTTTCTAGGCATAGCTCTCCTGGTAATGGAGTTAATTTTTTTAGTGACGTTCATTAAAGCCGCATTTTATGTCCTAGAATGCATAAAGCAAAAGCAGTAATCTTTCTCCAGACCCGCATAAAAAGCAGACCTAATGAACTATGCTAATGAAAGGAACCTTTTCATGAGTCTAGGTAATCTCATTAGAGGCGTCTGTTTAATTAGCTTCTTCCTCTCAGTTATTCTGACTTTCAATTAAGTTAGAGATGTTGATCATCATAATACTAGCCATCGTTTATCCTCTTAATTAGTTTTCTGTAGTGACTAGCAGTCACTTATTACCAATGCATGTAAACCTTGCGTTTAAGCTCTCTAATTCCGTTTTTAATTACTTATAAACAATGCCAAGTAGATTTGCATTCGATATTCAAAGTCTAATTTAGCTTTTCTCTCTTGTGTAATTCACCTCATGGCGACATTAGGTTCATAAACATAATTAACTATTGAAGGATAATGATTAAAATTTAGTTTTCGTACCCATCTGTTTGAAGGTCTGTTTAAGAGGTTTGTAAAGAAAACTGATAGAAGAAACTTGAGACAGTTGATAATACTGAGAAGCGGTTTTGACGTCTGGATTTCTTGTCAAATTACGTAGCTCTTTTTCTTCATTTGCAGATTGTGTAAAATTGACAGCGCCTTGCTTGAAGTGGTTTGCGCCGCAAGAGAGATGATACAAAACATCCGCACGATACCAAAATGTCTGCTTGTGGCTGACGAAGTGCATGAGTGAATCACCATATCTCTTAATAGAAGATTGAATGAGCTCAACGTCTATGAACTTATTAACATGTTGGAGGTCCAAAGGCAGTGATAAAGTTTTATCCCCATCAATACAATAATTGTCTCCGTTGTCCAGAGGTCTACTTGAGGCCTCTTATCAAATTCAAAACCTTACAGCATTTTGATTAAGGCAAAGACCCGTGCTGGCTAAAAGCCCACTTAAACTCTACTAACCGACCAACATCTATTAAAACATAAGGGCATTTCTGACGTAACTGCATCTATCTTACCAGGAGAAGATCAAACCACCTAACTCGCTGATGGAGATGAAAGGGAAGGAAAGTGGTGGAACTGAAGCTTTAGTCTACAGGTCTTGATACCCTCCAAATCCATTAGTAAACGTAATTCGTTCTCTCTTTAGTGCAAAAAGAATGTTTCTTCTTCAGTCTGGATAAAATTCCTTACTACCACTGTTTGGACAAACTTCATTTTCCCTTAGTATAGGAAAAACTGATATGGAGATAAGATATATGAAAAATTTCTCTTTTGACTGTAAATTTATAATCTGTACTCGATTCCATAGGGAAAACGATAAAACCTTGGTTCTGCTTCTTTTACGAAGTGAAAATATTAGAATCATTGGGCCCAGGAAGAATGACAAAAGTATATGCACAATGCATCCTGTGTTTTGCACTGAGATAGTCATGTTATATATGGTCAGAGCGTGGCAACGTAACGTTTGAGGCCATGATTTTCCTTTAAGGCCCCCAAAAAGGGCTTCTTTTGGAATTTCTCAACAGCTGTTACTCACTTTTTATGGCCTGATTCTGAAGTCGTTGATCTACTGCAGTGGAGGAGAAGAAAGACTGACTTCCCTTGCAACTAAAGGTCTTCAACCCCATTTGGTTTGAAGGTGGATTTTGAATGATATTTTATATGGAAAGTTCTTGCTTCTCTTTATCTCTCTCATTCCGTACACACACACACACACACACACACACACACACACACACACATATATATATATATATATATATATATATATATATATATATATATATATATATATATATATATATATATATATATATATATACACACACACACACACACACACACACACACATATATATATATATATATATATATATATATATATATATATATATATATATATATATATATATATATATATGTGTGTGTGTGTGTGTGTGTGTGTGTGTGTGTGTGTGTGTGTGTGTGTGAATCAGCCTTGATTAAACAAAGAAATACGATGAATGTTGCAAGAGGCGCCTGGGATTCAGATATTATAGATAAAATCTTCCTCCAACCAGCGATTAAGAACATTAACGAGAAATTGTCAACTGGAGAGACATAACGGCTAACCTATGGACATTCTGGTATAAATACCGCTTTTCTGTAACTTTTTCATGTACTATTTGCCTTTGGAGAGAGACAGTTTGGTCTCTGAAATAAAATCTTTACTTTCTATATTTTGGTGTTTTTATGGGGTCCTTATATTTGACATGTTGGTTAACTTATGGGTGCTGGTGATTTATTTAATCAACAAGTTTCTGTTTACGAAATAAGATTTTGGTCCGAAAAATGGCAGTGACCCTTATTTGGTTGGAGCATCTGTGCTACTTGTGAAATTAATGAATAGAATGAGTTTTTCGGACTTCATTAGGCATAGGGTCATTGCCATGATGACATATCAAAGCACTTGCCCCACAGCATCTGGTCGAAAAAGGCTTGAATCATGATTATTAAACAACACAGTTAGAGAAAGTGGTTCAGCAACATTGGACCATGAAATAAGACCAACCTTATTTTAGATGTCGTGTGTTCTAAGAAGAACAGTTTTTCTTTTCAAAATGAGAGCTCTTCCATGGTACCTTCACACATGGAGAATTACCATATGCTTTCTGAATAATATAATGAAAGAAAATTTATTTATTGGGAAACACAATTTAAGTGACAAAAAAAAAAAAAAAAAACAAACAGGGTGTTCACTGATTATTAAAATGGATTCTCATAAAAGGAAAATAATTTCCTAGCATTTTTAGCACTCGATACAGCATATTCATTACAAAAAAACAATTGATTCATATTAGTTTTTATTTTAAAGCTCAACATTTTTTTTAATTTCCATTTAATAAGGCCGGAAAAATACCCATGCAAAGGTATATTTTTTGAATCAAAAATAGTAATTTAAGTCTGAATAAAAATCAATTGAAGGATATATTTACTTTCTGAAAAGAATTAATTTCGATATTGTAATCGTTTTTCGTCTAGTATCTCTCTGTAAGCGTATATATATATATATATATATATATATATATATATATATATATATATATATATATATATATATATATATATATATATATATATATATATATATATATATATATATATATATATATATCAACACACAATCACGTGTGGAACAGAAATAAATTTCTGACTCGTCGGATATATCTCAGGTAGTCTAAAAGAAGTTGGAATGAGGCAACTGCACCAAATATATATAATATACCATAGTTTTCCCCAACTTCCCGACTCAGCAATGACCCAATAGACAACATTTCATTATTATATATAGTGAATAAGATAAATCATCATTGGAACCGGAAATAAATTTCTGACTGTTTTCTCTCAGGTGGAAAGCAAGGGCGTTATCCACTGGGCCACATAAGTCTAAAAGTTAGCAACTCATGCATGTTCCATCAAGTTTTCACTCAGCAATGATCAATGATACATTTCATTATTTCCCTTCTAGTGAATAAGATGAAATCATCAACACACAATCACGTGTGGAACTGTGTTTTTCTGACTCATAATAAATAAGGTAAGCAAGGGCGTTTAAAACACTTATTTTACTTCCCCAGTTTTCCCCAACTTCCCGACCAATCTGGTTTCTGTTTTATGTTGTAAAATCAACACACAATCACGTCTGAACAGAAATAAATTTCTGACTCATCGGGATAGGCTCAGGTGGAAACAAGGGAGTTATCCACTGGGGCCACAAGTCAAAAAAGTTGGAACCTGAGAGCAACTAATGATATAACCAGGGAAACCCTATCATTCACGAATTATCTAAGATAGAAATGTTCACGTGTGGAAAAAAAAATATAGATTGTATATATATAGGGCGTTATATATATATATATATATATATATATATATGGGTCTGTTATATATATATATATATATGTACGACAATATATATAGGTTGGCAATGGTTAGGTACGCGTTATATCACAAGTTTCTTCAATTTCTTGTATTTATATATATATATATATATATATATACATATATATATATATATATAAAACAAATACTTTTCAACACTAAAATGTTGAATGATAGGTATTTTCCCTTATATCATTAGAATTTCCCCGTCCCGTTCCGGCTATATGAAATGCCACAGAGTATTTTACAGCACAAAACAGAAACCAGAGGTTAAGGGGGGAAATCAAATAAATGTTATAAACTAAATATAATTTGTTTTGATGAAAACACAGCACACATACACGCCGACACACGCAAAACAGACAATATCATGATCATCAGCTATAACTTCATGGATGATACCTGAATGCGAGAAATAAATGAATTTAACATGTTCAGGAAGATTATTTGGCTTCTTAAAAATTGACTCTAAGCAAGCAACATCGCCTGACTCTTCGTTAACAAATCATTTGCTTTGGTATTCAGCGCAATATAACGACATGCAATGCCGCATTCAGTTTAAATCTCAACCCATTACACGTGCCAACATTCCTTCAATTGGCTTCTCCATGCAGTGTTTATTATGTAACTCCCCTGTTTTGGGAATTTCCGTGTCCTGCAGCAAACGGAGCCAGCGAGAAAATTGTTCATATTCTCAGGACCTAAAGCAGAAAAGAAAACACCTTCACACGTCTACCGTTGTTAAAATTACGGGAATTCAAGTCTCTTTCCTGGCTTGTTTTGTTTTATCAAAGTGATAGGATAGTTTACAAAGTTCTTACGCCTAATATAAATAAATGCAGCACTCGTTAGAAAATTCACCAATTATAACAGATTAGAGCTTAATTTGAGCAAAGCTTAATTTTTTCCTGCCAAAAGTGTCTGTGGCGAACAATGCACAAGTGTATACATTTCCATTTAAGACTGTGAAGAAGGGCATTCTCTTGAAATGTTGTAAATGTTAAGGTTAATCTGGAGCTGCAGTTCCTCTAAGACATTACTATGTTTCTACGATTTAATTCTTTATCATAACAACCTTACAGATTAATTTTCCTGAAGAATTATATGACGGATAATGAGCTTATTACATCTCCTTTTCCTTGTTGACATTTGATGCTGCTATTTTCAGTATTTTTTAAATGTTAAATATAGAGGAAAATTACGAATAATCTTGAGACAAGACCGTGCACTAAAGTGATCTTAGCAAAGTTGGTACCGAATGAAGTGATGGAAATGATTGATTAACTTCATGTGCATTTTCGAAAGGCTTTCAAATGAGTGATCTTTGTAAGGACGGCAAAGAGAATGGAAACATAATGGCGGGAAAAACAGAGGAAGAATTTTGACTGTGTATTAGTGTCACTTGCTAAAGTTACCTTAGGGAGCCCAAAAATCCTATATCAATAAGAATTAGAACGGAGGGAAATAAACAACGTGTTTCGTCATCACGGTTTTGTGTACGCTGTAAGCATGGAAAGAGACAAGGTGCTGAAGATTTGATAAATATTGGAGGACAGATTTTGAAAGCTAAAAGTCTGAACGCTCATAGCAATGAGAAGGGAAAGAGAAAGAAGAGACTGTTTATGTGGAAAGGACAATTAGACCACAAGTTAACTTTCGAATAATGTGAGATGATTTGTGAATATATTTCAGTTCAATGTTCCTGCTTCTTGTGCGAAACATTTATCCTTTCAAGTGAACCTTGGATTATACGAGGCCAGTTTTTAATGTTACCTCTGAGTTGGAACCACGACCAGAAAACAATCTATTAAGTTGGACGAATTATTAAACAGGAATTGTTAAAAATAGATAAAACAGGTAAAAAATGCGCCGAACGAATTATTAAATAGGAATTGTTAAAATAGATAAAACAGGTAAAAAATGCGCCGAAGTTTCTTCGGCGCAATCGAGTTTCTGTACAGTGTATAATGCTGTATGAATCTCTCAGCCACGGCCCATGAAACTCTCAGCCGGGGCCCAAGAAACTTTCAACCACGGCCTGGTGGTGGTCTGTGTTGTTGGCACCTATAGCGGTGCCAGAGGCACAATCATCACTAACTTTAACCTTGAATAAAATAAAAAACTATTTGGGCTAGAGGGCTGGAATTTTGTTATGTTGGATGATTGGAGGGTGGATGATCAACATACCAATTTGCAGCTCTCTAGCCTCAGTAGTTTTTAAGATCTGAGGACGGACAGACAAATAGCCATCTCAATAGTTTTCTTTTACAGAAAACTAAAAATGAAACCTCTGTATAAGGATATTTACGACGTGGGATAGATGAGTCAGTTAGCAAATGAATAGTATTCATCTAATAAAGACAAGACAATAAGAAAAGGAACTCACAATTAAAAGATCATAATTTTTAGACAGATTTTTAAGAATCGGAGTCTTCATGGTACTGCTTTTTTTCAGTTTCTAAACTATCCTCTAAACTATCAGATAAATACTCAGGGTTAAGGTAGGTGAGCAGAATGTGTGTAGTATTATGGATGAAAAGGCAACAGGTAATATTAGATGAATTCATTATACCTTTATTAAAATGTGGAATAATGATATTGTATAATTATTAAGAAGCAGTGGTGGTAGTAATTTCAATAGTCACAATGATAACAGTCCTAGCATTTACAATAATACAGTTATTAATGATAATGTTAATTAAACGCTATAAATAAAGAAAAAAACAAATACGGAAACAGATGAAGGGGTTTTGCCGTAACAAATGACCCTAAGCGAAGTAGCGACCTCAGGCATTTAATTTGAAGAGAAGGAGAAAATGACTTCCCACTCATTATCTGACATGACTTCTCCCGAAGGGCTTCTTCTGTATCCCAGGCCATCGATCCTCTCAACTTGAGGACGCTCTCATAAAAAGTCAGAGCGGCTGATCCGTTGTCAAAACATGAGGACACTTTGCCACAACCGAAATGCAGTCTTGCAAGCGGTGACCACACAATTTGGCACTCCGAGGATGAGGAAAAGAAGGAAAGAAACAGGGAGGGATTAAAGAGGATTTGGAAAGCAACAGTCTCTATATGTAGGTGAGGGAACAACGTGAATGATAGTAAATGGAAAAACTTAATCTATTCCTCAATGTCAATAAGGCTATTTTGCTGATATCTTGTATTTCCTTTTCTTTTCTAGGTAAAATTTCATACTTTGTTAATTCCAGCCTGTCACTTTACAAAAATATTTATTTGACAACTACTGCTCATTTATTGTGCTTAGAATCGACATACTGATGGAAAGCAGCTGTCACCGGTCTGATGACGAAAAATCAGTGTCGAAACTCTACTGAAAACAAGTAAAAACTGTGCAGAAGTTTCTTCAGCGCAATCGAGTTTTCTGTACAGTGTATAATACTGTATGAAACTCTCAGCCACAGCCCATGAAACTCTCAGCCGCCGTCCATGAAACTTTCAGCCACGGCCCGGTGGTGACCTGCGTTGTTGACGCCCATAGCGTTGCCAGACTTAAGACCACGGCCAACTTTAACCTTAAATAAACAAAAAACTACTGAGCTTAGAGGGCTGAAATTTGGTATGTTTTATGATTAGAGGGCGGATGATGAACATATCAATTTGCAGCCCTCTAGCCTCAGTAGTTTTGAAGATCTGAGTGCGGACAGAAAAAGTGCGGACGGACAGACATATAGCCATATCACTAATTTTCTGTTACAGAAAACTAAAAATCAGTATCGAAATTCTAATAAAAAAAATAAAGAAATAAAGTAAAACACACACACAAGTGAGGATAATACTGAAGAGGAGACAAGGTATTGCCTAGCTACCTCAGAGATTTCAGCGTTGTGACCGAATAGCTTAACTAATTTCTTTCGGTCATCACACAAATATCTTGGATTCCAGTTAAAAGATCTTTGTTTCTCCTGGAAGCGTTTGGTAATTCAATATATAATAATTCAATATATAACTGCCATGAGCTTTCTACTTGATCTATCAAACGAGACAACATTTTTCCTTCAGCTTGACAAGCCTTCCAGCAATTGAGTCTTATTCAGACGCGTATGTAATCTGTTCTTCTTTATTCCGGGACATCTATCTGTGTTCATCTATAGTCAAAGTTTGAAATGTATACAGTCCGTAAGTCATATTTCTACTGATGTTTGCCTTTTATTGTTAGATGCAGTATATGACAGTCTGTTCTTTCAGCTGCTGATTTATGTATTGAAGAAGTAAGTACGGATCCAACTGTGCTTACTTAATTTCATATGTTTATTCATCATAATTATGAAAGTGTTTTGAGTGAAACTGAAAGCTTTATTTAATGACACTCTTTCTCTCTAATTCTGTCTGAGTGTATGCCTGTCCCTCCAATGCAGTGAAATAAACGGTCAGTTATTTTCGCGTTTTCATCATAGTGAAAATTTACGAAATGTTAAAAATTCTGAAAAACTAAAAAAAAAAAAAAAAAAAAAAAACTAGGAACATAAATGAGGGTGTAAACAGCAAAATGATGAACATCAGTAATATAAAATGCACATAAAAATGTAATAAACAAAAGCAAAAAAAAAAAAAAAAAGTAGAGTTATGAGTAGCCTGATTTTCGTTCACAGCTTGCTCCGTAAATTTGTTTAGAAAATTCAAGTATTGTTAGCTCATTTGTTGTGTTTCTTTTAGAGAACATATAGTAATCTTTTAGGTAATGTAGAGAGACTAGCAAGTCCACCCATATAAAGGGAGGAGTTGTCACTTGAACGTAAAACTTATTGTTTGTATCATTAATCTGCTAACAATAACAAAAGCATAGTTAAAAAACCGTGATTAATTTCATCATAACTATATAAATGAAATGGTAAGCAGTTAGATCCCTACTCTGTTTGCCTAAATAACAGTCTTGATTTTTAAAGGGGAATATTGTGAGGCAAGTATACCTTTTAGGTTTGGTATTCTGATGAAACTTTGAAATATTTGTTTCACATATTACATATTTTCAGAATTAATAAAATTTCTAGAAATAGCATTTTAGGTTTCCTCCCCGAGATTTTCCTTAACCAGGACTGGGAAATCTATGCAGCGAATCGTATCACATGTGGAACTGACTCAAATAATTTACAATTTCGTGATATTTTTGCCTTCGTAATTTGAATGTCATTCTGTTTGTGACACAGATCAGAATATATCGGCAATTTCCATAAAGCCTGACTATACTAGTCACGTGGTTTATGCTTGAAAAAAAAAACAGATGATAATAATAGTGTTTATGTTCCAAGCAAAAGCTGTACAAAACTGTAAATAAGTCAAATAAGAAAACCGATCACCGGGAGGCGTAAACAACATGAACTAGACTGTGATACACACGTATTACGAAGAACTACGTTTTACTTATTTTATTATCATTTTCCTCCGAGTCACTGGAAAGATTGTGTAAATTCTTTAATCTAGAGGTGTAAACCAAATAAATACTTTATGACTGGGTTCAGTGGACTTTATTATTTATTATCAGTAATACTAGTTTGATTTAATTTACCGAGCAGGATCAGTATTTTTGTTGCACCAGTCAAGGTGCTTTCTGGCTGTTCAAAAATGGCTTCAGGTAACGTATAATTATAATGAAATCATGTGAGTTAGGAGATAGAACAGACCATACGTCTTAGGTGAAGTCGGATTAGATTAGTTTTTGATATTCAAGATATAGGCCAAGGGAAGCAAAGGTCTATCTAGAGAAGGTTGGACACAACTTTGGTTATGATAGGAAGTATGCATCTTTGGTAATATTTCATAACTTTTTTATAGATTTTTTTGTCTAATTAGGACTCCGGTTTCTCTCCTTGCGTCTGTAGGGGCTTAAGCACATCAACATTCATAATCAACGTTGGTATAAATGCCACAATTCTAATTTCTTCACCAGAGTCTTCGGTCTTATTCCGTAGATCTCTTAGGTTATTAGAAGGGATGTACAGGTGAAGACAAAAGAGAAACCGTTTTCACAGACAATAGTTGTCAGAACACTAACAAACAAGGAAGAATTAAAGCTGTATACATAGTGTTGAATAGTATATAGTAAAGTAGGAAGCATATTTTGATGATCTCAGTGTTTTTTCAGGTAATTCTTCATATATTAATTTTTAACTTTCAAAATGAAACATTTTTCCAATAGTAAATCTGAAGCCTGTATGCATTTTATAGCCGCTGTTAGTGGTAAACTTTTGAGTGCATTCAGTGTTCTTGAAAGTGGGTTTTGTGTGAGAGACAACAAAAAAACTAGTGATGTGCATTAACTACATCGGCAAAAGCCATATCATCCTCAAGAGGAGTTAGAAGGATATGTTTTTTGCTTAAAATATAGCTTGAGAGCGAGATTTCTTCATGAATAATGTGTAAATTTTCAAGTGAATTCCATACATGATATCTAGCACTAATAGAGCTGGCCTATGAAAATACCTAAACCTTCACCCAAGCTTAGGAAGTCAAAGCATGAGGCTGATCTGCCATCTCTTCTTGCGTGAATGTTGAGGAGCAAATATAATCTTGTAACATTGAATAAACAGTAATAAATTTGTTTTTTCCTCTTGTGTTGGTGGATGGCGACATACTGGAAGATACTTTAATTTCCTTTGAAGTAGGTATAAGTATCTCGACAATAACCTAGTAGGAGAGCGACTGACTGTTTAAATGTAAAGACCCTGCTATTTTACTTTCCAAGATACAGGAGCCATCAGTTACTGAAGTGTAGTACTAAATTTTGGTTCCCCTGAAAGTAATAGATAGGATTGAAAAGGAATGCTATAACAAAACACCTGACACCTTTGCAAGGCAAGGACTAAAAAGCTCAAAGGCCATGCATAAAACTGTGAAAACTACTTTGGTAACAGTTCTACCATACACTATTCTGAGGATTTAACAAGATAGTGAAGTACAGTAACAAGCTTACAAGTTCGAAAATGTACAACAATTTTCAAATTTGATGAAGGATAATAGCAGGCAAAAACAATTAGATTACAATATGTAAAAAAAAAAAAAAAGTCAAAATTTTTGGTTTTAATTAGTAACTTAATTCATATTATACAATACAGGTATGAGCCTCTCTACTACACTCGTTTCCAAGAAACTTCTAGGATCTTTGAGAGACTGCAGAAATGACACACTCCACTCAAGAACTCTCTCGGAAATCGAACCGGAATTCTGACTTTTCTTTCAAGTCTTCGGGTCCGCTAGAGAGACCTTCATTCGCTCATCAACCTTCAGCGGAAATCCTCTCACCCGAATATGAGAGCGTCGAATCAGTTCTTAATCATAAGAATCTTTATTAGATGAAATTGATTCCAACGAAAAGCTCTTGGGGACATTTGGTTTATAAAAGCGAATAGATGTTATAATAAACAACAACTTACTACACATATGGGCCATCTTTGGGGAAGGGACCTTGCTGGCACAAGGCTGAATTAATCTAAACCAAACAATGTTCATCTGTGCGTCTCGGTTGGCAGGCGGAATCCCCAGATCCACATCAGGCTTCTTTTTTTATTCAGGGTCAGATCATGCATTTGAGATTTCAGTTTACGCATTACTTTATTACACTTAACGACCTTTGATTAAAACTGGGAACTTAAAGCGCAGCCGGAGTTTGCGCAAAACGTGAAGTGAATAAAGGAAAACAATTTGATAAAATTCATGTATCTCTCATTCTCATAAACCTGTCAGCGATATAGTTCCATCATATATTTATTAAAACCATTATTTGCTTAAAGGCCGCCACTAACGTTCAGTTATACCTGAGGAGTTATGCCTGCACAGTTGGCCTGTGCAGGCAAATCTTCACCACTAACAATAATCTTTTTCCTCGGTCCTCCGTAGTAGCCATGGCGTCAAGAGACGATGCTTTGGCTGTAGTTGGTTTGCTGATAGCATATAACAGATCATAAACGTCAAGTAAGACTAGTGAAAGAGTGGTTTAAAAAATAATTCAATACTCAATGCGAATTTGTTAAAAGAGTTTAAAGTTGCCCCCAGTACTTTCATCATGTTTATTGAATATTTTATAAATGACGGATGAGTTCCTTGGCAAGATAATGAGTTAACTAAGTTAGTAATTGTTTGTTTTTATTTCAAAGTTTACATATTTAGGCCTAATAATTTTTTCTGTTTCATTAAAATGCTTAATACCGATTTGTTTTCATTTTAAGAACGACTTTCTTGTGATGTATTACAACGAGTGAACATCCATAGTATACTACTGTTCCTTTATTTCATTTGTGCGTTGATTAGTATAATTTCATTTCAAAACTGGCTTACATGGGGTGTAAGCAATGTATAAACATACATAGTCTAATAGTTTTTTTTTTTTTTTTTTTTTTATCAGACAGAATATAATTTTTTCTTATTTTGGGAGTGAACTACATATATGATGCATAATCATGAATAGATGCATTGTAGGCCTAGTCTCGTTTTATATTATTTCACCATATTGAATATTTACTATCATTTAAAAAC
Source organism: Macrobrachium rosenbergii (assembly GCF_040412425.1). Taxonomy (NCBI): domain Eukaryota; kingdom Metazoa; phylum Arthropoda; class Malacostraca; order Decapoda; family Palaemonidae; genus Macrobrachium; species Macrobrachium rosenbergii. The sequence goes on from NC_089753.1 coordinate 63,618,299, forward strand.
TGACTTTATATATGGTTTATAACCGTGAATAAACATACATAGGCTTAATTTGTTACGATAGCCTTTGGATTTTGCTTGCCCAAGGAAAATCTCATTCATTTAGATTTCAATGAAATTTACAAGACATTCAGGAATGATGCTGCCACTTTCAGCCTTCATTATGCACACTTATTTTTTCCTGTGGTAAAATTGCAAAATTATATATTATTCTCACATCCGAACCAATTATAAAAAAAAAGTAAATCCGATGCATCATTAATTTAGGCATAAACACTTTTAAATTTAATAAATCCCAACACTCTGTTCCTGACTGGTACATATTATCTGTCAGGGGACGGGAAGCGAACTGGGCGAAAATTTGCCTCCCTACATGAACGTTGAAGTGCTTATTCGCAGACAGTTTGACCAGAAGCTCACTGATTGAGATGAGCTATTTGCTCAGTCTGCCTGCACAGTCGAGAATATCTGTGCAGGTTGTTCACATTAACGTTCAGTTTTGCCTGCATAAGTCAGCTGTGCAGGCGTAACTGCACAGGTTTAACTGAATGTTAAGTGGCGGCCTTCAGATTTAGTCAGAGAAAATATAATTTAGTTGCAGCTTCCTACTCATGTCAGGTTTCTGTATTATGAGACGGACCCTTTGCAACATAATTTCAACAAAAGACTAATAAAAATATTTTTTGCCATTTTACATATTTTTAGACTTTTCAAGTTTCTTTTATATCACTGATGGCATTTACATTTCTTTACCTAACTTTTGATTTTTTTAACCATGAAGGTAAATCTAAGTAATGAAGATATTTTACGATGAGCTAAAAGCCAGGAAGTTGCAGCTCTGCTAATCTTTTTCATCACTTCTAAATACCTCTATATTTCTTTCCATTTTTATTGTTCTTGTCCTGCACATACTGTGCAATCAATTATTCATCTTATCAGCTTCAAAATTATTTCTTTCACTGGAATTCAGCAACCGCACTTCATTTCTATATAGGAGTGTTGTATCAACAGTCTCATTATACATTTACATTTTTCATGTTCAGTCTTCTCTGGGGACTCACACTCACATCATCTGTTACATTCGCTAAAAAAATACTACCTAATTCTAATATACTACAATTGTCATTATTTCTCGCAGCCAGTCATATTAACTATTCATCCTACAGATTATCATTCACGGGTATAAACATATTGCTGCTCATCTTGCAATCATCTTTAACTATGGTTTTATCCATTCATAACCTGTTTACTAGAGTTGTGGCTAGCACTCGGGTCATCAGTCTAGAGTGCTGAATTTCTGGTGATAGAAAACATAATTGCATTGACTAGCCTGTCCTTGCTAATCATCTGGTTTTCACGTTAAATGTAGATATTGAGGTTTATCCATTCCAATAACTTTGTGCCATATTTCAGTAATATACTGAGAATAACGGAGGTGTTCCAAAGTTAATAAAATCAATAAGTCTTCTTATTGTAATTGAATCCTTGATCATATCCCTATCTGCTGAGTGAATGAGTGGAATTATGCATAGATCTCCTTTCCACCCTGACCATCAACATTCCTTACCTAGTTTGTCATTCAGTTAATCCTTATTTCTTTCCTTTTAGTGGCTAACTCTCAGATTTCTTCTCACAGATTGTGTACAAACCCCTGTTCAGCTTTCTGTATGCATTCTTCATTAAGGATAATCACATTTAGGTTTTGAGATGCCTGACCTAATAAACTTATCTGAAATGGAATTGTTTTGTGCAAATTAGTTAGAACCTTTCCCTACAAACTGCATACAGCTTGCAAGAATGAAGGTCATGATTTACTGTCAAGATTCTATTAACTTCAACTGAATTTCAATTCATGTACATGACACAGAAGTCCAGCATGTTGAGTTCATTATGGAAGTCAGGAGGATATTGGTGGTCATTCTGAAAAAGAAAAAGAAGGAAGAAGAACAAGGAAACTGAAATTAGTTGCCCATCTTAGGGCTGTGTTACCAACATTGCTAATCGTAACCTGAGTTGGACAATCAAGATGAACTGCTACCACTGGGAAGTCACCAAAATGAAAACCCGTATTAAAAGGGCGAAACTTAACAGTTAATCCTGACCTGGTCTGCCACTAGGTCAGTTGATTGTTACCCTTACAAGAGACGAAATGAAACTGGTGGATCTGGAACTCATCTATCATATCCTGTCCAAGCCCTCTCAGTGCCCCAAGAGACTTAAACTCGAGACCCAGCTGGATTACATTCTTGTCTTTGGACATGGAAAGGAAGTTTTGACTAAGGAATCGTGCAGCCATCCTCATCAAGTCCACCAAAATCAAAGAAAGGTCACTACTGAAGCTGCATTCTTATAGCAGCACATTGCTGCCACCAAGGATGTCTTCTCCAACCCTGACTTCATCATCATCAACTGAGATGACAAGTGTTCTACAATGACTATTATGTTGTTACACAAGCTGAGGCAAAATTTTGAAAGGATAGCAAGAAATTATGTGGATATAATCAAGGAACAACACAGAATACTAATTTAGATAGAAGTTGAACCTTAGTTTAACCAGACCACTGAGCTGATTAACAGCTCCTAGCGATGGGCCCGAAGGATTAGATTTATTTACGTGGCTAAGAACCAATTGGTTACCTAGCAACGGGAAATTATGGTGGAATTTCTATCACCATAAATAAATAATTCTTCATTGGCCGGTCGGAGAATCGCACGCTGGGCCAGCAGAGTGCTAGCTGAGAACGGTACCTACCCTTCCAATGAAGAACTGACTAATTTAGATGATCAGCTCTTGTCATGATAGCATCAGGTTCCAGATGACAGTGGTGGGCTATGGCCTGCACTGTTTATACGTGAAAACCCATATGGCAAAGGCTTGGCTTTTCCTAATAATTAGCCAGACGGCCCCTCCCCATTTATTGCCTTGCAAAAAAGTTGCTGGATATCTTAGCAAAGTTTATCCCCTTTCAGTATGGCCTCTTCAGCAGAATTCCTCATACCCATTTGTAACAACAGTTCTAATGGAATCTTAGACTCTCTCTGACTTGATTTCTGTTTTACAAATGTGCCTGGTAACCAAGGCTGGTAGTACGGTACGGTACAGTACGGAATGTTTTTCCGTACTTCGTACCTGGCTAAAATATCGTACCGTAATTTCGTACCGTATCCTCAATTATTTTTCCGTACCGTACAGTGCGGTAAAAATAACGTACCATAATTCCGTACTTTTATCGTACTATAAGCAAACTCAATCATCAGTAAAATCCCCTCTTTATGAAAATTTCAATGTTAACAGGTTTAAATTAGCAAAGGACTTTATATGTACATGTGTATATAATTCAGTTGTCGTGATAATAATAATAATAATAATAATAATAATAATAATAATAATAATAATAATAATAATAATAATAATAATAATAATAATAATAATAATAATGATAATAATAATAATAATAATATGGGATTATATGGCTGATCCTGTAAACGTTTGTAACGTGTTACTTCAAGAATTACACAGACATAAACATGTTAATTAAGGAATTCCAAACACACACACACACATGCATGGTATGTTACAAACTAAAATGTTAAGTGCCTTAGTGATCTCCTTGTTCAGTCACTGAAGCGGCCAAATATACATTAGTAATTGCTTAATGATATATCCAAGCCTAAGGTACTGTACGGTACGGAAATTTGCCCATTTTTTCCATACCTGAATCGTACCATACCGTACTTTGATAAAATTATCCTACCGTAATTCCGTACCGTACATATAGACTAAATATCAACCGTACCGTACCGTAATGCCAGCCTTGCTATTAACAGAGCAGTTGAGCATGCAATCACAAAATTGTGTGCTGGTGATACGGCTACTCCCATCAATTTCCTGAAAGATTTTAAAACCTTCTAGGATATACATGAAGGACCCACCTTTGTTGTTCTAGGGACACGGCCGACTATTCAAAGGTATCCAAATGAGCTACCTTTTTATGTGCTTTTTCAGAACTTCTTTGTAAGGTGCACAGAAGAACAGGATTTATACGACTTCATATACCCTAACCTCTACTGCCAAAATGTCAATGATACTTTCACGAAGACCTCTGACGAATGAGCTAACCTTCACTTATAGGGTGCCTTTAAAATGAAGTTTGAGCTATGCTGCATGATTGAAGGAAACGGTAACAGTCTTGATATCTTCCTTAACTACTGTGACATTAATATCAAAGCGTCTGACTGAATGTACCCTATCAAAAGAGGTACTATCTTAACAACGCTGATACCTATAGGGAAAGTATAGATCATTGGTATAGTGATGACCGCGGCCTACGAAGAGGATGCGTACATCATAAAGCATCATAACCATCGGTTGAACATGGGATTTCTTTAGTATTCAAAACTAAATTGATAATGATGTAAAGAACAAGCCCTGTAAAATTACAGTTGCTAAGGCAACACCAAATTTAAATGTCAAATAACTGGCATCCTATTCGTTTAGGTAACATGCAAGTCTTTTGACAAAAACAGGTTGCGGACTGAACGCAAGTACACAATCGGAAATGTTTGGGAAAATTGTATTTACTCATGGCATGTTCTTTCCGTCTGTATAACTCCCTTATCTCATCATCACAAATTTATTTCTGAAACTGTTTCAGTGGATGTTAAATACTAATTATTTCATTGAGTTTTGCAGTCACGTATTTTCATCTATTGATTCTTTGAGTGTTTCAGTTTATCAAAAGGATGAAACACAGGTAAAGCATAATTCAGTAGACTTCAAAATTAATCAGTAATTCACCTGAGTACATCAAAGGCTTCCGAAACATTTGATGATGATTATAAATCAAAGTGAAAATAATTAATTCATAATTCCATTCATTAAAGGGTGGCGAAGTCTAATGTTAGTTTTCTGTTATGCCCAGCCTTTAACTAAGTAAATTGTGTCAGAGGTACCTGTGTGTGTATTTGCGTGTGTATGTGTTTAGGAAGACAACGATAGATTCCATGGGTGGAACTTCGTTATACCTGCAGCATAGACTTTTTATGCAGAAGTTTTCAGAAAATTCAGTTTTGGAATCGATGCTGCCGAGGTGGTGGAATCTCATCTGATAATGAAGAAAACGGTCGATGCTTCTCCACCATACCTGAAGCGGTAATAACTTCCTGAGGTGCTGGCTTTTGGATTGTAAGATGTTGCAAAAACATTATTAATTAACTCTCCCATAGGATTCATTACCATTCCATTTCACTTCTCAGCGCTTTGTATGTTGCTGAAAGCTGGAGTGCTCGACTTATCTTAGTGTCTATTAAGAAATTAATTAAACTTATTTATGATGTGAATCAAAATTATAAGTTTTTCTCCCTAGGCGAAACTGAAAATGAAATCTGCGGATAAAAACTTTGATATTCGGCATGATTTACGGAGAAGGGAATTTAATAATCCTTTTTGGTAATGAATTAAACAATTTTTTTCCTGACAAAGCAAAGAAATGAGAGAAAGAGAGAGAGAGAGAGAGAGAGAGAGAGAGAGAGAGAGAGAGAGAGAGAGAGAGAATAATATTTATTCATTACTTTAAGTTTTTCTTTAATGTATAACACTAACGAGAAATAAAGCAGGTTGATAGTCCTGATTTCTAAATACAGATTAAGTTGATCTACAATATATCTTATGGCAAAGGAAAGAGTTCAGTATAACCTGATATTACTGTTGGTTTTTTGTCTCAGTGTCTGACTGGTCAAAATACATCCTCGATTATATGCTCTTTTCACATATCTAGTACTCTGTGTGTGTGTGCGTGCGTGTGTGTGTGTGGGTTTGTGTGTGGTCGTAAGGACAACAGCTTTAATTATAATATATTAGAGTTTAGTCATAAAGCGTATCTCGTGTGATTTGATTTATTATCATATCTATTTTTCCTATTAGAAATGGTGTCTCAACGTTACTACTCATTTCTCGTATGCTGACCATGACACTACTGTCGCCTATTAGTTATGAAATACTGACAGGCTGAAGAATATCACATGAAGCACCATTTCAACAAGCACAATACTTAGCGACTAACAACGAGAGGTAAATAATGTCACTAACATCCAGTTCAAACTGTATGGAAAAAGAAATTGAGGCGCTGCTTTTGTTCCACTAATTTCCCTGACCAAGAGATTTAATGTCAACTGGTACCTGATAGTAACTTACTTTGTGTTTATTGATCTCTGTTTCCTCATGAAGAGTATTATTAGATCTGGCTGATGGCCATTTCACAAATTCGTCACAAATCTGTCGGTTATTGGACAAGAGCTTGTTTGTGGATTGAACTTTCAAAAAGAAAATTCGATAAAGTTCCTCTGCCATGTGTGTGGAAAAGAAAATGGATGAAACAGTTCAGATGGTGGGGGGGGGTTGTAATGCGAATTCACTGAGAACCATTATTGAAAAGTACAATGAGAATTTATTAGTAATATATAGATGCTATGAAGTGAATAAACTTAATCTTTAGAATGAGCCCTACTGCTGATTACCTACAGACACATAACAGCATTTGAAATGGCTTGTTTAAGACTTTTCTTGTTTATGGTTTGATACTTATAGTGATCCATAACAAATTTCCTCCTGAAGCCTTAAGCAAAGCAGTTTCGTTACTGAGGTAATAATAATAATAATAATAATAATAATAATAATAATAATAATAATAATACTAATAATAATAATAATAATAATAATTAACAGCTGTTTCTGCGATGTTTAATTTGTACAAAGTCTTCTCTAATCGTCTGATAATCTTCTCATCAGCGTGTGGCTGATGTATCAGGTTTCCTAAGGACAGGTCAAGAGTTTCTGTTGTCTTAGTTTATTTCCCCTGACGTTTTGACACGCGGTCTGGCTGCCATCTACATAGCGTTACAAAAAGTGAATGTTACACAGGTATATATAGCAGATGGGTGGTTTACAGTTGGCTAGTGGGCTGAATATTTATTGGTCATGGGTTGACGATGAAGTAATTGATTGGTGGTGTTGTGTTTCTATAGGCCTAATAGGCATTGTTGTTTTTTATAAGCTCTTCGCTTTCGTGTCTTTTGTTGTGAGTAAGTGCATTATAATTAAGTACAAAATCACAACAAAAGACCCAAATGAGAAGAGTTTATAAAGAGCACAAGAATTATAAACAAAGCACCAAACCAAGCATCAGACCTCCAAGTCCGACAGCTTTTCGAGGCACTTCACGTATTGGAAACAAAACCTAGGAGAACTATAAGAAATCAGCCGGCATGTAACCTGGCGTCAAACACCGATGAGAGAGAGAGAGAGAGAGAGAGAGAGAGAGAGAGAGAGAGAGAGAGAGAGAGGAAGCCCAGAATATTGTCATGTTATCTGAGCGGTGTATAATACCAGTCACACTGGTATGGGGTATCCAAGCCAACACCTGTAATATAGGTGTGGAGAATAGCGTAATAACAGAAGCATCTTGGCAGTAACATAACTTTATTTCAGTTCCTGTTCCGACATCGTATCAACAACAAAAATATGGCGCAATATATTCAAAACATAGAATGTTCCCAAAGTTAAGGGAGAATGTCCCTAAGAGCTAAGGTACATAGTGCATTACAAAAAATGGGTTTTTACAGACACTACAACTCCCACTTCCAGCCAACAATACTAATTAGGCCTAGGAGATCACAACACCTCCGGGACCGATTACGGCACCATCAACCTGGGCCAGTCAATATTCAGTCCATTAGTCGACCCACCAACTGTAAACCAACCCCCTGCTATATGCACACGCGTAACATGTATCTCAGTTCATTCTCTTTGTATAATTCTCGGTAGATGGTCCCCAGAGGGCGTTTCTGAGGAAATAAAACCAAGACAACAGAAAGACTTTACATGTCCTTTGGGAACTTGATATACCAGTTACACGCTGATGACAAGAAGAACGTAAAACTGATTTAGAAGACTCGATACAAAACAAAATAAATGCCGTAGAAATAGCTATTATTTTCAACGCTACCACCCACAGAGAAGGTCTCCTCCCGAATAATAATAATAATAATAATAATAATAATAATAATAATAATAATAATAATAATCCAGCCTTCGTTATTTCACTATCTTCTTTAACCATTATGTTCATCTCTTTGATAACATCCGTCTTTTTGGTTGGTTTTCAGCTTTTCCTTTAATCGTCATGAGATGACTATAGCAGTATCTCATTGTTTTTCTTCTCCACTAACCTAATCTCAGTTGGTGAATAGCACTCATCATTACTCTTAGGTCTAAAAACAATAGGCCATTCAGAGACACTAAATCATGAAACGAAGGCCAGTGTGGTAATAGAACGCCCTGGTATGTGTGACCAGGATTAATAGAGTAGAGGGTTAGTCCGCTTCTGACCAAAAATAAGGATAGTCTTGTGCATGACGTCGTCTGGCTACATCTGGCTGAGGTTAAGGTAAAGTCATCAGTCAGCATTTGACCTACCCAGAGTGAAGAACACGGAAACTCTCTTAACCCGGATTAGGCGCTCTTCACCTGGTCAGTCCTAAGATTTAATTCTGACCAGATTGTTATATAGCACAAAAATATAAACAGAATTTTCTTATCTTTGTTTTTTGTTGAACGATGCGGGCTGCATGATGATAGTTAAGACTACACACACACACATTAACACACATATATATATATATATATATATATATATATATATATATATATATATAGAAAGATATATATATATATATATATATATATATATATATATATATATATATATATATATATATATATATATATATATATATATATATATATATATATATATATATATAATATATATATATATATATATATATATATATATATATATATATATATATATATATATATATATATATATATATATATATATATATATATATTCAGCAGCACTTCTGAGAAAAACGGGGACCTCATATATATATGAAAGAGAGTGGGCAAAACAATTACGGCACATACCAGTGACGTCACAAAATTCTCTGACTCACACGTGGGACGGCTCAAAAAAGTATACCTTAGTTTTACATAAAATAAACAAAGACCACTGAGTTGATTAACAGCTCTCCTCAAATAGCAAATAAAAAGAAGGATTATCAACTTATTTTCGTGGCTAAGAACCACCTGGTTACTTCAACGGGAGGACAGATTGATAGTGGAATCCGAACCACATTATAAAGAGAGAAATGAATTTCTATCACCAGGCAAATTCCTCTAACCTTCATCAGCCGGTCGGTGGATTGAAACCCGGCCCATCGAGCGACAGTGAAGCTCAACCGACTCAGCCAAAGGGAGAGATTTCGGTCTAACACAGTACTCTATTAATCCTGCGTGTGATAATCATTTGCGTCTGCGATGGCATCTTTTAGGGCCGAATAATAACCCAGAATTAGGGGCTTTATCAGCTAAATACCTTCAACTTGTTTTGTAAGTGCTGGAGTTTGCTCCTTTCAAAGAGCTTATTCTTTTTTATCCTGTTATTTATCAGATGTACTCTCTAATGGCAAATTGAAATATTTAGGAATTTCAGTAATTTTTTTGTAGATAGGATTTAGGTAGAAAACCCATTCAAAGACTGCAAAATTACTAGACATCACAATGGTCTTCATTTATAATGGTACAACCCAACTTTCGATAACTTACATGCTGCATCTTAAAGGTTAATCATCACAATTTACTTCAAGTCTAATGAAAGGCGAAAGAAATGAAAAAATATTTTTGAGATGAAACAGATAAATATATATTTGGGCAATGATAATTATTACAACATTAAAGTAAATCAATGAACTATAAATTACTGATAGAAACTGTGATAAATATATTAGTACTTAAACAAGAAAAATGGCAGCCCATAACATTACACAGACACAATGATGGGTTGAATATATGTTAAGCAACCGAAAATACTCTAGACTGAGAAGACATTACAAAACAAAATAAAAGAAAATATACAATACAAACGAACTGTAATTAAGACAAAGACCAAATGTGAAAATTATTCAAAGATCAGATGATATATAGGATGCAAAAGGGAGAGAAGAGTCCTTATATGGCATTCAAGACGTCATTTCAAGAAAGCTCAAAATGCAACCCTGGTTATATTGGGCCTTAGGAGACGACCCCTCAACTGTCACAATCCTATTTTTTTATAAGATAATTTAACAGGAAAAAAATTAAGAGCTGAATATGTTTTCTTTAAATGAATTTATATAAATTTTTGTAAACTTTACACTGGAATTCTGTTCTTTTTTCCAGTCCCTATAAAATGTAAGTATATATTTGCAATTGTTTTCATTTATAAATCATTAAAAATTCAATTGATGTTACCACCTTTTGAGAACAAACTTTATGCAAATTTTATATTTGAAACGCTGCACTAATGTAATTTAAACTAATTCACAATGGACGTTTTCTTTAATATCTTTTGAGAAATGAATGTTCAATAACCACATTGCCTTCACCATTATTTCAACTAAACTTTAAATATACATTCAGCCAAAAATTATTCTCTTTATTTTTTGTTGTTTTATGCAAATTCTTGCAGCCTGCACGCGCGAGCTCCTCAATAATGTTGAAATTTTGTTGCCTTACGCATTTGAAAAGTGGGTATCTAAAATTCTGGATTAATTCAAAGTTACACTCTTTTTTTTTATTTGGTCTACAACTCTAAACTATTCCCGGCTAGTCGAAGTTATATTACAGATAACCAATTTTTCTAGATACAGTCTCCTCTAAACGACTTGTTTTTCTGTCTACTTTTACCCAATCATTGCTATATTGATCGTTGATCGTACCGATCGCCATCCTCTCGGTTACATCTGACAGAAGTAAGCGAGCAGCCTTGTGTATTTATTCTGTTTGGAATTCCTTTATTATATATGATATTTCTTTCATGTAATCACTCACCGCGTCATTTTACAGTTATAATCGTTGACAGCGAGGAATTTTCCCTAATTATGTTCGTTCTGTCGTTATTCCGTAAACATAAGATATTTGTATAGATGGATTTAAGGTTTTCCATTTTGTTTATCATATTTACCTGAATTTTCTAAACATCTCTTGTGATTTTTCAAATTTGCTGTCATAAGTCTTTCTTTGTAATTTTCGTTTTTTTATTAATAGTTCTATAGTTCCTAAATACCTGGATTGTTCTTATAAAACTAATGTTTTACTTTAAGGTTAGTTTCATTTATAATGTACTTTACACTTTTAAGCCGAAATCGAGGATACCTTCTTAAAATCCTTTAAATACGAACTTTTCCATCTCAGTTGCTCAATCAGCGCGAGCTGAGTGAGCAATTGATAAATAAATAGATAATAAAAATAACAAAAATGTTTTGAATAAATGGTGAAAAATAATAAAAGCATTAATAAAATTTGATTATTTTCATTCATATCCCTGTTCTTCATTAGACTTTAATCTCAATAACGTCTTAGATGTGATTTAAGTATTTTCTTGTTCTGGTATAAAAGGAGAGAGAGAGAGAGAGAGAGAGAGAGAGAGAGAGAGAGAGAGAGAGAGAGAGAGAGAAGAGTGATAAATGCATCCTACTTCAGCAAAATGCATTAAATACATTCCTTTAGGGTTTTTGTCACTATTCCCAGTGATGAGCTTCAGGGCATACGGATCAAAGAGATTTTACTCAGCAAGACAGTTTGATTGATATTGTATATTATTTTTTTACGCAATGGATAAAAAATGGCAATTCTTTAAAAATCTAGTCTGATTTTCCAAAGGAGGAAAAATCCATAGGAGATACATTGGTTTTAGGAATAGTTTTTTTTTTTTTTTGAATTTCTATGTTTTTGTAGAGTGACTCGGAAATAAAAATTTGAGAAAAACGGAATTTGTTCGAGGACAAAATAAATTAAAAATCAAAAGGAAAAGGTGCTCGAGTATTCCTGTTTTTCCTTTGTCACTTTGTATCCAGCGTCTATAAATAAAGTCTATAAGTCTGTATTTAACAAAGAATATATGATGTTAATTACGCGCAAAGCTGAGGCTTTATACATAGTGTCTTTAATTTTAAAACAAAGTTTTTCTGTGCTTTGTCAGCATCCTTTGAATCATAATGGTAGACATTCGCAGCAGGGAATGAAAAATCAGACATTTGCCACGAGGTTTGACCTTCATAAGGATGTCAGTTTTGAAGGTTATGATTTCGTGGTTGTCCATTTGTTTTGCGCAGTTGTGCGTTAATAATGCGCCCTCTAATGACCTGTTTACTTAGGACCCAAATTGTCCTAAAAAATTGTAAGCTCATCTTGAATTTTAAGTATGATATAGTAGTGTGTTGGGTCTATGGTTTCTTTACTGCTAATTACATTAATGTACCTAAGGGATGCTACATTAAGAACTTGTTCAATACATTCAGTGAATGTGACATGACTTTGAGTTTGCATTTGAATCAGACCAAATTTAATAACGACATATAAAGGGCTTTACAATCTTCCCTCTGTTAAAGAGCAATAGAATACATGGATCCTAATGGCTATTATGAGGGAATGTAAGTATTTTCTAATTTCACCCAACAACATTACTTTTTTCTCAGACACCCGTTCTATACAAATTTTTCACAGAAAAATCGCCTTTTGCTTAATTAATAAATATAACGTTTTATGTGATGTTTAATCTCTACAGATCTCCTAATTTCTTTTTTTCTTTCTAAAACAGAGCAGACAAAAGGCAAATTGAAATTTTTATTCCATCATTCCTAACAGAAGACAACTTTTGCCTAAGAAATGCCCTTGATCTTCTGTTATGAGCGTTATTTATCGAAATGCGCGAAAAGACAAAATAATATAACAAAATGCAATTATCCTAAAACATAAACAGGCAATGACAGCGTTTAACGTTATTTGGATTTTTTTAAAGGTATGTATTCATGCTCTGGTTCTTCTGTTATATGATTTACTTTCATGACCGTCACAATTACTATTACTACTAAAATACTTTCCCTGTGTTCAGGCTTGAAGAACCGGCAGGAGAGCTGACAGTAACGGGTTTTGAAAGGGCCCGCTTGCCGTAGGAGGACCTTTAGCGGATTTGGGGTAAGGTCTTCTTGTTAAATCATTCTCAAATAGTGTAGAGTAGATTTAGGTCAGCATAACAAAATCTCCTGTGATTCTGAATATAAATCTTGTATGGTTATTTTATTTAAACTGATCAGATGTTAGACATGAACATTTCAAATTGGCGACTCCATCTATGTGCCTATGCATCTGGCAGAGGAGCCTGGGATTGTAGTTCTTTATTAATTTTGGTGAAATTTTCTCTAACATTTGAGAGTTTTCCTTCATCATCAGTCCATTTCATCATGTTTAACGTTTTATTTATTATTTCAGTCTTATAATTGAATGTAGAATCTACGATCACTTTTACCAAGTTTGTATACAATTATGGTATTGTGAAAGCTACAATGAGTTTCTTTTATGATGTGAATCAAATACACTGGCTCATAGTTCTAAAAACGATTGCCAATATTTAAAGTTACTACCTGTGGTGAACAGTATCATTCTTGTGTACACCTATTCTGAATGTCATTTTTGGCACTTGACAGTACCATTTGAAAAGTAATACTTCGAATGCTTTCTTAGTTTAATTTTCATTGAACTTTTTCATAATCTGAGTTACATTGAAACTGCTACCATTTTATTTTCAACCGGAAAATTTGGAGAATATATGTGAGATATTTCAATTACTAGACACTACCGTTTCATCTCTGATTCTTAACATTTTTCCTTCTTTCATATCTCTTAAAAATTAAAGACAAAATGATAGTAAGAGGCATAACGAAGGAAATACAAGTACAGAGATATATATCTAAAGAAAGACAAGACTTCTTAATCAATCAGCTATGGATTTATAGGGGTTGAGATATCACGGAGTTGGCGAACTGACACCGCGATGCTGAGGCGATTGGATGTCAGTAATGTCCTAAAGATTACACTCATAAGAAAGAGAGAGAGAGAGAGAGAGAGAGAGAGAGAGAGAGAGAGAGAGAGAGAGAGAGAGAGAGAGAGAGAGATTAGTATGAAATTTTTCCAATGCTATATGAGCGCACTATATATTCACTGTCTGTCGTGGGAAGAAAACGAGGCATTTGAAAGGTGAAGAATAAAGCCTGTGACATTCAAGATATCATAATGAAGTTTAGTGATAAATCTGACTTAAGGCTGGTCATTCTCAGAGAGATATAATTAAATGGCTAGAACTAATTGCCAATTTTAAACTTGACTAACCCCATCCATTTTCCCATAATGTGAGAAAGAAATTTTCCAGTCTTCTCTGGGGTGCTCACGTCGATGCCACGATCGGTCTCAGTGGACCTCTTTCCTTTGGACTGCCATAAATATATGGAACCTCTGGGCTTTCACCTGATTTTCCTCTATGTTCCAGTCCCTTTCCTTCCATTTTATCTAGTTTTTGTCAGAGCTTACCTTAACTTTTTGTTAAAATTGCTATGTAACCCCTTTATGCCAGGCTTTTTACTGTCAGCCTTGATAAGTGCTTTCATCATTTAACATTCATTCTAAATTGTTTTCGTACTCTTGGGCATCCATTACTACTACTACTTTGGTGAAAGTGGCAAATCCTGCAAAAAAACGAAAACAACAAAAACATAACAGTAGGCACTACAGTCTGTCGTCGGCGGTTGCCAAGCACTACTGGGAAAAAGACCACAGAATAGACTGGGAGAAATGAACTTCAAAAAAAAAACACACACAATTAAAACGACCAGATTGATTTCAGAAAGTGCCTTCATAATATGAGCAAATATTGTAATGGAAGACAACACTGGAAGCGGTTTTGAGGACAGCCTATCTAGAAAAAAATATACAAAACAATAAAAAAAGAGAACATTGAAAAACAAGAGAGACCAAGTGGACAACGTACATCCGGAAGAAGCCACAGGCAGTGAAGGGCCAAGGTCATGAGGCAGAAAAGATGGAGGATAATTAAAGCATTTAAGAAAGCCAGCACTCGAAATTGGAACAACAAAGACTTTAATTCGCTCCCATATGTATATAAATACAACTAGACCACGTGTCTGGTCATTCTACAGCAACCAGACAATGAGGACAGTTAGTCCTGGAAAGCTTGTAACTTTTTCTGATAAATATCCGTGTATATGTACTAACGCACTTTAAATGAGGTCATTATATATATATATATATATATATATATATATATATATATATATATATATATATATATATATATATAGAATCTACTGTCATTTTTACTAGACACATATGTATTTCTAATAGCTACAATGCCTCTTAACTTCGGAATTCTCTTCATACTTTTTGGATAAAAATTGAGAAGTTAAGAGAGGCCATTGCATATTAGGAATTACACACACACATTAATACACACACACACACACACTACACATATATATATATATATATATATATATACATGTTACATATATATATATATATATATATAGTAAGAGATATATATATATATATATATATATATATATATATATATATATATGTGTGTGTGTGTGTGTGTGGGGAGTATATATATATATATATATATATATATATATATATATATAATATATATATATATATATATATATATATATATATATATATATATATATATATATATATATATATATATATATATATATATATATATATATATATATATATATATATATATATGTAATAATATATATATATATATATTTGTGAAATTACTTTAAATATTTTGTTCATGGCTTTTCATAAATATAATTTTATTGCTTTAATTAAGTCATTAGAAAGATTTTGAACTTTTTAATCCCCAGCCAAGGTTTTGTATTTGGTTATTTGTGTAGTGTTTATTCACCGATCTCCCTTCTTTTCATGTCTTGTTGGTGGTCCACTGTCTTCAGTGCTTCTGCATTGTTGAGCTGCCCATTACGTGATTGCTTTTGCTCTCTTTCCTGGCCTGGACTTTACGGTGGGGTGTGTTTGGGCAGCGCTGAGAGAGTATCGGCTCCCCAACTGAGGGAGGTCATTCAATCATTTTTTCCTTTTTGGCTTTCCTACTGGAAGTCCTGTGCTCCTGCCTGCAGCCTTCGTCGTTACTGAGAGGTCCTGATGGACTGATTTTTGCCCTCTCACTTTTGCCTCCTGGTGCTTGAGCTGCTGCTTGCCACTGCTGCTGGCTTTAGCCGTGTGTTTGACCTCCTGGAGTCGTGGGAGGCCTTCTAGTGGTGGAGAAATCGGTAAGCAAACCGTTTGTGTTCTCCTCTGCATATTATTCATAACCACCTTCGTGTCCCCTATTGATCCCCCCGGTATGGACGCCTTTAGTGATCCTGCGGTGCTCCTCCAGTGATCCTTAGTGAACAGCCACTTATATATATATATATATATATCTTCTGTTTCATATTATCGTCGAATCAGGAAATTATGTACTTGTAAGGGTATAAATGTTAAACAGTGATTATTTGTAATTTTAGGGTTTAAGGTTTATTTTCTCCCTGTGTCTCCGTCTGTCGTATGCCTGGGTAAGTGTGTGGTTTTCTACCTCTTACAACTTTCTTTCTCTTCGACTCAGGTATAAAAGTTAGGTAGGCGCTGATGGTTTAATTGTTTTAATTTTTGTAAAGTTTGTATGGGAGTATTTTTCTAGTTCCTCAAGGCAGCTGGGGACTTTTTGTGTTGTATGAAACTTTTTGTAAATTAAAATTGATTGTTAAATTTACGTCAGTGTTTTTTATCCCTCTTTGAGTTGATTTTTTTTGTGAATTTTGTGTATGCTTTGGCTCTGCCTGGTTTTTGCACTGAGCTGGTCTGGAAAAAGGATCCATAAATAATAATAAAAATGTATTTCTGGCCCAGTAAGATGATCTGGAGTTCGTTACCAGATTTCTGGCGACGTGACAGGATCCAGTTTAGGACATAATTTTCCAACTGTAAACTCTCTCGGAGGTGGTTTCAAGCTACCGAACGATTTAAAGTGATTAATAGTTAGTGTTCGATTGAATTAAATCAGGATGCATTATCTTGAGAGCTAGAAGAGGCTTAGTGTAAACTTTTTTGATAGTCCTAACTGGGAAAAGGATCTGTTTGAATTGAAAAGGGATCAATTGTGGTTGATAGCAGAGTTCTTTGATTTGTTTCATTACAGAGGTGTTGTAGGGACCGTTGTTATTTGAGGTCTTTGAAGGCTCTTAGGCTATAGCAGAGAGGCTCTTGATAGAAAGGATACTCTGGAAAGTAGTAGGCTGGATGAGAGTAAGCCTGGAGGGGAAAAAAGAGGAACTAGAAGAAGGCGAAGGCAAGGAAAATCTATTAGTAACGGTGGAGGACTAATTAGAAGTTTTGAGAGAAAAAACAAAAATTAAGGAACTGGAGTTTAAAGCTCTCCAACTCAGGGCTGATGAAAGGGCAAAAGAAAGACAACATGAAATTGAGGGGTGCTTAAATTACAAATAACATTGAATCAGGAAAGAACAGTAGTAATAATAATTTATGTTGAAGAAACAAAGTTTATATGTTTGCTGCTTTAAAACTGGTACCTCAATTTTCCGAGGAGGAGGTTAATGAATTTTTCGTGTCATTTGAGAAAATAGCTAAGAAGCTTACTTACAAAAGGATTTCATGAACAACGTTGGTTCAATGTCGTTTCAGTCAGCCCAAAGCTCAAAGGGTCTATAACAATCTTGGTGATGATCCTCGCAGATTACGACACAACAAAAAAGTATAGTGTTGAAAGCATATGATTTGGTGCCACCAAACATAGGCAGAAATTTAGACAATCTGGAAGGATCTTCCTATGTTGAGTTTGCCTGAAAGAAGGTTCAGTTTCGATGATTGGCTGAAATCAAAAGAAGTGGACAATTTTGTTAAAGTGAAAGAGCTCCTTCTGGCAGAGAGGAATTTAAGAGAAAACGTGGAGTCAGAGACTTCGTATTCATTTGGAGGGAGTTGAAGCCTGACTCATTCAGAGAAATAGCATTGCTTCCTGACGAGTATGCGCTCACTCATCGGAGGAACTCAATAGGGAAAAGGAATAGCCAGGAGGGGTTCTTTCCCATATCAATAAATAATAATAATAATAATAGCCAGTCTTCCAGAGGAACATTTAGATCAAATTATCCAAACAATGAAGGGCATTAAAAAATATTGTACCTAAACGACGGAAACATGAGCGGCTCACGAGTTTTGTAAATAGTTGTAGATCTGATAACAGCTGGTAGTAGTGGTAGAAATGCAGATAATAAGAGTGAAGTGTTATTGGTGCCACAAGACAGGCACGTTGCGAGCCATACTATAGTTGGAAAGTTTGCAGAGAGAAATGCTAATCCTATAAGTATTGTAACCACTGAAAACATCGGAATTAAAAACAAAGTAAGGGAGCAAGAGAAGTGACTAAAATTTAAAAGGTATATCTGACGGACTGTGTTTGTTGGTAGCAATGAAGAAAAAGACAAAATATTGTTTAAAGGTATTACGGGACTCGGAGCAGCGCAATCTTAATATTAAAAACAGCTGTTCCAAAAAGGCTTTGTATTTTCCAATGATGAATTTGTAGTGTTGGGTGGTTTCTGAACTCTATAGCCTCTTATCCTTTAGAGACTTTTAATATTCACACCAGGTATTTTAAGGACTGCTAAACTGGCAGTGGTGGACAGTTTACCAGTTCCCGGTATTCACCTCCTCTTAGGGAATGATTTGGTTGAAGGTGAAGGTGAAAATGATGATATATGCCCGATTTTGACTCTCTAAATGTGACTTCTGAAGATTGTGAAAAATAATTTATATAACCAGTCTCGGTAGTAACCTGATCTAGAGCTCGGGAGGTGGATCTCAGGATTTTGAGTTAGATTTAGGTAAAGTAGACAGACAAAGGACTGACATGAGGACTCGTAGTAGTAGTGTTAAGAAAAATATGAATTGGGATGATGTGAATTGGGACGCCAAAGGCCTTCAAAATGGCCCAGAATAAGGAGTTTTCTCATTTGGAACTCGATAATCCTGAGGATTTGACGAAACCGGTATTCGTCAAGGAGGAAGGTTTACCTACAGGTTGAGTAGGTCGGTGAATGCACCTGCCCACCAGGTAGAATCGTGCAGACAGTTGGTTGTCCCGAAAGGTACCGGAATAAATTAATGTATTTGGCGCACGAAAATGATTTGTCGTGGGGACATTTTGGTGTTCGAAAAACCTTTCAAAAGGTTGCTGAACATTTCTTTTGGCCAGAATGCGCCGAGATATTAAAAAAACATGTGTTATCTTGTGAAGTGTGCCAGTTGGTGGGGAAACCTAACCAAAAGATACCCAAGGCTCCATTGATTCCTATACCCTCGGTGGGCTAACCCTTTAGGAAGTGATAATTGATGTGGTGGGCCCCTACACGCGGACGCGCGGGTGGGAATGAATATATCTTGTCTATCGTCGATAGAATGTCTCGCTTCCTGAGGCAATCCCACTGAGGAGTATACGGTCTGAGAAAATAGTTGAGGTGTTGGTTGGTTTCTTTACCAGATTTGGTTTTTCCAAAGGTAATTCAAAGTGACTGTGGCACTAATTTCACTAGTAGATATTTTAAAAAGAAAATGGATGAGTTTGGCATTAAACACATGACGTCTGCACTGTATCACCGGGAAAGTCAAGGTCAGGTGGAAAGGTTCCACCAGACCTTGAAGTCTGTATTAAAGAAATTTTGTTTAGAGACTGGGGTGATTGGGATAAGGAATTACTTTATGCATTGTTTGCAATACGATCTATCCCCAATGAGTCAGTGGGTCTCTCTCCTTTCAGCTTATTTTTGGTCACTGTGTAAGAGGTCCTTTGGATGTTGTGAGAGAGCTCTGGGAAGGAGAGACTCCTGAAGTAAATGTGTTAGATTATTTTTCAGATTTGCAGGAGAAATTGAATAGAGCACGGTCTTTCGCTCAGGAAAATTTGGCGAAAGCTCAGGCCTCAATGAAATTGAAGTATGATTCTAAAACACGAAATAGGTTATTTAATGTAGGTGACAAAGTTTTGGTTTTGCTTCCCGTGCCTGGCAATCCCAAAAGCGGAATTCTCAGGCCCGTGGAAGATTCTGAAGAAAATGAATGATGTAAATTATCTGATTGAAACTCCTGATCGGAGAAGAAAAACCTGAATTTGCCATATTAACATGATAAAATCTTTTATTGACAGGGATGAAGAAGAATCTGTAGAACCTATTTCTGTATAGTTAGTGTAGAAGCTGAACCATTTATGGGTGATAAGTTGCCCGTTAGTCCAAGCGGTTTAGAAAATAATTCGGATGTTTTAAATAATTTGAAAAACAAATTTCAACATTTAGATGCAGAAAAAGCTGCATCGCTAATCAAATTAATTAATGAATTTAAAGATCTTTTTCAGGATGCACCTGGCAGGACCAATATTTTGAAACATGACGTTGATGTTGGGAGGCTCAGCCTATTAAACAGTGTCGTGATAGACTGAACCCTCAAAACGAGAGATAGTCAAGGAGGAAGTTAAATATATGCTTGACCATAACCTCGTAGAACCAAGCTGCAGTTCTTGGAGCTCCCCTGTAGTCTTGGTTAAGAAGGAGGATGGTCAGCCAAGAATGTGCTTTGACTATCGCAAAGTCAACGCAGTCACAAAACGGGATTCGTTTCCCTTGCCCAGGGTGGAAGACTGCATAGACAGAGTGGGATCTGCCCGTTATATTAGTAAGTCGACTTGCTGAAAGGGTATTGGCAGGTCGGTCTTACACTCGGGCGAGGAAAATATCAGCCTTTGTAACAGGTGACGGCCTTTATGAATGTAAGGTGATGCCTTTCGGCATGAAGAACGCCGCCCTTTACCTTTCAGAGGCTGATGAATTTCATTACATGCGAATTGGAAGGATGTGTGGTGTACATTGATGACCTTGTAATTTACAGTGACGATTGGGAAACCCATATTAAGAGGATAAGAGCGCTTTTCAAGGTGCTGAGGAAGGCTGGGCCTGGTGATAAATTTAAGAAAGAGCGATTTTGCTCAAGCAAAGTTGTTTATTTGGGATATGAAATTGGCTTGGTCAAATCGCTCCTAAGAGAGCGAATGTTGAGGCGGTTACGACCTTCCCAGCTCCTCGAAATAAGAGAGGTATTCGTAGATTTTGGGTTTGGTGGGTTATTATAGAAGGTTTATTAAAAATTTCTGCTGACCTCGCTAATCCCTTTAACCAATTTGTTAAAAGAAGGATGTTAAATTTATGTGGGATAACGAGTGTCAGCAGGCATTTGAAAATTGAAAGCTACTTTAATAACCTATCCTTTATTACACTCCCCTGATTTTTCCCTGCCTTTGTTTGGCCACGGATGCCAGTGACACAGGTCTAGGTGCTGTCCTGCTGCAGGAGGATAATGATGGGACCTACATCCAGTCGCCTACTTTTCTAAGAAATTGCTACCAGCAGAGAGGCGTTATCAACAATTGAGAAAGAGGCTTTATGCTTAGTGAAGGCCATTCTACATTTTGAAGTATATTTATCTGCCTCAGTAAATCCAATAAAGGTCTTCACAGACCATAATCCCTAATTTTTATTAATAAATTTAAGGTAAAAATCAGCGTATTTTACGCTGGAGTCTTTTACTCAAGAATATAACCTTTCTATATGTCACGTGGCTGGAAAAAGACAACGTAGTTCCTGATGTCCTTTCTAGGACAATTTGTAATGAAAAGGATAATTTAGCTAACCCAGAGTAGTAGTTTTATGATTAAAGGGCTCTGCATCAATCTGATTTGAGGTTTTTTTTCAGGTTTAATATGAAGAATTATTAATTCAAATAATTGGCATATATCTTAGACTTCAGTACTGTACCTTTTCAGTGTGGTTGAAGAGTTTTGATGTTTTCTCTCTATCTTTGCATATTTTGTGTATAACTGAAGGTTTAGTTCAAATACTTATTTATCTATTTTGTTTTTAGAGCATATAATTAAGGTTAATATTTCTGTTTACAATGTATTTTAGTAATTCCATTTCTGTTAGTAATTAACTTTTTGTTTGGTTTAAAAAAAAAATAATAAATTATTTTTTTCCTGTACCGAGGAGCTGTGAGAATTGCTTTAAATATTTTGTTCATGGCTTTTCATAAATATAATTTTATTAAGCTTTAATTAAGTCATACGAAAAGTTTTCTGAACTTTCTTTAATCCTCGCCAAGGTTTTGTATTTGGTTATTTGTATAGTGTTTATTCACGGATCTCCCTTCTTTTCATG
Source organism: Macrobrachium rosenbergii (assembly GCF_040412425.1). Classification (NCBI taxonomy): domain Eukaryota; kingdom Metazoa; phylum Arthropoda; class Malacostraca; order Decapoda; family Palaemonidae; genus Macrobrachium; species Macrobrachium rosenbergii. The sequence continues at coordinate 63,640,541 of NC_089753.1, forward strand.
TCTTGTTGAGTGGTCCACCGTCTTCAGTGCTTCGCTTGTTGAGCTGCCCATTACGTGATTACGCTTTTGCTCTCTTTTCCTGGCCCGGACTTTACGTATGGGTGTGTTTGGGCAGCGAGAGAGTATCGGCTCCCCCAACAGAGGAGGTCATTCAATCATTTTTCCACGGCTTTTTCCTACTGAAGTCCTGTGCTCCCGCTCTGCAGCCTCCGTCGTTACTGAGAGGTCCCCGATGGACTGATTTTTGCCTCTCATTGTTTAGCACTCCTGGTGCTTTTGAGCTGCTGTTGCCACTGTTGCTGGCTTTAGCAGCTGTGTGTTTGACCTCCTGGAGTCGTCAGAGGCCTTCTAGTGGTGGAGAACGGTAAGCAAACCGTTTGTGTTCTCCTCTGCATATTATTCATAACCACCTTCGTGTCCCTGTTGATCCCCTCGGTGTATGGACGCCTTTAGTGATCCTGCGGTGGTCCTCCAGTGATCCTTAAGTGGAACAGCCACTTATATATATATATATATCTTCAGTTTCATATTATCGTCGAATCAGGAAATTATGTACTTGTAAGGTGTATAATGTTAAACAGTGATTATTTGTAATTTAGGTTTAAGGTTTATTTCTCCCTGTGTCTCCGTCTGTCGTGATGCCCGGTAAGTGTGTGGTTTTCTACCTCTTACAACTTTCTTTTCTTCGACTCAAGGTATAAAAAGTTAGGTAGGCGCTTGATGGTTTAATTGTTTTAATTTTTGTAAAGTTTGTATGAGTATTTTTCTAGTTCCTCAAGGCAGCTTTCGGGGACTTTTTGTGTTGTATGAAGCTTTTGTAAATTAAAATTCGATTGTTAAATTCGTCAGTGTTTTTATCCTCTTTGAGAGTTGATTTTTACTTTGTAGAATTTTGTGTCGCGCCTGGCTCTTGCCTGGTTTTTTTTGGCACTGAGCTGGTCTGGAAAAGGATCCTTCAAATAATAATAAAAATGTGTTTCGGGCTCTAGTAAGATGATCTGAGTTCGTTACAATATATATATATATATATATATATATATATATATATATATATATATATATATATATATATATATATATATATATATATATATATATATATATATATATATATATATATATATATATATATATATATATATATATATATATATATATATATATATATATATATATATATATATATATATATATATATATATATATATATATATATATATATATATATATATATATATATATATATATATATATATATATATATATATATATATATATATATATATATATATATATATATATATATATATATAGTATATATATTTATATATATATATATATATATATATATATATATATATATATATATATATATATATATATATATATATATATATATATATATATATATATATATATATATATATATATATATATATATATATATATATATATATATATATATATATATATATATATATATATATATATATATATATATATATATATATATATATATATATGTATATGTATATGTATATATATATATATATATATATATATATATATATATATATATATATATATATATATATATATATATATATATATATATATATATATATATATATATATATACTGTATATATACAGTATATATATACCACAGGAGGTATGCCTAGCCATGGCATTCTATGCTGTTTGCGCATATTTCCCCTCGTATACCATTTCTATTGAAGTTAATGGTATTGTTCCCAGATACTATCTTTTTCTGAAGAGTAACCTGAATGTGATAATTAAGAAGATAAATTCCGATTATAGATATATGATACTGCCTACGACCATTGGCTACTACTGGCCTGGGTATTGTTACGGCGCCATGAAGAGCCATAACGCCGGCAACCCATTGCACCCTATATTTGCCCGAGTTAACTCGCCAACTTATGAAATAGCCAAGACTCTGAATAAGCTCATCACTCCCTAAATCCGTAGGGGGGACTCAGTCGTTTCCTGGTAGAGTCCATTGATATTTTGAATACAACATCACAAAGCTCTACCATTGCATTGCTGGGCATAGAAAGTCTATTTGCGAATGTACCGCTAGATGACCATCGATATTATTTTAAGGAGAGTCGATCACTCGGATGCCACGGCCATTGACATACCAGAAGGTGCCCTTCGACATCTCCAAATCTGCACCAAGGGTGCCTTCTTTTGATATGTAGATGTCCTATTTGCAAGTATGTACATGGCAGATGTCGAGGATAGAGCCTTCAATTCACATCCAACCTGAAGATATATGCCCGATATATAGATAATATCTTCATTGCCTTTGATACTGATGAAAAAGCTACTCACCTACTGTACAGTATGCCTAAACATCAATATTGAATATGGTGTCAAAGTCTAACTTCATTTCATGGATGCAAATGCGGAGAAGAAAGGAGACAGGTATACAATACTACTGTGTACCAACAGGCAACTAACATGAGTCAGTGCCTTGACACCCGTGGGGAGTTTCCTGACTCTTACAAATGCTCTGTGGCAGCCATGTACATGAGACATGCAATTACACACTGTTCCACATGGAAAGCTACTCATGCAGAGCTTGAACATGTTAAGCAGCTCCTAACTAATAACGGATACAACAGCAATCCAAAAGAAGGTTGCATATGAAATCAGTTGGACATTTATACCAACACACCAGTGACGACACCGAGAAACATCATATTGTATTACAAAGCCGCATATCACAGCCAGTTCAAGAATAAGCTCAAGGACATGAAGAGGATAATTGCCAGTGGTACGACACCTATGAATCCTGACGGTAGTATTTACTTACATGTCTACTGCCGCCTGAACCTAGTCAGCACCCCTGTAATGCGAAATAGCTCAGTTCCAGTGGAGAGACATGGGAGTCGGCCAATGCAGTATACAAATGTAAATGTACTGAAGGGACATGGCAAGCCCTCAACAATTTCTACAAAGGTCACACCACTACTAACCTATGTAGGCGATTACTAACTCACTGCAACAAACGGTTAATCTTTCAACACTACGTGGATGACCACGACCATAAACTGACACTTGAAGAATAATACTAGACATTGCAGAGATCATGCATAGAGAAACCCGGTTCCACAGATTGTAAATAGCAGAGGTTGTGAGTATAAATCAACAATGGCCTGCATTAAACATACAGAGGAACACGGACTTTATCCTCCTTCTTCAAGGAAACCACAGGAAATCCATGAGAATCTGCTGGGATACACAAACAACAGAACATCCCTGAACACAACTACGAGCAACCAAGCAAATCAAGACTACTGACCAGAGACAAGAATCACACCCTTGCATACACCCTTTACTGAAAGCCACAGCATAGGACACGTCCTACAGAGCACCAGAAATGCCCATGATGCCACCCAGACCACAGCAAGAGAATGAGACCGGTTGACCAATAGAATTTCAGTACCCCAGTGACGCTATGTTTAAAATTTAAAAGTCCGCCTGCAGTAATAAAAACCTTATATGTCAATTTGAAATTCAGACGTCTCCGATGAGCGAGGAAGGGGTCTGTCAACTAGAATAAGTAAATGGAAAGAACCTTGAATATTTTTCCTTTTTCCTGAGATGCTTGCCTGAAGAGAAAAAGAAGTGTAGACTGATTCAAAGTCTCAATGAAAAGATAGTGTCTGCAAAGAATGCCATTGATTTCAATAGAAATCGTATAACTCACACACACATACACACACACACACACACACACACACACATTGCTGTTTGCTGCCTGCTGATGTCTTCAGCTTCCTAAGAAGCCGTAGGCGTCGGTGGTCATGTGTAGAGTCGAATGTGTTATGTCCTCGTTCCCACCCTCAGGTTGTCTGTGGCAGTGATCAAAGATTACTTTTATAGGTGGCAGAAGATTTGCCCCGGCTTTGAGAGTCTGGTAGTTGCCATCCCAGTGTTGAGTAGTGGTATCCTTCTTGGGGATAAAATTAGGATGATATATGGTGAAGTTGCCTTTTCACCTTGCAGGTTCAGAGGTATCTAAGTATGGCCCATGAACAGAGTTATTGTTAAGCCAGGCAATCATCACTCAATGAAGAACAATGAGTAAGACCGCAATGAAAACAGGTACTCACCACAAACGTTATGCTATCTATCAGGCAGTTTCTTGGTCATACTCTACTCCCCCTATGAACAATTCAAAATAATTCTTCTTTTCGACAATTTATTTTCCACATGACAACATTCTAAACCATCCTGTCACCTATGCTAACTTTTTTACCTCTTCTTCCAAGTTTTTCCCTTTTCTCAGCCTTTATGAATCTTTTTACACTACGTATACAGTTTATCCCAAAAGATTCGTTTTTTTCCTCTCATTTGCAATCATATATATATATTGTTGAAGATTTCCATTCCTCCCTTGTCAGTCAGCTAGGAATTAATTTATTCAGGAATAATTTTACCTTTCATTTGACTGTTGGGCCAAGAAAATATGGCAGGCGAGGTAGACCAAGTGTATTTTTGAACTAAGAAAAGACAGTTAGCGCCTGTTTGAAGTCATATAGGGGAAAGCTCCACCTCAGCCAAACTGGGGGTAAAACAATAGCAAACCCCCTTCACCCCCATCACGCGATATGTAAGAGCGCCCGTCCGCTTAGGGGATGGAAGGCGAATCCCGGCTGTGAGATATATAGAAACTTAACCTCTAAGTACTTAATCATAAGACCACTTTTCCTCACTCCTTTGCTGGCTGTATGACTCTTTGCAGGTTGACCTAGGCCTAGACTTCGAAGCAAACAATATGGAAGGCGTGCATTGGGTTTCTCCTGAGAAGCAAAGCACTCCGCGCAGAACCTGCACTCGAGACACACATGTAAATTTTCCTTCCTTTACGCTGGTGAAAGTTAACCACAGTAATTGGCCAAGCCTCAAATGTTCAGCGCAAGACATCTACAGGCCCCAGGTACGTCGACCGCAATTAGTCAATAAGCCATCTCCTTTCCCTCAGTGAAATTCCTTGGTTTTTTCATTTCTCCAAACCTTAATTTTCTTCCTCCTAAAAAACCAGCCCGTCAAGCCACCCTACTTCGAGCAGCCCATGAATCGCCCCATGACTTGCTTTGAAATCAACCTAATACAGTTCAGTGATAAGTATTCAAATATTCCCTCCATAGTGTAAATTAAGGGCAAATTAATTTAAGTAACTCAAGTGATCAATTCCTCGCTAGTGCGTAGATTCATTGTTCTTTGTTTAGTAACAAGGGAGGCTTCATTTGCCTCCCCTGTGCTTATACTAACTCTGGAATTCTCTTCCAGGAGCCAGCATCCTGCCCATTCTGCAAATCCTGCCAGGATACCCTTTACTAACTGCCATCCAAATTTCGCTACCATTCCTGGTCACAGCCTGATCACAAGAATCCTGTTTCCTCCAATTCCACTTCCCTTCTCTGTCGCACAACAAGGCATGCAAGCGAGTGGTCAGCTGTTTCTCACACGAGGGACTCGCTGCCGCATCTCCCGTTCACTGAACGAACTTTCACCACTTTGCCCCCTAATGTAAACCGTGAAAGATGTGAATCTCTTTGAAAATTTTGCAGCCCTTTACCCAACACAGCTTGTCATGACGAGAGCGAGACAGCATAAAATTACATAAATACCAAAAATTTAATTTTAGAAGAAAAGTAACTTAACGTAATTTCGCAAACCTAATTTATTTTCTCATAAGCACAAAGCAAAGTAACTTTTAAATTTATAACGAGTACATTCCATTACACCACGCTCTCAGAGAGAGGGAGAGGGAGAGAAAGAGAGAGAGAGGTTTTTTTATTCTCTTTCTTTTCCTTTTATCTTAACATGGGATTGACACAAATTTATCTACGACTTTGAAAAAACAACCCACAAATCATAACAGCTAAATACAAAGAATTTTCTTTAGTGTAACTCACTTTTGAACTTTTAAGATTCAAACTCATTATTCATTTATCATATACACAGTGCGTGAAATTTATAAGCGCTTGTGTTCAGTGAATAATCTCGCATACCTGTTTTCCTGTTTCGTGCTTCATCCCAGATCAATTCTCGTATGCCATAGAGCGCACGGACATCTATTTAATTACACGTTATTCAACTGTCATACACGAGTTGGGTATATCTCATTCTAGACTTGCTTATGCTGCAAGTGCCAAATTGCATATTGAGTGCACTCCCCATATCCTCTCTTTCCTCATGTCAGGGAGAAGGCTCCCTTTCCCCATGTTAGAAGCAATCTCTAGTTCTTAGAACTAGCCACTAACTTGTGTCACGCCATTGTTCTATTTCTCATAGTGCCACTGACCTGTGGCACAGCTAAGCAACCCCATCATTGAATTACTATTTAGCCAAGATCTTCACGCCCATAAAGGTGTGAAGGCTTTTCCAAAGGGGGGGACCTGTTAAAGATTTCCATTCCTCCCTCGTCAGTCAACTAGGAATTAATTTATTCAGGGAATAATTTCACCTTTCATTTGACTGTTGGGCCAAGAAAATATGGCGGGCGAGGTAGACCAAGCGTATTTTGAGCTAGGAAAGGACAGTTAGTGCCTGTTTGAAGTCATGTAGGGGAAAGCTCCACCTCAGCCAAACTGCGGTAAAACAATAGCAAACCCCCTTAACCCCCATCATGCGATATGTATCTGCCCTTGATGGGAGGCGAATCCAGACTGTGAGATAGATAGGAACTTAACCTCTAAGTACTTAATCATAAAACCCATTTTTCCCAACTCCTTTGCTGGCTGTATGACTCTTTGCAGGTCGACCTAGGCCTAGACTTCGAAGCAAACAATCTAGAAGGCACGCACTGGGTTTTTCCTGAGAAGCCAAGCACTCTGCACAGAACCCGCACTCAAGACGCACATACAAATTTTCCTTCCTTCACGCTGGTGAAAGCTAACCACAGTAATTGGCCGTTTCTCAAATGTTCAGCACAAAACATCTACAGGCACCAGGTATGTCGACCGCAATTAGTCAATAAGCCAGGTCCTTTCCCTCTGTGAAATTCCTTGGATTTTTCACATCTCCAAAACTCAATTTTCTTCCTCCTAAAAAACCAGCCCCTTTGTTAAGTCACCCTACTTCGAGCAGCCCATAAATCGCCCCATGACTTGCTTTGAAATCAACCTAATACAATTCAGTGATAAGTATTCAAATATTCCTTCCATAGTGTAAAATAAGGGCAAATTAATTTAAGTAACTCAAGTGATCAATTCCTCGCTAGTGCGTAGATTCAGTGTGCTTTGTTTAGTAACAAGGGAGGTTTCATTTGCCCGCCCTTGCTTGTACTAACTCTGGAATTCTCTTCCAGGAGCCAGCATACCTTGCCCAGTTCGCAAATCTATGCCAGGATACCCTTTACTGACTACCATCCAAATTGTGCATCCATTCCTGGTCGCAGCTTGATCACAAGAATCCTTTGCCCACTCAGAAATCATCTTGATTAACTAATGTCCATTCTCCTGGAATTTACCCTTTTTTTATTGTATTATTGCCTGTGAATTGATGCATTTTGGAATATCAGAGTTAATTGTTTTAATGGGAGTTGTTGCTTCTGTGGCCCTTCATATTTACATTGCTTGTCTTTAAATTACTGCATTTAAGATCAATCATATGTGATTTATGTGTCTGTGAATTGTTACATCTTTGGTCTAACATACCTGCCCCATTCTCTGTAAATAAATCTCTTTTAAATGTGAAAGAATTCTAATTCCAAATCTGCGACCTTCATCATTTACGTAAATCAAGGAAGATTCTAAGGTAAGTTCCAGTAGTTTTCCTTTTGTTCATAACCGGGACGTCCCTTGGTACTGAAGGCAGTCTATAATAATAACTTGTCTCAATTCCCATCCACACCAAGGACCCAGTTTATGACAATATATATATATATATATATATATATATATATATATATATATATATATATATATATATATATATATATATATATATATATATATATATATATATATATATATATATATATATATATATATATATATATATATATATATATATATATATATATATATATATATATATATATATATATATTTTATATATATATATATATATATATATATATATATATATATATATATATATATATATATATATATATATATATATATATATATATATATATATATATATATATATATATATATATATATATATATATATATATATATATATATATATATATATATATATATATATATATATATATATATATATATATATATATAAATCAATACAATTTCTATTGAAATCAATGGCACTGTTTGCCACCGCTATCTTTTTATCGAGATTTTCAATCAGTCTTCTTTTTCTTCAGGGAAGCATCTCAGGAACAAGGAAAAATTATGCAAGATTCTTTCCATTTACTTTATTTAGTTGACAGACTGCTTTCTTGCTCACTGAGACGTCTGAATTTTAATTTGATATATATATATATATATATATATATATATATATATATATATATATATATATATATATATATATATATATATATATATATATATATATATATATATATATATATATATATATGTGTGTGTGTGTGTGTGTGTGTATATAATTAAAATTCAGACCTCTGCAATGAGTTAAGAAGCAGTCTGTCAACTAGAATAAGTAAATGGAAAGAATCTTGCATAATTTTTCCTTATTCCTGAGATGCTTGCCTGAAGAGAAAAAGAAGTATAGACTGATTCAAAGTTTTTATTAAAAAAATAGTGTCTGCAAATAATGCCATTGATTTCAATAGAAATTTAATTATATATATATATATATATATATATATATATATATATATATATATATATATATATATATATATATATATATATATATATATATATATATATATATATATATATATATGCAAGTGAACTGTGGATGACGATTGCAAATGAAAGAAAAAAATGAATCTGTTGTGCTAAACTGTATGCGTAGTGTAAAAAAAGATTTATAAAGGCTGAGAAAAGGGGGAAAGCTTGGAAGAAGAGGTAAAAAATTCAGCATAAACGAAAGGATGGTTTAGAATGTTGTGTCATGTGGAAAGTAAATTGTCGAAAAGAAGAATTATTTTGAATTGTTCACAAGGGGAGTAGAATAAGAACCAAGAGAGTGTGTGATAGATAGCATAGTGTTTGTGATTAATACCTACTTTCGTTCCGGCCTTACTCATTGTTCTTCATTGAGTGATGATTGCTTGGTTTAACAACAACTCTGTTTATGGGCCATACCTCCGAACCTGCAAAGTGTAAAGGCAACTTCACAATATATCACTCTAGTTGTATCCCCAGGAAGGATACCACTACTCAACATTGGGATGGCGACTACCAAACTTTCAAAGCCAAGGCAAATTTCCTGCCACCTATAAGAGTAATCTTCAATCACTGCCACAGACAAGTTGAGGGTGGGAAGGAGGACATAACAACACATTCTACACATGGCCACCGACGCCTACGGCTTTTTAGGAAGCTGAAGACATCAGCAGGCAGCAAACACCAATGAGAGAGGGTGAGAACAAAATCCTTTCTGCAAACTGTCGTACCCTTCTTTGGCATACATCACCTTGGAAATCATGCCATGGTAGTCTCAGAATTTGACATTTTCAGCCATTCACTAATTTCAAGTCTCTAATCCCGACAAACATACTAGGGTTCTGTAAAGTGGCTCTAGGTCTTCTTGCCTCTATATTTTTTTCAACTTCCGATGATACAGTAATCACTGTAGACACCCTAATATGGTTTACAAATTATTAATATCTATATTAGATTAAATTGCCAGCACGGGCCCTTGCACTAAGAAACCCTTAAGAGCTTTTAAAGAGCAAAATTTTATTGCTGTTAACCCAGAGTGGTTCAACCCAGAGAGTAGCACTTTTGTTTCAGGAATTCTTCCCTCCATCACATACAAGACAGCAGATTTAGACATCCTAGATATTTTAGATAGAGCCAATCTAAGGTTATTTTCAATAACAAACAATAGTGCCTCAAACTTTCTTTTCAGACAGCGACTGATGCCCATTTTGCTTTTAATAATAATGGAATAAAACTGTTCAATCAGATCTTAAAACCAGATACAAAATCCTCTAGAGAGTTTGACGGTTTGACCAATGTCCATGCACTGGAAGTTTCTGGGGATGGAGGAAATGTATATCAAAAGATCATTGGCTGGGCAAGTTGGAAATATTTTGGAATGCGAGAGTGCATAGAAGACAGAATTCAGTTCAGAAGAGAAGTGATGTGAAACTGATGAACTCCATTATCTTGAGTGGCCTAGAGGAATCCTACAGCTCAAATCTCAAATAAAAAAAGAAAATAAAAATTAGCCACAATGGACAAAGACCATAATGTGTGGCGAATTGTATTTATCAAAGAGGAACAATCCATCTAGTAGGCGTCAGAGCCTTGCGTTAGGCTAATTCTCTCGCATGTCCTCCCTACTTGTCACCGATGCTCCCTTCCTACCTCTACATTGTCCGATACGAAGAACTTTATTTCATAAAATTCAGTGAAAGTAAAATGCGAACCTTAAAATGAACCTGTTATTTTGAATAAAAGGTCAAGATTGAATTGGTCTCCACCAAGTTTCATAAGAACCAGAGGGGATATAAAGTAAGTAGAAAACATCTTAGCAATACCGAAAATCAATACATCAAGATATACTCGAAAAATGATAATAATTCCTAATGACATAATCAAAATGACTGTAAATCAAACTAATAGAATAGCTGACTAATCCCCACATCAGCCAGAGAAGTGTCGCTTCTGATCCTTTGACTAACAGTCTGCTTGATGCCTATAAATCCTCATAGTGATATAAACAATATGATATGATTGCATTTAATTATCATGTATTTTACAAGCGAAAGGTAGATGAGGTGAAAAGGTTAGTGTAGGTGAAAGAATGGATTAGACTTTTGTGTCATGTGGAAATAATTTGTAGAAAAGAAGAATCATTTTGAAGGGTTTTCAGTCACTGGCCGAGGAAGACAGACAATGAAAGAAAGAAACAAAGTCATATATAAAAGTGAATCTTTGTATGTTTGTTTTATGCTTGTTTATACGTTTGTCCATACTTTAGTGCACTATAGAAATCCAAACCGCTTGACCGATCTACTCAAAATTTGGCATGTGGCCATTCATTTGACCCAGCTTAGATAACACGGTAGGTTTCAAACCCCTACCCCCACCCCTTCCCATTTCCCCATCCCTTTCCCTTGTAACTTATGTGGTAAATAAACTCTACGGGGTTATCATACCTCATTTCATGTACTTGATAACATACAAATATATTATTCAAAATGATTTTCTTTCCTGTGATTCTAATTCTGAGTCAAAGTTTGCTTTTCTTTCTTGTGATTAATAATTCTGTATCAAGGTTTCGACAGTCAGCACAGTAATACCTGCATAAAAGGAACAGTCAGCACAGTAATACCTGGATAAAAGGGACAGACAGAAAAGTAATGCCTGGGTAAATGGGACAGTCACCACAGTAATGCCTAGGGGACAGTCATCACAGTAATGTCTGGATAAAATGGACAGTCACCACTGTAATACCTGGATAAAAGGGACAGTCAGCACAGTAATATTTGGATAAATGGGACAGTCGCCACAATAATACCTGGGTAAAAAGTACAGTCACCACAGTAATGTCTGGATAAAAGGGACAGCCAGCAGAGTAATACCTGGGTAAAGGGGACAGTAAGCACAGTAATACTTGGATGAATGGGACGGTTAGTACAATAATACATGGATAAATAGGACAGTTACAACAGTAATGCCTAGATAAAAGGGACAGTCAGTACAGTAATACTTGGATAAATGGAAAAGTCAGTAGAGTAATACTTGGATAAAGGGACAGTCACCAAAGTAATAGCTGGATAAATGGGACAGTCACTACAGTGATAACTGGATATATGGTACAGTCATTACAGTAATACCTGGATAAAAGGGACTGTCAGTACAGTAATACCTAGATAACAGGAACAGTCAGCATAGTCATACCTGGATAAAATGGACAGTCACCACAGTAATTCCTGGATCAATGGGACCAGTCACCACATTAATACCTGGATAAACGAGACAGTCAGTACAGTAATATTTGGGTAAAAGGACAGTTAGTACAGTAATTCCTGGATAAAAGGGACAGTCAGTAAAAGGAGGTGCAGGAAAATATTTTTATATTTCTAAGTCCTGCAGAGTTTTCCTGTGCAGTGCCAGGTTGGTCAGCTAGTTTATATATATATATATATATATATATATATATATATATATATATATATATATATATATATATATATATATATATATATATATATATATATATATATATATATATATATATATACATACTTATATACTGCATATCGGTCTATATTTTATATATATAATATATATATATATATATATATATATATATATATATATATATATATATATATATATATATATATATATATATATACAGTGTGTGTGTGTGTGTAAAGGGTTTTGAATTATAGATATGCTTACCCACCTCGTTGCCGCAGGTTTGGTGTATTAATGATTTGCTTGAAAATAATTGCACTAGTAAAAGAATTTAACGAGTTTCTTTCATGTGCTTTAATGTTACATTTGTTGTTATAAAAAGTATTTAAAGAGTCATATACCCATGAGTTCAATGATACCTGTTTTGACAGCATTAGCTTAACGTGCCTCTCGAATTTCATTACTGATTATATGTTTTATAAACTTAATAGTTTACCAACGATATGTTTCTATAATCGAGCTTAATTTCTCACGCAAACTACATTTTATATCAAAACAAGTTTCTGTGTCTGCAAACTAATAGGTAATTTTGCAATTGTTTAATAGTATCATTATATTATACACATTTATACGTAGATCTGAATAACTAATGACATTTCAGACTGGATCCGGATTTATATATTCCTGTGCCCAGTATATTTAAATTCCAAAGGAATTTTGGCTACAAAGGAGATTTTCATGGAACAATGTTTGGACATAATCTCCTTCAACAAAGGCGATTTTGTGCCAACAGTGTTGTTTCAGAACATACAATCATGCACTCGCTCGATAAGTCGGTATCCACCAAAGTAAAAAGATAACAGACCCTGCTGTTTTTAAGAATATGATGGGATAACTACCATATCTCGAGGTTTTTAATAAATTTTTAATGAAAGGTAAGCAATTGGTTATGTGGAAAGAACTAGTATGAAATTTCTGTTATCTGTGTCACTCAATGGACAAAAAAATGAAATCTTTAAAAAGACATGAGAAGGATGAAATAAAAAAAATCCAATTCAACGTTGCTATTAACTTCTGTGTGAAGTGGATGGAAAGCAATGCAGTATTACGAAATAATGAAATTATTTCCAGGACTTGCTGGAATCTACTATGATTCAGTTGACCTGGGAGAAGAACCTGAATTTAAGCCAAAGATTATTTCCTTTTGACCCTGTACAAAAACCTATGTTCCAGAAGGATCTGAAAGACAAAATAAAGTGGATTACCAATAGGTAGATTTCGATGCTAATCCATTGACCGTTTTATGGCCTAACCTTTTTGTTTTCCCTTAGGACTTTTGCCCATCATGTACATACACACTTGTTGCTGTGTATCTTTAGTTGCTGTGATCATGTCTTGGTAATAAGATGAAACTACTTAGTATCTTAATTGTTTCACTTTTCCTTCGTGGCTGTGATTTTATATATATATATATATATATATATATATATATATATATATATATATATATATATATATATATATATATATATATATACATATATATATATATATATATATATATATATATATATATATATATATATATATATATATATATATATATATATATATATATATATACACATAGGTGAATGTTTTTATGCCTAGATGCTATAGAAATCTGAACCACTTGACAGACCCAGACAAAATTTGGCAGGCGACCCCTATTTCACTCCAGGAAGATCATAACTCAAAATCAAACACCTACTCTCATGACAGACATCAAACACAGACAAATTAAACGAATTTTTTGTTTTTACCAATTCCGTCAGGTTTTCCTTTGGGTGCTTTATAAGTTTATTAGTCACATTTTGCCTGAATGCTCCAGTTTTTCTTCCAGGTGCTGTCAGACATGATTAACCTGCAACATATAAATCCCCTATGACATCAATTTTTTATCAGAATTTACGTGAATTTCAAACATATTTTTTTTAATTATCAATATAATAGCAAAATACCTTGTTAAAATCAACATTGAAAACCTATATTGATAATTTCTATAAATAGACATATAATTTCGATAATTTCTATAAGTAGAACAAAGAAGGTAGAAAAGCCTTCACCATCTGCACACGCATAGTATCTACAGACTAAGCCCAAAGTGCAAGGTGTATGGCATTTACTTTTTTTATGTGTTCAGCTGCAGTTTTCCTCATTAGCACATTTATCCCTTCTTTGTTTTTGCCTTCTAAATTTGTTGTAAGAACTGATTCGTAATGTTACATTGACGTATTTCAATATAAAGACAGTTTACATGAAGTTTCGAGTTCATTATCGAGCAGTTTGGCAACAACACTTCACTAAATGCTTGGTATTCATGATCACCTTTGGTGGGGACGGGGTAGGTAGGGAATTTGGAGGGTAGGTGAGCACCGTGTCATATGTATTTCCAAATGGTGGATTTGCATAATAATAATAATAATAATAATAATAATAATAATAATAATAATAACATCATCAGTGAATTTTATCTTAATACAGTTATAAGAACACTATACAATAATAATAATAATAATAATAATAATAATAATAATAATAATAATAATAATAATAATAATAATAGTGATACATTTGCTTTACAGTAAGTCATAAAATGAAGAACTGTAGCACTAATCATGGTAGTCTGAAAATAAAGCTCTTGATGATCTGAGTCCCTCAAAGTTCTCCTGGGCAGCACGAGGTTGGTCACTTAATACAGTTATAAGAAACCTGTACAGGTACTTGTATGACATGGCTAATAATAATAATAATAATAATAATAATAATAATAATAATAATAATAATAATAATAATAATAATAATAATAATAATAATAATAAACAGCGTATTTATAAACAGCAGAAATTCTTTATTTAAACCATTACAGCAGGTAACTGAAACCTGGGATATGAATTCGCAGATTTTCCTGATGGTATTTTTGTTGGTGTTTCTTCTTTTTTTCTTTTTTCTGACGTCTATCTGGTATTTCTAGTACTCTTTCTGTTGACATGTTTCGACCAGCTCGATGGTCATCTTCTGGACATTGGGATGAGTCTGAAGATGGGGCTCTCGTAGTGGTATATATAGGGGATCTCGGATCAGGTCAATTTTTCATTGGCTGCCTGAAGCGATTCTCCTCGGGTGAAGCCTCCTCTCACGCAGTGATGGTTGTGTGTGCTCTTGTGTACATGTGCTTGAGTGCACGTTAGAGAGTGTATTATTTAGAGGGTTGCTGCCCACAGATGGACGTTCCCGGGGTACCAGTGTAGGATTAAGACTTGGCTTCTCTCTCCTGGTGTGTAGGGCTTCCAGGAGGCTTAGGTGGCAATAGTTGGTCACTTGATCTATAATCTCTATGTTAAGGATAATGTCATTCCTTTTTATTTTTAGGTTATTGGTAGTCCTGGTGTGATTAATATGGCATCCTCCTGGGCATGAGAGATCCTCTTGGAAAAGCGCATTCTAGTCATTCCGATGTAAGAGCCGAGGCAATCTCAGAAGGGGCATTTGTGTTGGTAGACTACATTGATTTTCTTCAAGGGATCCTGGTTGAGGTGGGGGGACCAGGTTATTTCTCATCGCCAGGCTGTTGGTTTCTATTCCTGTATAGTATGACGAGTTTAATCTTCTCGGGATCGGACAGGCTAATGTCACCTTCAATGATGGTACCGAGGGCTCGTTCGTCCTCCTTAAATCTTTTATGGAATTTTCCTTGGTAGAAAAATTTGATGTTATCAGACCAACCATCTGTTCACGGCTCTTCTTTGTCACTTGCTGGTTCCTGATGGTACCATCTTTCAAACTTTCTACTGATGTTATATCTTTCTGGGCATTTACCTCCCATTTAGACAATGCCCAATTCTTTGTCTGACATGTGATGTTCATTAGTTTGATGAGACAGCTGTGGGTTAATTGTTAAAGGTCACTCAGACGGTGCCAAAATTCCTGAAACCCATCGTTATGTTGTCGACCATCTGGTATGTTGGCAGAAACATATCTACCTACAGAGGTTGTGCAATGTTCATGAAGAGGATCATTTCAGAGCTAGGATTTTGTCATACAGAGGGGGTTTTGCTTGTGT
>NC_089753.1:63657440-63673937 GCF_040412425.1 Macrobrachium rosenbergii
TATATATTCTGTACACACACACACACGCCTGGTTATTAAACACCAATCATAGAATTCAAAACTTATCTTGCTGCCAAATACCTGTACTCTCATAACAAAAAGAATATGACTGAGTATCTAAAGGCAACAGTGATCCCTTAAAAAAAACAAGTATAGCTGCTACAGCTTATAATCAAGGCCCCCAAAAATAGATCTGTCTTTCGGTGGTCTAGGTATAACGCTGTATGAGTGGTGGCCCATGAAACTTAACTTCAGCCTAATTTGTCATATCTCTATATCGTTGCAAACACGATTAGCTGACTTAGCCTTAAATAAAGCAAAACTACTGAGGCTAGGGGCTGCAATTTGGTATATGTTTGACAATTAGAGGGTGGATGATCAACGTACCAATTTTCAACCCTCTAGCCTCAGTAGCTTTCAAGATCTGAGGGTGGACAGAAAAAGTACAGACGGAAAAAAAGTGTGGACAGAATAAAGTGCGGACAGAAAAAAGTGTGGACAGAATAAAGTGCGGACGGACAGACAAAGCCGGCACAAGTTTTCTTTTACAGACAACTAAAATTATCAGAAATGTGAATTATCAATATTTTAACAAGAAATATACTAAAGTAAGGGCATCACTCCATTACAGTACTGTTTCCCCATTAGAGTCACATCAGTAAAACTGAAAGAACAAAACTATCAACTTCTTTGTTGTATTTATAATGTTAATTCCTACCTCTGGTTGTCAATAAATGAAACACTTGTAAAAACTTCAAGTACAAAAATTGATTTTTAATTCAAAATTAATAAGTCAAAATTCACAAACTTGCTTTAAAGAAAAATTATTACTTGGAAACACAAATTTAATTAATTCTTAAATCAAATTATTAGACAAAATTAAATCACTAAAATGTTAATACTCAAAATTAAATTAAGTAAATATTTTGAAAAAAACTAAGAGAGTAAACATACAACATATGTCAAAGTATTAAATTCAAAAAGAATTAAACAACCACCTCAAATGACACTAGGAACACAGTAATAGATAAGCATGAAATGTAAATATAAATCCACTAAGGCATAAATTTGTTACTATATTGACTGGTCTACGAGTACTACTCACTTATTTAAATACTTCAAATTGTACGCTTTAAGTTATACACTTTAAATTATACACTTCAAATTATACACTTCAAGTTTTACCCTTCAAATTATACCATGTTATAAATTTTAATTACAATACCCTGTTAACTGCAGTTCTGGCCGTTACACACTCTTTCATAATTCCGTCAAGGTGCCGTTACACACTTACACACACACACTGCAAGCTAAATGTTAAAGCTCACAAGTTAAAACTGAGTGACAGATAATTAATTGCTTTCGTTATCAGAGAGAGAGAGAGAGAGAGAGAGAGAGAGAGAGAGAGAGAGAGAGAGAGAGAGAGAGAGAGAGAGGACTTCTTTTTTGAATCTACACAGCACAGTTCTCGGCCACTAAGGAATATGATATTTGTTTCCAACCATAAGCAAGGCCCCATATATTATTCTAAAACGTTTATGGAACCAAGACCCATAGAATATTCTATCGAAGCTGAATGATGTTATGTAAAACATTTTGGGACCACGACACGATCAGAACAATACATTGTCTCGGTGGTACATGTCCAGAATCTGCAATGACGTAAATTGCCACATGGTTTTGTGCAATGCCTGCATCGAACCCTTGATCTTTAGAGCATGTTCAAAGACCCACATGGTCCTCAGGCAAAGATGATGCAACTTTGTGTGCAATCATTCCTTTCTTCTCTATAAAACAAAAATTGGTCTAATGACTGTTTTCTCTCATCCTTATCTCATCGTCGGTTAAGGCACAGATCTAACAGGAAATTGCTTGAACTCAAATAAAGTGATCCATGACCGAAGCCACATAATAACAAAGTCATAAATAAACACAGACACACACTCATGGTGTGATCTTTCTCCCCAGCTATTATGTTATCTAAATTGCGCTGTTGTGGAATCTAACATACATTACAATAAAATACATTTTACATTAATGACATTTTTACATAATTATCATTATTACCCAGATTACCTGATAATTTTAACAGTAAATATGATAACACCTTAGAACGATATATATTTTTCAAGACCATATCATCAGATTCCTCCCCCCAGAAGACCAATTATTCCAGATTTTAATCCAACAATTCACAATGAGATAAATAATCTGCAACTACATTGTTCTTTCCAATATGTGTTTCACCTTTACATTATACGGTTGCGGGCACAAAGGCCGCCTGGTTAGTCTCTGATTATGATTTCTCATCTTGGCTATAAATATGAGTGGGTGTGGTCAGACAACACAAAAATTTCTTCATTTTTGGGCCTGTTCACATACACTTCAAACTTTTTCAGTGCTGTGATTAATGCTAATGTTTCCTTTTCTATTGTTGAATACACTCTCTGATGCTTTTTTTTTATTTTGAAGACATGAAACAAACAGGATCTAAAGTATCACCCTCATCTTCTTAGAATAGAACAGCTCCAGTTCCACAGTCAGATGCATCAACTTGTATCACAAACTTCTTATTGAAGTCTGGAGTTTGAAGCACTGGTCTTAAAGGTAAATGCTTTAACCTTTTCTAAAGATTCTTAACATTCTGGGTCCAAAACAAACTTTGTTTTGGGACTGGTTAAATCCATCAAGGGAGCTACTATGGCAGAGAAATTTGGACAGAATCGGCGATAACTCCAGCCTGCCCAAAAATCTTTGTAGTTGTTTCCTGGTAGTAGTGGGTAGCGGGTTAGCCTTACGGATACCTTCTACAAGTGTCAACAGGAGCTAGAAGGCCTCTCCAACTTCAAATCCCAGATACCAGGTGGTTCTTTCAAACTCACTCTTTTAGGTTGATTGTTAGTCCTGCTTTCCCATAGTTTCATGAACACTTTTCTTAAAATTCTCAGATGCTCTTTCCATGATATAGAATAAATCACTATGCAATCGGTATACACTACTCTTTCTATGGACCTAGCAGTTGATCCATCATCCGCTGGAATCTTGCTGGTGCATTCAGACCAAATGGCAAAACTGTGTATTGATACAGTTCAAATGGAGTAATAAAACCTAACAGCAATTTAGCATTCTCATCTAAGGGAATTCGATAATACCCTTTCAACAAATCTATCTTGAAACAAACTTGGCTTGCCCAATATTATCAAGTAACTGATCTATAAGAGGCAAGGGATAATTGTCATCCAGACTGATAGAATTCAGTTTCCTATAATCACACTCATCTAAATGAGCCATTTTGTTTCTTCACCAACACACCTGGAGAACTTAACGACTTGAACTGAGTACTGCTAATCCATGCTGCAATAAATATTCTACTTCTCTCTTTAAAACAACTCAATGAAAAGTGATAGGTCTCTTTAAAATGTTTTCCATCTTCTCTGATCTTTATCTCATGCTTTGCCAGATGGTAAGGCCTAGGTACATTGCAAAATTTTCAGAGAAACATCTAATCACTTTACTTAATTCATTACTTTGCTCCAGCACTAAGATGGTTTAATTTATCCTCCAAATTTTTCAATATGGAAGAATTGTTCATCTTGCTTTCAGCTCCCAAATCATAGCCATCATCGTTCCTCTGTGAAAGAAGTTCTGTATTACCGAAACTGTTTCAGTTTTAGTCTTTGAGGTGTAAGGTTTCAAAAGATTCACATGCATCTTCCTCTGCCTTTTCCTTCTCCTTGGTGTTTCGATTACATAAGTTCGATCACTTAACTTCTCTATTATCTTATAAGGATCTTGAAATTAATTGGTAAGGGGAAATCTTCTACTGGAAGACACAGAACTTGCCCTACTTAAACTTCTTAATTTAGTCTTAGTATCATTCTTCTTTTCATTTTCTCTTGACTTATTTTCAGAATTTCTAAAGAGAATTTCTAATTTCTCTTAGTCTTTTCCTTAAGTCCTTCACATATTCTCCCTGGATTTCATCTTGATTTTCTTCCCAATTCTCTGCAAGAATCTTCAATGGACCCCTCACTTCCAGACCAAAAATCATCTCATTTGGTGAACATCCCTTGCTTTCTTGATAAGCATTCCTAACTTCAAACAACACTAAGGGTAAACCAGCATCATTTCTCTTCCTGACTCATAACAATACTTTGTTAACATACTTTTCAATGTATGGTGGAACCTTTCCGAGACTCCTGGACTCTCTGGATGATAGGTAGCTGATAACTGTTGCTTCACCTCTAACAAGTTTATCGCACCCTGGAACAATTTAGAAGTAAAGTTCATTCCTCTATCACTTTGCACAATTTCTGGTATTCCAAACTTCTAGAAAAACTCCACCAACTCCTCAGCAATTGCCTTGGCAGCTATACTTCACACTGGAATCACCTCAGAATACTTTGTCGCAGGACACATTAATGTTAACAAGTATTCAATTCTTTTCTTAATTTTCGGAATCAGCTCTACCTCATCTATAATCACCTTGCTAAAGGGTTCTCCTCTAACTTGTACAGGCTTTAGGGGAACTTTCTGAATGGTTTAATTCGGTTTTCCAGCTATTTGGCAGGTGTGATACTCTCGACAGAACCTGCTAACATCCTTGTGGAGACCAGGTCAGAAAAAATACTTCATAATTTTCTCACCAGTCTTCCTGATTCCCACATGTCCGGACACTTGTGCTACTGCTACCACTTGCTTCCTCAATGGATACGGAATCAGAATTTGATGATATTCGCCGCATTCAGCATTTCCTGATATATCTGCAGGTCTGTCCTTCCTCTTTAGCAAACCTTCCTTTAGATGATAACAGGTAGGAGTTTGTTGCTTCTCTCCTTGATCAACAACTCTGAAGAACAAATCAGATAAAATTGTTTCCTTCTTCTGCAGTTCCATTAGCTTCTCTCTAGTCACTTGACCAACTTCAGTGGCTGAACTCTCATATCTGCTAACTCAGCTACTGTAGCTTGACTACTATCTTCAGGAACACTGAGTACTCTGAGCCTCTTCAAGAACAAGAGGTTCCTCTTCTTGGGAACACTCTTCTTTGTCATCACTAAGGAACATCACTTCCCTAGAATAGCTCTTCTAATCTTAAAGATCCTTCAGTTGATCCTTCTTGTACGTGTAAATCCTCAGTTTCTTCACTTGCAGGCATAGTTCTCTTCATACCCATGGTAGAAACACAACTTGGAAACAGGTGGGGGTTATTCTTCTCTAAATCTACTGTAGGAACGATCCTCAACAGTTTGTCCATCTCTATAGGACAATGAACAAATGATACACCACCAACTTCATTACCCAGTAAAACATGTACACCTTCCACAGCCAGTGAGTCCTTTACAACAAAATCAATATTCCCTGTCACCAATTCACATGACAGGTGGAAGCGGCATATAGAACTTACCTCTTCTCCTCATATACCCTTCAAAATAACTGAATCTCCTGGGAGATTCTTCTCCAACTTAATGGGTGAGCACCACAAACTACCACATTATGGCTACTCCCGTATTACGTCATACCCTGACTGGTACCTGCACACTCCCTCCTTGAGTTGCCAGCGTACCTTCATAGATATGTGGCTTAAAAGCCTCCAAGCTGCTCAGCCACTCACTGCTTGAGGTTAAATTTACACTGGTTGCTAAACACTCAGCTTTTTTAGTTTCAGTCTTCCCTACAGTCTTAATCTTCCCCCACACTGCTCTTCTTAGTTTGTTTCACCTGGTCACCTTTGACCACTTGACCAACTGGTTTTGACTGTTGTGTCTGATAACACTCCCGACTATAGTGTCCTGCTCTTCCACATTTGAAGCAGACGATATCAGTCTTCTGTATCTGTCTTGAGAAACTGGATGATGAGGATTTAACATTTGATTGCTGAGGGGTATTATATACCTTGTGTTGCATTGGTATTACCACTTGAAGGATTCCCAGTAAATTTGTTCCTGTAATTTGGATGAGACCTTATACCTGTGCATTGTAGTTTCCTGTCACTATCATATTTGACATTATAGTTCCTTTTGTTATTGATAATGTTATAATCTTCACTCAGTGTAGCAGCTTTGTTAAGTTTCTTAACCTCTCTCTTAAGTAGGCTCTTATGTGTCCATGAATTCCTCTAAGATATTGTTCCAACACAATTAACTCTTCAATTTCTTCTACAGATTTAACTTTAGCAACCTCTAACCATTGTCTGAAACATATCTTCACTTTGTAGGCTTAATCCAAGAAAGTCAACTTGTCATCCTCTCTTGTAATACGCAGGGGTCATCTGGTAAACTTGTAGCACTGATCAGTTGATGAGGCTGAATAGGAACTTCTTCCCTTACCAATAAGTACACTCTGCAACAAGACTGACCATTTATCTTCTGGCCATCCTATACCTGAGCCCAATTTTTCAAAGTGCTCAAAAAACTCATCTGGAGCTTCTTCTGTAAACTTGGGAATTAACTTCTGCGCTCTTACCACTTCAAATGCAGGGTCTTGATTACCTTGGGTAGGGTTAGATGGTGTCTCAGGTAATGTGGATCGAGCTTTTATTAACCTTATGTTCTGTTAAATTGGTGTAACATTTAATCTGTTCCTGATCAAAATAGACCCATCTCATAATTTCTCACAGTTATTTGCCATATAAAGTACTTTATTGATTACTTTGCATGCCCAGGGTCTTCTATGAGGAAGTGACTGTCAATCAGACACACACCTAGCCCTCCCAGCCACCCTACCTTATTGAAGGCTAGGATTCAGTTACAATTATTATGTCAGAACATTGCAACTCCATGCTGCTTGCATGTAGTTTTTTGGTGGATGGAACAAATTGTTGCTACTTTGTTGTCATTTTAGGACATATAACAATGCTGTCTCTTTACAGCTCTTTCCTGAGATTGACAATGGTCAGTATTTATAGCTGGTCTTGCCATTTCAGCAACTCAGTGGGCAACGATACCCTTCAGGATAATAATGGTTGGACTAATGCCTGTCCAAGTTCATGAAGAAAAATTCTTCTTTTGAAGGTAGCTTTTCCCTTCCCTAGTTAGGCAGCTTTATATTCCAAATACAAAAAACACTATAGCCAGACACATACATAGTATTGCAAACAAAGCCATAGGCCATCTCTTTGTCTGACACTTTGACCTATAAGTCACCACAAGTTTACAGTATAAATTATCCACTTCCTTTAGTTGAATTGTAAAACCCAGTTATGTCAGGTTTCTATTCTTCTTTCCCTGCAATTAATGATCATGCATGTTACTTAACAATACTACAGTTTTCCATTCTCTTGGGCAATATGAAATAATGATATTATCATCATGGTATCCTTCAAGGGTTAGGGTTACAGAATTCTACTTGGATTTCTTGTAAATTTTTCTAACAGTTCCAACAATACTTTGAATGCACACTTTCAGTTCCTTAGCTAACTTAAGCTACAGAAAAAGTTATCAAAGATTACATTTCTACCTTTAAGGTCTTCTGTAAGCTGCAGCACTGCACGTTTCCCCTATTGGCATTCTACAGACTCCTCTTTACGCCAAGCGTAAATGTCAGCATTCCAAAGATAACTACTCTCTGTATCACATGCTGCCCAAATCTTTATCCTACATCTATCAGGTTTTGATGGAATATACTGCCTAAATGGGCATTTTCCTCTAAAAGGAACCAGTTGATTATCTATAGTAACAGTTGACGATATATGATACATCAGAGAGAGTCTCTCCACCCAAGTATTCCGCACATCTCTAAAAGGAGCAAGCTTGTCAATGGATTTCCTTCACGCTCTGGTTTTCTTGATCAACAAATCTAATGAACCTAGAATATTTCAAAAATTTTCTAAAACATTGTAGCTCGAAATATGAAATCTGTTAGTATGTCTGACTGGCTTTCTTTCTAATTAATTTTCTTTTTATTCCCTGATGTTATTTTTAACTCATTCAATGATAAAATTTTATTATAATTTGACGTCTGTTTCTCAAAACTTTGCTTAAGTTGTGCATTTTATGGTCAGAAGGTGGAAGCAATGAATTTTCGTAAGTTAAGAAATTAAGACGTGATTCTTTAATTATTTTCTTCCTAGTGTGTGTGAAAGAAGCTGTTTCAGAGAAAACTGCAGAAATCTTGGTAAATTATTTCAAATGTTTAATATCTGTCAAAATGTAACTTTCTGCTAGTTATGTTGTTTCTAATGGCAACAGCATTCAAAATGGATGATTTCCTAAAATACATTTGTCCAGTAAAAGAGGTCAAAACAAAAAATAGGGGAAGTTCGCTAGGGACACCTTACTATTGAATTTGAATGGCATGTTAAGGTATTAGGAGAGGAATCTATCATTTCCCTTTGAGAGTAGATGAGAATGTTATACATAGGACTTCTGGCGAGAGTTTGCATACACTTCCATATGTTGGATGAAATGCCATCATTTTTTAAAAGATACATATAATGAATGATTTCCTAATTCAGTGTGAGTGCCAAAGATTTTGCGTGCCATATTAGTTCTTTCATCAGGATTGTCTCTCAATTTTTAAAGAGTGATTCCTGAAGGCTGGCAAGTAACCAGGAGAAGAAAGGCAATAATTAAATGCTTCCAAATGCTCTTTATTGTAATTATATGGTCATGAAGTGTTCAAGTACTGGTTATTATACTTATAATCATGGAATTCAAATTACCTCACTTACGGCCAGATGCTTAACTCATAAAAACAACACTGAGTCTCTAAAGGCAACAATGATCCCTTAAAAGAATTATGAACAATGTGAGGTATCCAAAAATATCAAAACAATTTGTGAGGTATTTAATGTTTAAAGTTGATAAAAGGCATCACTCCATCACTGTAACTGCCTCCCTTATCTCGAGTCACTTCAGCAAAATTAAAGGAACAAAACAACTCACTATGACTTATTTTCAGCTTTTCCTACTGATGGTCAATAAACGAAACACTGGCATAAAAACTTTAAATAAAAAAAAATATTTATTTTTAAATTCAAAATTTATGATCAAGATTCAAAATCTTACTTCGAAGAAAAAACTCTATTACTTAAAAAACAATAACTTAATTACTTCTTGAATTAAATTATTAAACAAAATTAAATCACAAAAAATGATAATTTATCAAGAAACACTAAGATATGAAATAAATTTAAGTAATCATAAGTTAAATCACCACAACTGATAAAATGTGAAATTAAATTAAGTAAGCTGCCTTTTGTTTGGAAAGGTGGCTCTAACTAGGATTTCTGATAACTACATCTGACTGAGGGTGGCTGCGCTCCTGTGAACAAAAAAAGTTAAAAGTGAAAAATACTCAAAACTACTAATAAATGAAAGGGGTTGGAGGTAAACTTAAGGTGTCACTAAATAGCATAATTCAATAATTCAACTGAAACAAAAAATATGTATAGAGCTATCTAACAGAGCCCCTGGCACTGTCAAGGATTATGTAAAAAAAAAAGAATCATAAAATACTCAAGCAAAGTGCCACAACAGCAAATCTTTACATACTAGGCCTTCTGTAGGCTAACAAGCAATAGATATCAGGGAGGATCCAAAGGATGCACAGTACGGGGTACGATGAGCAAAGGACATTGCACTGTTGATAGTCCAGATGTCTTAACCAGATATGACACTTGGATATGCAGGAAGGTGGCACTGTTCACCTACGGTTGATACCACAAAACAGGGACTCGAAATCACTGATCTAGAAGAGCAGGAAAGTTCAACACATACGAATGGTATTGAGTAAAATGACAGTGAATCACATAAATAAATATCAGGACACTGTCTTATGTAATATTACAATTAAACAAAGTACGTGAATGAAACTAAATGTGTCGCTATTGATCACAATTCCACAATCAAAATCACAGGAATCTGAGGAGAGGAGAACAACAATATGATTACAGGAATTAGGAGAAAAGGTATATAAGCACAGGGAGGGTATAGTTAAGGGGCCGACAAACAACTTCCGATCACATTACCTTAGGTTTGTGGACAAGACGCGAGGTTTCTGCTGTGGGATGTCAGCGGAAACGTTGTCACTCAAGGGTTCCCACCAGGAAAGTTCGATGCAGTGAAGGGACACTGGTAGGATGGTAGGGCATCAGCTCACTGAGGTGAGTAGCTGGCTACGGTAATCTTCTTGCAGCAGCAGTAGAACTCACTAAGTAGGACTTAAGCTTAGTCTCTTGGTGACTTCTAGGCAGGGGGACGTCGTCAGGTAATTCAGCAGGGTGATGTCTGTGGGAGGTGGCTAGCAAAAAGAGTCCAGCAGTGTGAAGTCGGGAGAATAGACTGGCACAGTAGCATAAGTTGACTAGCAGGTATTTGTGTGTGCGTGCGTGTGTGTGTGCCAGGAGGGTTGCGTCGCAGAGTGGCGTTGTAGAGGTAACTAGCATGGGGTATACTAACAGTCTGTCTTCTGGAGAAGGTTGAGTAGAGTGTCTACAAGCTGGGAGACACCTGGTGTTATGCTAGCAGTGTGACTTTTGAAGAGGAACTAGCAAAGAATGGTTTGTCGAGGCCAGTACATATACCATAGTCGGCTCCAGCTACAGTTGTATTTTGACACTTCTGACACCTCTTCTTAATGGGTCCTCCATTGTCCTCCTCACAGGGTGTGTTGTTAATCCGGCCAGGTACTTAGAAGGGTCATTGTATGGTGTCCATTGTATGGTGTTCAAGAGAAAGGTGTCAATGAGGTGACAATTAGATGGGAGAGTCAGAGGATTTGTGAGCAGGGATGCGAGTGTTAGCAGGCGGAGCCACAGGTGTGGGTCCCAGTTCAAGAAAGGTGATCCTTGATGTCAGCGCAGGTGGTTGGGAAGGAGGGGAAACTCAGAGAAATGTGAAGGGGACACTCATGACTGGGGAACTGAGAACGATGGTAACAATAAATGGAACTTCTCAAAGGGGGTGTGCTGCTGGAGAGCAGCTGCTAAAAATGTCACCTTAGGGTGCATTACCAGGGTCAGGTCAGATCAATAATGACTCGTAGCAGGGTCCTGCTCGGTTTCTCATTATACACCTTCACTGGCTTAACTGGGCCTGAGAAAACATGGGAATGTTTGTTGTGTATCAAAACAGCTAGTACTTCAGCATGAAATGTACGTTAATTCATATTGGGGAATGAATATTTTAATTTAACTTATATTTGCAAAATCAAGAGATAAAAATCACAACAAACAGTGAAGATGTTTGTAACACCTCCCCAAGGAACATAGATGTTACACGCCGCTTTAAGGCGTGAACGCCTAGAAAAGATTTTTAATGATTGATTAAATACTCTCTCTCTCTCTCTCTCTCTCTCTCTCTCTCTCTCTCTCTCTCTCTCTCTCTCTCTCTCTCTCTCAACCCATCCAAAGATTTCTAGACTAATAAAAAGCAAATGCAAAATGAACATTATAACAGAATTTAAATCATACCATTCAAATTTATCTGAAGTCTGATATGTGGATTGTGGTTAGCAGGATCGCACAATCTTGTCTGATGCGTAAGTTGCGCTTGTGTTAACCCATACACAAGTTTATGTGCCACTGTTAAGGTTCGAAGGTAAGGTAAGGGTAAGCAAAGGAGACTGTAAATAACATGGACATATTGTAAGACAAAACATAAAATGTAGGGAGTGACTTGATCACCGTCTCTGTAATAGGCATCATTCACTGGTAAACGTGAAAACCTGACTCGTCAGGCAGCTTTTAATCATCAGCGATGATACAGGCCTCCTAGCATTAGCGTTGACAGTGCCAAGACATTTGGTACTTGGTACGCTGCATATCACTCAAGCAGAGCGGTAATGTAACACAAAGTTAGTGGTGGACGCCTATGTGTCGTACAGTAAGCGTTACTGTAGGAACAGAAGGAATTACACAATGTCAAACGACATGAAAAGAAATGACTGGATCTAAATATTGAATTACTTATATGAGTTAATGTTGCTATAGAAAGGTATTTATCCTTCTTATAACAGCTTAAATATAGTATTATGAAAGATCTTAATAGAATTTAGCTCATATCCGTGAATAGACAAACTGAGCAGCATGCATCAAAAGATCGACCAAGAAGCTAAGGAACTATTATGAAATTGCAGATATGGAACTTTATACAACAAATATAAGATTTATTTGAATGTAAGTTCTTTACAAATTAAGCAGACAAAAAATTTGTCTAAATTGTGGATAACAAATTCTCGTGGAACAGACTTAGAATGAGCGTTTCTGGGGACCCACCTACCACTGAATACACACGTTGAATCATAAAGAGCCTAAGTATCATCATTTTTTTTTTTTTGTTTTTTTTTTAGGATTTCCGAAATTAATTGAAATTTTAGTACTTCAAAGCAAAATTCTAGCTCCTTTTACCGTAGCATCGCGAACAAGAGAAAAATTATAATTCAGATAAGAAATAAAGCTTCAGAGTCTCCTTACATCATTCGCGCTGACTGTCCAAACTAAAGGTCATTCAGTGGTTAATAGCAGTGTAGGCCTGTTTTAAAAAAATCATCAGAATTCCAGGAAAAAGTCGGGATGGATGAAAACACTTATCACCGCTCAGAAATTTGGGGAACCGCTAATGATGATGTGTTTTTAAATTGAAGTACCGGAGGTTTCCGGATTTATCGGTTGCGGAAATGGCGTCGCTCTTTTCGTATTATGGAGGGAATCGCTGATGTTTCCAGTACGATTTCGCTATCAGTACTTTAGGAAGAGCGAAATTATAGGTATGAGTTTGCTTCTAAAACATAAAAGTTATCAATTAGCTGGCAACTTATTCGTGTTTCTTTTTGTCCTATGAAGAGTAATTTATCAATATATATGACATGAAAATATGATCAAAGTTATGTTAGTACTATAGAACAGGATAGTGGAAAAAAGCAAATCCATTCAGTAGTCAATAAAGATCATTCAATCGTTAAAACTAGTCATAAACTGTGAAATGTTTCCAAGAATTAATAACACAATGAATACTGAAAGAATAAGTATGAGTGAGATAATAATGATAAAAAGAAAAATAGAGTAGACTGAAAGATATTCCAACTGCAAGTGAGACAAAAGGAAGGAGAGATGTCTCCAGAAACAAATCTGTAGATGTGACAATAACCCGTTAACCTAATTTATTGGCGGAAGGTGTACATTCTATTCAAAAGCCCGCCATTACTTGAACAGTGTATAGGTGATGAAAGTTTCCAAAGGGGGTTAGTGAGCTGCAATTGAGTGCTGAGAGCAACCGCTGAACTTATGGTTTTCGTTTAGTCCAGAACTGACTATGTTACAGATTGTGTCTGGGTTATTTAGTGCTGCGGAATTCTGAGCCTAAAGATTTTATCTAACGTATTTCTGCCAGTTCTTTCACCATATATTGCAGTCCCAAAGAAATTGTGAAACATTGTTGCAAATTTTTTAGATTCAATTTGATTTCGATCTGATGTTGGACATCATAAATCATTATAACAAAACCACTTCAGGGGTGGTTTTCCTGGGCTAGAATTCAACAATTAGGTAATACTACTTACCCGCATTCCTGTGCGATGTGTCAGCCGGACTTAGTTTGTCTTATAGTTACTGACATCATTCTGATCTTCAACCTTATCTTGATTTTGATTTGCATTTCTGTCGTCAAAGCAATTTCTCTCTTTCCTTTTCCTTCTTCACTTAGAACTTGTGGCTTTGGTTATGGCAGCCAGTCCGGTCAGTCCAGTCTCTCTCTCTCTCTCTCTCTCTCTCTCTCTCTCTCTCTCTCTCTCTCTCTCTCTCTCTCTCGGCTTTCAGGACATTTGTTATAACTTGAAAGGGGGAACCCAAGTCGATATGAACATTTGACAAAGAAAGAGAGATAAAATAAAGGCAATTTCCTAATGATTATGACTAAAGGCGTTAGTATCAATAAAAAACCAAAATTCGTTGATGAAAATTCAAAACCTTTCTTTTCCAATGATCTAACAAATGAGATATTTGGCCTTAGGAGCGACCATCACCACTTCACTTGAAACGGAAACTTTTTTGCACCAAGTGCTTCCTAAACTTCTGCCCTCCAATCCAGGGAAAAGAAGGCAAAAATTCCGAAATGAGCTCCGAGACTGCACCACTAAAACACCTTTTGTTGGGAGAGGTTCTGGTCACTTACTCCCGTAGAGCAGCCAACTTCAGCCCATAAGTGAAAAGGCTTTTGTCTTCTGAGCCAGCTAGCGGGCGGAGGCTGCGACGCATTGCCAGCTATACCTTCATTTAATGGCCGCAGTTCTGATTTAAAGGAATTTTTATTGTTCTGCTTAAAAGAATCATTAAATGTCTAATTTATAATTGAGGTAGAAATGAGTAACATGCCATTAATGTGGAGAATTTCAAATAAAATCTGCAAGAGTTCACAAACGCATCAAAATATGAAATTATCTCGATGTGAACGTTGGAAGAACGGTCATCGCGTGAACACTGTCGCGTCTATTAAATAAAATAAAAAGATCCAATTTGACGACCCCTGATTGTTGAGCTCGTACCCATTCTTTGATCGTAGCAGACTTTTTTTCCCTCAAATGAAGGAATGAATGACTGAATATTCCTCTGGTTCTTCAACGTGTGAATCTATTTGGAGGTTAGAGTGCCACTATGTCCTTTTCCTCCATGCACGAATTTGACAATTTTGATAATCGTTTCCATTTTATTTTGGCAAGAGGTTCCAACTACTCCTACAGCCAACAAAGGTGCCGATGTTTTCTTGGTGAGAGGAAAACCCCAAAAGTAGAATAATTGCTTTATTCGTATTCAATCCCCGAGTCTCTTTAATTTGCCTATCAATACTATTCTCTTTGACGATTTGCCCTTTCATTCATGACCCCTCTTTTATAATGTTTGTATCAGGTAAGGCATTTAAAAAAAATATGCACATATATTTGCTTTGTCCGATTCATCTGTCCTGTTTTACGAAAGCAATTTGCTCTTAAAATTACCAGACTTGGCTGATGTATACTGAGTAAGATATTATTTGGATGGCATATGTAAAAACTAAAGGAATTAACTAAAAAGCGATAATTCTATGTTAACTAATGCGACAACAACGAAATTTTAATAACAATATCAACAATAATGATGATGTCTTATAGTATTTCCAGTTCTAATAATTGCGATAGCATGATAGTCCCGTCCAGAGAGTATGGAAGTTTCATTATCGTGCACTGGCAACCTTCGGTTAGCAGTGCATCAGATTTCTTATCGCAAACTACCACCAACGACAGTAAAACTTTGACGTTAAAATAAATGTAATAATTTTTTTTTTAGACAACAATAAATGTAACCAACCAGTTGTTTTCCAAGACGATGAAACGCTCAACGAGAGATTATGCTTGCATCTCAGACGTGCTTTTTTGTATTTACGGCTTCCGTCTGAGATACCAAAGCGGTTATTATTATCATCTATGGTATGGTAACACCCATATGAAATGAGCAAAAAGAATGGAGTAATCATAAGAGAAAGGAGGAAATATAATCTAGAACAAATAATAACAAATTAATAATCAAACATATAGGTAAATAAATAAATAAATGAATAAACAGAAGTGAGGAAATACAGAGAAAAACGAAAATAGGTTATTACATACAAGAATTAAATAGAGAGAGAGAGAGAGAGAGAGAGAGATAGAGAGAGGAGAGATTATTTTCCCATACCTTTCTCATGAATCTTGATAAATTCGAAATTCGTAGGTAAATTTGGGCATGAATTGCCCCACATTTGTGCCGTCCTCTGTTGCCTAATGGGGACGTGTCATATAATGAGCTCACTAGATCTGGTAATTGAAACAATAAACAAAATTAATTATTTCAGTTTCAGGATAGAACAGAAAATGGAGGATGACACTCGGTGATCTAAGAAAACAGTTAAGATGGAAGCGTTTCAAATTCCCTTGAGGAACTGGAAAGTGAATCTGTTCGAGTGGTGATTGCAGACCGTTGGTTTGTCTGTAACATATTACACAATCCTTAGCCATCATTTCATGAAGGCTGACAAGGCAGTATCATATCACTTAACTAGGGCAATATTACTATCACAGGTAGTGGTTCACCTGGTGACTGAAGTCAATTTGGATGAAACTTTTAAATGCGGTCATTCAAGGGAGTCAAATATTATAATATGACACAATCAAGGCTCTCTGATAACTAATGGTGTAGGCTTCCCCGATCGGATCTGTGGTTGAATCGTCCTCTTCTTACCTTATGTCCCGGAATTAGTCTCTGAATCTTACTGTCAGATAAGGTTTAACTTTAATGGATGTTTTTATGATTCAATACATTCGAATATTGTGGGCAATGTTAGTATTAGCAATAAAAGGCAAGCCACCACGAAAAAGGAAAAGAAATTACTATATTGCGTAATAATCAAATGTTACTTTCTTGACTAGGGCCAAGGCACCAAGCACACTTCATAGATGAACTAGCCACCAAATGGGCTGCAACACATGAACCATCATTTAAAATAATAAACTATTTTAGATACGAACAACCAAAGTAATTCTCGTAGA
>NC_089753.1:63674437-63694437 GCF_040412425.1 Macrobrachium rosenbergii
ACTGTCATAAACTAGGTCCTAGGTGTAGGAGGGAATTGGAACAATTTATTATTATAGACTGCCTTTGTACCAAAGGGGGCCCGGAGTTTATGAATAAAAAGGAGAACTTCTGGGAACTCGCCTTAGATTCTTCCTGGATTTATTGTAAATAATGAAGGTCGCCATTTGGAATTAGAATTCTTTACAATTAAAAGGGGTTTATTTACAGAAAATGGGGAAAATATAAGACCAAAAAGAATGTAAAGTAAAACAATTTACAGACATAAATTACATACGATAGTGCAATAATTCAGTAATCTGTAAATAAAAGCAATGCAGATATGAGAGGCCTCAGATACAACAATCCTACTATAACAAATGACTCTATTATGTTAAAAATGCATCAATTCTCACATTAATACAATGGAAGGGGTGAACTCCAGGGTAACAGCAATCAGTTAATTAAGATGATGTCTGTGTGGGCAATGGATTCTTGCGATCAGGCTGCGACCAGGAATGGTTACAGAGTTGGATGGCAGTCAGAACTAGTGGGGCATGGATTTGAGGACTGGACAGGATAGGATGGCTCCTGTAAGAGAGGTCAGGTTTTAGTGCAAACACGGAAGAGAAAGGAAATCTCCAGTGCTATTAATTAATCAATAAATCTCCGCACAGGGAGGACCAAACATTTATACCACTTGAACTAATTTGCACATAATTTGCATTAGGGAGGGGATATTAGAATACTTATCACTGAATCTTATTAAGTTGATTTCAAAGCAAGTCATGGGGCGATTCACAGGCTGCTTGAAATGGGGTGACTTAACAAAGGGACTGCTTTTTGTTGGAGGAAGAAAATTGAAGTTTGAAGGAAAGGAAAAATCAAGGAATTTCAGGGGGAGGGAAAGGGCTGCTTACTGACTAATTGCAGTCAATGTACCTGGGCCTGCAGATGTGTGCGCTAAACATGAGAGATTGGCCGGTTACTGAAGTCATACAGCCAGCAAAAGAATGAAGGAAAAAAAGTGGTCTTAAGATTAAGTACTTAGAGCTTAAGTTCCTATCTCTCTCACAGTCTGGCTACGTCCCCATGCCCATAATGGCCTAGCTACTCCCATATCGCGTGATGGGGGTGAAAGGAGGGTCCCTATTGTCCACCCTAGGTCAACTGGAGTAGGAATATCCCTATATGAGTGGAAACAGGCCCTAAACCGCTTTTTCTAGTTCAAAATACGCTTGTTCTATCTTCACCACCATGTTTTCTTGGCCTTACAATCAAATGAAAGGTGAAAATGCTTGACGAAATAAAATTACGGCACTGGCTGCCAGATGAGGAGGATAAATTCTAAGAATATAGAATATATATATATATATATATATATATATATATATATATATATATATATATATATATATATATATATATATATATATATATAATAGTATATATATATATATATATATATATATATAATATATATATATATATATATATATATATATATATATATATATATATGTATATATATATATATATATATATATATATATATATATATATATATATATATATATATATATATGTATATATATATATATATATATATATATATATATATATATATATATATATATATATATATATATATATATATATATATATATATATATATATATATATATATATATATATATATATATATATATATATATATATATATATATATATATATATATATATATATATATATATATATATAATATATATATATATATATATATATATATATATATATATATATATATATATATATATATATACATATATATATATATATATATATATATATACATACATAGTGCATACCTACGGAAAATTTTAATGAAAGTGCAGAACAATGAAGGCGAAGAGTCGATGTCTGTAATTGAAACTCAGGCTGCAATCCGCATGACCTGAACAACGCTAGTTAACTTACCAAATGGCTGGACTGTTTCTACTTCCCATTTTCATCATCAAGCACTTGGCGGTAGAATGTCATCTATATGTTGGTCGCTTTGGATACTTTTTATGTCGTCCTCACCACGGCTCTCTGGAGATGCTACGGAAAGAGTTCGTCGACAGGTGGTTTTACCCACGATGCCCAACTTCTGTTCTCCATACTATTTGTCTTTGGGCTTTCATTGGTCGGGGGAGCTTGGCTCCAGGACACTCATTGGCGCTGCCGGGAGGAAGTGGATTCTTCACACTGGAAAACCCTTCATCTTCTGTGTTCCCCTGAAGGGAACTGTGGCGTGGGTGTTTTTTTGTTCTCATTAGGAATAGCACTGACCCATTTCCCGAGGGTATTTGAAACTTAAGAGGACTTACAAGAGTTGTAATTAATCAGAGAAAGAAGGACCCCATATCTGTGATTACACTAGATAAAAGAAAACCATATAGTTTAAGAATGATATGAATAAGTTAAGGCACTAGTAAAGTACTATATATACCATTTATGATTACAAAACAGATATTAAAAGGCGAAGTAATATTCAAAACATCTAAAATAAAAAAAATATATGGCAAAAACAGAAATGAATAAATGTTTTAGCATCCTGATGGTGCTTCACAATGCAATACACATTTAAATATAAAAGAGATTTTCGCATCACAATCCATATGGATATGCCTCAGGTAATTTGCCTGTATATGAAAATGGAAACACGATTTCATCCCTCCAGTATTTCTTTCTGTATTGCAGTACAGGATATCTATATGCAAACAAAAACTAAATAGAGTTGCAAATATAGAGCTACACTCTGGATATTCGTGAATATATATTCACAGCAGGTTTAGGATACTCGTCTCCCAGTCCATACTTCTGATTCAGATGAAACTTGGCTATATGCATCTGATGAGTTGGCTTTTACGTCCCGGAATATTTTGATCTTGACCCAGTTTCCATGGCCACAGGTAAGTTTGTAGGTCAAAAACTTATATTCAGCTAATTTTCAGGACACTTGGCACTTCGAACTCCACAGATATTTTGGACGACCAATTTTTCAGGTCACATGTTAATTCCAAAAGCAGTTTTAATTGTTTATCCTTAGATCACACAGACCATGACAGTTCGTTCTTGATCAAAATGAACAATGAATAAGTTCTGAGGGACAAATAGCAGCTTTTGAAGATGGGAATATTTTACAACATAAAGTTCTCTCTATATTATTTCATCCATTTTTTTTAGAACTTTATTATTTATTTAATGAATATTTCCACATGCAAAATGTTTACTGTGAAGTAGGATTTCAAATGCTTTTCAGTAAGAAATATGCTGCCATGGCTGCACCCAAGTACAATTACATTGTTCTTGGTTTTGTCCTTCCCTTAGGTCTTTTGATGTTGATGAAACTAGCTAAGTAGGTACCTTGAAGGTTGGTTATTATTTTCACCAAATGTTTTTGCCCAGATTTTTTTTTTTTTTTTTTTTTTTTTTTTTTTTTTTTTTTTTTTTTTAGGTTTCAGGGTAAAGTATGGGCCAAAGATCAGCTTCTTTTCTCAAGAACCTGTAAACCTGTTAGTAAGAGGCGCTGGAGTTCAGAATTATCATTATTTTAGACTTTGACCTATTTTCTCAAGTCACTGTCCGAAACAGACAGAAAAGGCAAGAAGGAAGCAATAAGGAGGAAAAA
Organism: Macrobrachium rosenbergii; assembly: GCF_040412425.1. NCBI lineage: Eukaryota > Metazoa > Arthropoda > Malacostraca > Decapoda > Palaemonidae > Macrobrachium > Macrobrachium rosenbergii. The sequence goes on from NC_089753.1 coordinate 63,678,089, forward strand.
AAAAAATGTATATAAAATATATATATATATATATATATATATATATATATATATATATATATATATATATATATACACATTTTTATATTTCTCTTTATATATATATATATATATATATATATATATATATATATATATATATATATATATATATATATATATATATATATATAGATATATATATATATATATATATATATATATATATATATATATATATATATATATATATATATATATATATATATATATATATATATATATATATATGTGTGTGTGTGTGTGTGTGTGTGTGTGTGTGTGTGTTACCCAGTCAAGAGGAAATTTCAATGCTTACTGTTTCTATAAAGTCAAGTCCTATTTATTGGTAGCTTGATAGTGGCCGCGTCAAAAAGGTTACTGGTAGGGCATATTTGTACCTACTCACCCTGCATTCTCTCTCTCTCTCTCTCTCTCTCTCTCTCTCTCTCTCTCTCTCTCTCTCTCAAGTCTACAGTGAAACAAACTCTACCAAAAATACTTTAGTTGACAATAATCTAACATAACTGTATTGCCAGAAAGAAGAGATGAAATGAAATGGAATATTAATATTCACCAAAAGGTCAATCAAATTACAGTCGATCATATTCAACTAATTATTGTCTTTACATCGTTATCTCACAATAGGTCAAAATAAGTCGAAGTCCAGTACATTCCCAATGAGTACATCTTTAACCCATTTCTCAGCGAAACCTCTAAAGAAGTCAAATAAAACCCTTATTAAACAAAATGCATAAAACTAAAGATATGGGAATTCCTCCCACGTTACTTATAAAGTACACACAATATAATAAATGCTTGACACAATAGACATGTATAAATGACAGAAGCTACCTACAGTTAGGGAAATCAAAAGTCGTCCCTACCTCCAAACAACAATTTTCACAGTCTTAATCGACAGGTCTCGAACCTCAGACTCTTCACTGACGACTTTTAATGATGTTCAATGTTGGTCTTCGAATGATCATTTTTCTAATAACTAATCTTTTCACACCCTGGGTCTCCAGCCCAAAAGAAATGCACATACAAACACATTTACTGGAACCTGGACATTTCTTGCAAACACACTCACGAAGTCTTGTGGCAAGTTCCCACATCTTGAGAGTACCTGACGTATCAGTTTTATTTAATTAGGAAATGATTCAGATAACAGCTGTTCAACCTCTCAAGGTTCTTCAGAATGTCTATAGCTACATTTAATAATCAAACATCGTGTGTATTGTAATTCATAAAATACTGGGACCTATAAGCTTTCATATATATATATATATATATATATATATATATATATATATATATATATATATATATATATATATATATATATATATATATATATATATATATATATATATATATATGTGGATGTCTTTTACTGTAATACTACAGTATAATATGGAGATAAAAAGGCCCATAAAACACTATTTGAACATTGCAACAATATATTTCCAGGCACTTCCTTCTATGCCCTATTCACTGGAGAAAATATGGGCAGATGAAATGTTTACAGCAGAGTATATAGCAAAGACATAGGTGTGGCATTAAGTCTCCATTGGTATCTGGTGACCGTTTCCTAAGCTGTTCCCCTGAGTGGTTTTCCGGCCATTAACTCCCGTGAATGACACACCACCAGAATCGTCGGCAAACGGGAGTTAATGGGCCGAAAACCACTAGGGAACAGTTTACTCTCCCTCCTAGGGAAAACGGTCACCTGCATACCATCGGAGACTTAATGCCACACCTTTTATATGCTTTTGTATATATACCCTTGCCATTTCATCTGTCCATATTTTCCCAGTGAACAGGCATAGAAGGAAGTGCTGGAAATATAGGTTCCAACGTTCAAACAGTGTTTATGGGGCTTTTTTATCTTCATATATATACACACACACATATATATATATATATATATATATATATATATATATATATATATATATATATATATATATATATATATATATATATATATATATATATATATATATATATATATATATATATGTATATATATGTATATATATGTATATATATATATATATATATATATATATATATATATATATACATATACATATATATATATATATATATATATATATATATATATATATATATATATATATATATATATATATATATATATATATAAGGAAGACAAAAGCCTCAAAAACACTATTTGAACGTTGCAAACTATATATTTTGTAAAGCAATTTCCCTTCTATGCCCCTCTCTGTTCACCGGGAAAATATGAGAGAATGAAATGCCATAAGGATATATATATATATATATATATATATATATATATATATATATATATATATATATATATATATATATAGTATATGTATTGTATATATATATATATATATATATATATATATATATATATATATACATATATATATATATATATATATATATATATATATATATATATATATATATATATATATATATATATATATATATATATATATATATATATATATATATATATATATACATATATATATATATATATATATATATATATATATATATATATATATATATATATATATATATATATATATATATATATATATATATATATATATATATATATATATATATATATATATATATATATATATATATATATATATATATATACATATATATATATATATATATATATATATATATATATATATATATATATATATATATATATATATATATATATATATTTATATATATATGTATATATATATATATATATATATATATATATATATATATATATATATATATATATATATATATATATATATATATATATATACACATTTTAACTAAGTCCATCATTAAAGAAATTTGATGATAAGTCAGCTTGTCATCAAAGGTATTCAGAGAACAACTGGTTTCATGCAAATAACCTAACACCAGTCTCTTTGATCTGTTCATGGTTGGTTTTCTTATTCCATGCGCTTGATGAAATGTAGCTTCTGTGGACCAAGTTATGTGAGAAGTCAAGATACGACTGGAATGTAGTGCAAGTGTTTGGAATAAGAAAACCAGTCGTGAATGGATTTTAAAGCAACTGATGTTTCAGATTATAAGCTGCTGATCGGGTAACGGGAAAGGTGTTTTTGGAAGAAGATAAGATTGAAAGTGAATACTTGTAGCACAGCGTATATTGAAACGATCGAGAAATGAAAAGTAGTATGGGCACCTGAAGAACTGAAGTGGAATGACTTTGGTATAATTTTGTGTTAATATAAAGGATAATTGATGGATGGGAAAAAAGTTAATGGATCTTCATATGAGATTTGATGGAAAAATAAAAGAGTTTTTTAAAGAAACGGCCTTTCTGATGGTGGTATACGTTTGTATAGCGTTTTTATTCAACAACGGTTGAATAGACGAGAGCACAGAATATGGTTTAGTCAAGTGGAGAAAGAGAAAATGAAAAAACTAGTAAAAATAAACAAATGTTAAGTTTATGAGATGAAGGAAGCAAATAAGACCTGGAAAGTTGGCTGAAAGGGTTGGCATTAGTATCTGAACAGAAAAGCCTAAAGACCCTTCTCCATTGTCAGAGGAAACAAAGAAACCAAGGCCGTAAGGTCAATAACCTCGATCCAACTTCATTGCCAGAAGTAACAAACACAAATACACAATTCTTTCAAATTCAATTTGTTGAGCAAATAAATGCATATACATAAGAATAATTTTCCTTGCTTATGTAATGAAAACAGATTGTTATTTTGCACTATGTCGATAAACAGTTTTACTCATGGGGCAGGTTTTGTCATTCATTTTGAGCTATCAGTCCATGATACATTTGAACATAAATACTAATTTAAATGAAATTCCCTTTGAATTGGTCACCTTGTGTGAGTTGAACAATTAATGGGGATGCTTAAAAACAGTTTTGTTTGCATAGATTGAACATACACAACTATTAAAGCACGTTCAGTAAGAGTTTAAAAGGAAAAAATTATGATAGTGGGGCTGGCTATTGTCTGATGAACATCATTAGGCCACTGGAAAATGGGAAGCTGTTTAGGTTCAGGAGCTTGTCCCCAAACTAAATCATAAATTGCACTTCTGTTAAAGGCACATTTTGATAGAAGATACCTCTGACGGGGTGTTAGATTATCAGCCAGTTACTGAAACAATAAGTCTCACAATGACCATGTGGACACCAGAGCCACTCGGAGGGAAAGGGCTTTGTAGAAAGCTAAGTCCAAACGGAAAACATCAGTTGCATAAGTTTCTGTTGACAGAGTTGCTTTCGGTGGCTTTGATGGTTAGCTACTGGCTGGTGGTCTTCTGTCACAGTTGCCCAACTTGGTAGTTAAAGGTGGGTATGATTCATTTTATGACTGCAGACCATTAATTGTTGACAGGGTTAACATAGCGTCTTTTATTTTATGTTCACGCTGTGGAGAGTCCAGTTAAACCCAGCGTGTATGTCCTTTACAAAAGGAAATCAGCCTGTCACACCCACCTTGGGGGAGAGACGTTCCTGACCTTGACTTTTGCTGATGGGAGTATATGTTTTCATTTTGTAGAAAAGTAAGTTAGGCTCTCTATAAGATACGGCCATGATAAATTTACTGATGTTCTCCTTATCTGTAAGAAAACTCCAAAAGGATGTCATTGTAAGAGCTGAAAAAGAAATCATATAAACTTGTAGATATCGGTAGTTACCTATCAATTTACTTTAGGATGGGGGGAAGAGTGCTGGATCTGATAGTTGCCGCAGGTGACTTTGCTTATTTTCCATAGCATAATTTGGCGTTATAGATCATCCTTAGAGGATTTATTTATGGATCATTTAATGAGAATTATGATTTGTTATCAAAAACTATTACACTGATTCCTAGAGTGATTAGGAAAATTGAATATTATAAAGCAAATGACATATAACCTGTTCCAGAATGAAAATCAACTCGTATATAGCATCCATATTTGCGTTTTGTTAAAGATCTTATTCTTCTGACCATAAAGAGTCCTAATTCCCATGTAAAAATGTATCTATAACATTAGGTATTAATGACTTCAAACCTAAAATGCTGTTATTTACCATGGATTTTAACACCTAGCTCATGGTGTTGGAGGGACGACTGCAATGACTAATTTTTATGGTTTGGGGGGCAAACACTTATCAGAATTACTGCAATGACGATTTAAAATACTGATGCATATTAAACTGTGGCACTTACCCAAATACCACGTGCAGGTGCCAGATTTCAGAATTGTATGGAGACATTTACAAAACAGAGTTATTATGTTAATACTGTATTTATCTGTTAACTATAGAGTATACGACAAACATTGTATTTTTACTTACTGTTTGGTTTTTATATGCCTAGTATTTACAGTCTGTATACAAATAGAAAAAATATGATTATTTTCCTAACATCGCTGAGAACATTGAGTACCTGTCGGATATATTCGCAGTAGAAAGCATTTGTTGCCGAAGTAACGCAAAGATTTCAGGGTACAAAAAGTGTGTAAGCTATTAGTGCAAATTGGCTCTGAGTAATCGACTTTCTGGTAGGGATACTTTGTGTATCAAGTTGTTCATCTTGCTTTATGCTCCCGTTCTTTGGTTAAAGCTACTGATTTCCATAGTATTAAACACATTTTTTTTATTACTGAATAGTGTATTATTTGCTTGACTCCAGATCGCCTACAGATCCAATTCAGTTTCAAAAAGTATAATGAGAAACTAGTAGAAACAGCTATGAGAGAACTGAATAAACGTGCTTGAAGGAGCCAGTCAAAGCGGACATTCCACAAAAAGTTTAAAAATAATTATGCGAAGAATCAGATACAAAACTCAGAGGAGCAAACATTAAAAATGAAACTACTGAAACTTAATTCGGGTGACGTCGGCAGGGAAATGGAAGCGATTCTTTTGTGATTCATGCTGGACTGGAACTTACTATGATACTTCAAAATTTTCAGTAGTCATTGTGTATATATTACATTTACAGTTTTGACACACTTGAGTTAATATTGTATTTGTTAATCAAATTAAAGAAATATAAGTACAGCATGAGCAAAAGCAGCAATTGGGTCGCCATACTGTCGTGAATTTATAATAAAGGCATGCGGAAGATGAATGATGTGCACACCAACCTTCGCTGAAAAGTTATTCCTTTGCATATTTTATATGGTGAAGAATTGGTGTACTCAAGGGAACGTGCCAGGGATAAAATTCTTTCACTCTACCAACTTTACCAGGAAATTATTATTTTTTTATTATTGTATTTAAATGGGGACTTTTAACTAGTAAATCGCAACTTAATAGCTCACTTGAACAGTAGATTTATTACTTATCTAATAAATAAATGGAAGATGGAGAGCAGAGATAACATTTCAAATTCCCTTCAGGTTATACTTAGGCAGGCAGGTAGTGAGACAGAGACAAGTCATCTTTTTAATGTGGTTTTCTTGTAATAAGAAAAGATAATGCATAAATAGTAACATTTATTAAATTATTATATCCAGATAGAGGAAAGTTCTTTTGTTTTTGCAAGTAAGCAATACCGTTTAGGAATCACCTGGCTTCGTTACTGTATTGCAAATAATAATGATGACAATAACAGTCTGAGGCAAATTCTTTAAAGGCCCATTCTCCTTAAGCCTCCGGCCGTTTTCAGAAGTTGGCCTTTTTCTCCTTTCACTCAGTGAGCAAGATTAATTTCTCCTTAATCACATTCCACTTCTTTCGCAATTTGCTGAAAGGAAAGAAAATTAAGTAGTCATTGGTCTTTTGTTTATTGCCAGACTTTCACCAATTTGCCTTATTTGTGCAGCAGACACAATGATGAAGAGGAAATAGGGGTGAGAATTGTTCATGGAGGCTAGGAGGGTACGTCCTCTGAGGAATCACTAAAATTTAAATGATTGGCCATCTTTCAGAGATGACATTATTGTGTATATAATGGAAAGACTAAAACGTTCTGAAATTCCTACATGTAATAAAACTCATCCAATCAAAGGCTTTAACACGGTAGGAAAATTTCATTGATTTTAATCATATTTCTTTCTGTTGTAGTGATTGTCCATTTTAATCAGCGCAGGAATTTTTCATAGCGTTATGCTCACACAATATTAAACCATCCTGCTACTGACTTTTTTTTTTTTTTTACAATTTTCAGTAAAAAAAAAAGGCTTGTAATATTTCATTTTCCAAATAAATATAAAAATTAAAAATTTATAGGTGAACGTTAGAAGTAATAATTCGAGAACCAAGACAGACAAAAATAAAGTAATAAAACTTAAAAAAGCTCTATTGTAAACTAAGTGCTTGTACAAAACAGAAAAAAAAAGATTTTTATAGGTTTCTATCTTACATAACATTCGCGGAACGATTAATATTATCTGTAACTGCAGAAGTATTCATGAAGAAAGGATTAATTTGCTTCTCTTTCTGTGCTTCAATAAATGGGCAATGAAATGATGCTAAGAGGTAAAGAGGTATCATGAAATCATTGTGAACTACAAAATATAACAGTAAAGAGAAAGGGACTGAGATACTTAACAAAAAGAAAAGAAACACTTTGAGTTTTTTGCAATTTTTACACATTCAAACCAATTTTTAGTATAATAAGGTTCGGAGATAATATCATTCTTTAGGAAAAGGACGTTGAATTATTAAGGAAATTTTATTTGGATAAATTATGACAGTTGAAAGATGTTTTCTGTACATGTCGTAGGGTAATGAGGATCTCTTTGGAGGAAACTACAAAAGAATAGGATTAAGGGGTAAAGGGGTGACAGCAATATGATTTTCAGGTAACCAAGTTTTAGGAGGAAATAACTAGGAGCTGCATCTCTTAAAATAGTATGAAAAGTTCAAGTAAAGACAGAAAGCTCCATAAGGGAACTGAAGTGATATGAGAATCAGTATTCATTAATAACCGACACGTAGTAATGCTTCATTTACCCGTCTCTCTTTTTGTAGTATTATCTCAAAGGCAATTCCATCTTCCTGTCTTCCCGCATTTTAGTTTTTTGTAAAAGAAAACTGTAGTGCCGGCTTTGTCTGTCCATCCGTCCTCAAAACTACTGAGGCTAGTGGGCTGCAAATTGGCATGTTGATCATCCACAGTCCAGTCATCAAACATACCAAATTGCAGCCCTCTAGTTCTATTTTAATTAAGATTAAATTAACCATAATGGCGCATCTGTCATCGATAAAGAACAGGCCACCACCGGGCTGTGGTTAAAGTTTTATGGGCCGAGGCTCATACAGCATTACTCCGAAACCACCAAAAGCTAGATCTATTTTTGATGTCCTTTATTATACACTGTACAGAAAACTCGATTGAGCTGGAGAAACTTCGGCGCATTTTTTACTTTTATTTTTTTGTCCACTCTCAGTTTTCTCTTAACGATCCACTTGATCTCACTTAATCCTACGTGAAGGTTTTAATTAACGTTTCACCACCATTTAAAGGAGTTCGTTTCTCTCCAATTAAACTCAGTTCTTGAGAGATGCTGCGGATGCTCCTCTTGTGGAAGGCTTTGTTCCTCCGTTTCATCACTGAATATAAAATTTTTCAGAGAGTTGAATTTCAGAGCTCCGTGGTGAACCGGTCATTCAAAATAAAGATTCATTTAGTAGTTATTGATATTTTTTAAGAATGAAAAATTGAGAAAGATTTCCATTTTCAAGATAGAAAGTAATCTATCTGTTGACAATATTTCATGATTATCGGTAATTTATTGTTTTTTTCACAAAGAATACACCAAGCAGTCTTTCCGGTTATACTTAATACTATTTCTTTTGTGTGAGCAAGACTTCATTTCTCAGATTTGACTGCTGACGTAGGTCACAGTGAAAATGGCTGTTGACTGTGAGTTCTTAATTTTGCTTTTTCTGACAGACGGCAGCGGTTTGAGTAGCTAGGAGGAAATGAAACGTTATGCAAATAACAGGCATGAGATGAAGGATGTCAGCAAAAGAAAACCCGGGAGTTATTGAGAAAATAGAAAATAGCAGAAGCAGATGAAAGAAGGAAAGGTTTATGAATTTCTTTAAAAGTTACTGTTCTTCATGGGAGGGGGTCTAGATATCGTACTCGGCTAGCACTCTGCTGGGCCCGCGTTCGACTCTCCGGCCGGCCAATGAAGAGTTAGAGGAATTCATTTCTCGGCATAACGTGGTTCGGATTCCCACAATAAGCTGTAGGTCCTTTTGCTAGGTAACCAGTTGGTTCTAGCCACTGTTAATCAGCTCAGTGGTCTGGCTAAGCTTAGGTATATATATATATATATATATATATATATATATATATATATATATATATATATATATATATATATATATATATAATATATATATATATATATATATATAATCGAAAGCTACAAACGTCCTTTTTAATATCCAATTCACTCTACCTCAAGGTAATATATTTTCATATATGTTACAAGGGGAATTTTTGGTTGATAATCCACCGTCCCGTGGGGTCGAACCAGCGACGGACGAGGAATCAGGACTACAACACACTAACCAGTCGGCCAGTTAGGGTATAAATGAATACCATTTCAACCCACCGTCGAACTCAGGTGTTTTCGTTTGGGCGATATCCCCACCTCTGCCATGTTGAATTTTGTCATTTCTCCCACATCACCGTGATTCATACAATCAACTAAACGTCCTTTAATATCAATTCCTCTCCTCCGGAAGTAATATATTTTCATATATGTTACGAGAATTTTGGTTGATAATAAGTCCACCGCCGAACCAGCGACGGACGAGGAATCAGGACTTGACACTGGGAGATGCATTCAACTGGTTAGTGTGTCGCTGTAGTCCTGATTCCTTTGTCCGTCTTATGAAAATATATTACTTCCGGAGGCAGAGTAAATTATTTATAGCTTTATTGTACATGATCACGTGTGATGTGATAAATAGTCATTTTAGAAACGCATCTGTGGGTGGATATCGCCCCAAACAAAACACCTGAGTTCAGTGGGATGGTATTCACTTATACCCTCTTTGTAAGTGTGTCACTGTAGTCCTGATTCCTCGTCCGTCGCTGGTTCGACTTTATGGACGGTGGATCATTATCAACCAAAATTCCTTCGAAACATACAGAAAAATATTACAGAGTGAATTGATATTAAAGGACGTTTGTAATTGTATATGAATCACGGTGATGATAAATAGTCATATATATAGTATTATATATATATATATATATATATATATATATATATATATATATATATATATATATATATATATATATATATATTTTTTTATAGTTGTAAATGTATATTAGTATTTTTTTAAGAATCAAAACATAACAGTGACCTAAAACACGAGGAGATACGCAGTAATTGAGGAAATGGTAAGAACAAAGTTCTACAAATGATAGATACGAGCCCACATACGGTACACAAAATGAATAATCGTTGACATGTAGAGCAATTTCGTAGTGAGTTCAGTCTTCTCTATTAAAAAAAAATGCCAGATTACTTGGGATTACTGTTAGAAGGCATCTATCTCTTTTAGGCAATTTTGTTAGAAGCCTCAAACTTCTACCAATTCTTTCTAGTACGCGACTTTTTTTTTTTCTTTCTCTCAAAACATAATGAATGTATTTAGATTATCATCTAAATACATTCTTTTATGTTAATGTTGAATTTCTTTGCGTTTGTCAGCGAAATTCTCTGTCGTCTGATAAAGAAAAACGCTTACTAGCGACATTCGTCTGTATGACGTCACTGCAGGATTCTGAATAAGCTAACGAAGCTTATTCAAGATTCGAGTTCATAAATGATGATGCTATGATGGAAACTGAGCAGAATCCGCTCCTGATTTATCAACAATCTTAGGGTAGGTAGACCAAGTCGTAAGTTCAGTATTATCATTATTATTATTATATTATTGGAGAAGCAAATCCACAGTTATGTATATGTACATATATTTAAAGATAAATCAATATAGATAGTTTTCGGGAACTTGTTCGGTTTCCCTTTTCAATCTGACGCGTTGATGTAGCACTCCCAACCAAGCAAACATAAAAGGACTCAAAACAAGCGAAGTTGTTTATAAACTGTGGAACCGGTCGTCATACATGGATCAGGCAATGCCGTCGTTTTCCGATGAAAACCCTGCTAGTCGCCTGGAACGTCTAATTGGTCCTCGCTTGATGCATAGGCGCCTGCAACATCGGTTACTGTAAGTGACCGAGTTACCTGAACGGGAGAAAGAGAGGCAACCGCAGCATCAGATGTGGCTAACGAGACAACACTATCATCATGGTCTTTATTCTTAAAACCTTTAATGTACTTCCTGGAAATAAGGTTGTTGGTGAATTTATCTTCTTGTGTAAAAGATTTATTCCCTTCCATAGATAAACCACTATCTATCGCCGCACCCTCCACTAGTCTTCTTATGTCAACATCTTTGCTGCTAAAAATTACTTTAGAGTCTGCCCAATTTATGCGGTGGTCGAGTTTAAAACTGCGACCAACTAACACATTGTTTTCTGCGTGTAACTTGTATGTTCCTTTGAGAAAAGAGCTGTCACATCCAGACTAACCATTTTACCCTGAACACTTCCCAGTTTCTTAACTCGTTCCATGAAATCTATTGAGTGAAGAAGATGCGCCTCAGAAAGAGTACCTAACAAAGGGCTCAGTTGTTCTGCTAACCATTTTGCTAACACCGACTGAGGTGAATTACACGAAGCAACTATAGGACGCAGGTGCACCACTCTCTATTAAATTTTAATAAAGATGTACGAAAAATTGCTAGTACGTTGACTGAACATGAACATAAACAAATCATACTAAGTAAGATTTCCAGTAAAAACCCGAGTCTTCCTTGTTTTTATGGTTTACCAAAAATTCATAAGAGTGGTTGCGTCCTGCGCCCTATAGTTGCTACGTGTAATTCACCTCAATCGGTGTTAGTAAAATGGTTAGCAGAACAACTGAGCCCTTTGTTAGCACTTTTTCTGAGGCGCATCTTCTTCACTCAATAGATTTCATGGAACGAGTTAAGAAATTGGGAAGTGTTCAGGGTAAAATGGTTAGTCTGGATCTGACAGCTCTTTTCACTAACGTACCATTAGAATGTGTACTTAATAAACTCAAAGAACAGTCGGATTTGGGTAACATTAGCTTTGCTATACCCACTAAACAATTCCTGGATCTAGTTCGACTTTGCGTGTCCTCCACAGTCTTTTCCTTTAACAACCAAGAATTTAGGCAAAAGTTTGGTGTTTCAATGGGGTCTCCTTTGTCTCCCATTCTGGTCAATTTATGCATGGAATTTGTTGAAACCGAAATTCTGCAGAACTATGGACCTTCACTGAGACCCATTTTCTGGTGAGATACGTAAATGATATTTTCAGGTAACCCTTCAAATTTTGATAATTTTCTTCAATGTGTTAATGGAATTTTGCCCTCTATTCAGTTCACAGCAGAACATGAAACAGACAATAAGTTGCCTTTTTTGAACATATTGATTTACCATGATCCAGTGACTTTCACCTTCACATTTGTAGCGTATCGTAAAGAAACTAATGCAGAAGCTTATATTCATTTTTCTCCTGGCACAATAACGAAGTTAAAACCAACATCTTGGCAATTTTGTTTTGTGAGCACTGAAAATTTGCGACCCCGACTTCATTGACAGAGAACTTAACACATCGAAGATGTTTTCAAAAAACTGTGTTACCCTGAACATTTTTTATTAATAATGCTTTTAAAAAAGCTAGAAGGATATTTTATATAGGTTCCTCAAAAGAACATGACAAAAAGATATTTATGAATTTTCTTGCACTCCCTTTTAATCCACACTTGAACAGAATAAGGAAAACTGCAAATAAAAATCATAATGATAAAAAAAATACAGTCTATAATTACAATAACACCATTAAAAGACTTCTTTTACACAACAACAGTACACAGAATCACAACAATAAACATACTGGTGTTTATGAAATTCCCTGTACAGAATGACTAAATATTTTGGCGGAAGTGGTAAAGGGTTGCTCACAAAAAAACAATGTGTTAGTTAGTCACAGTCTTAAACTTGAACACCGCATAGATAGGGCAGACTCTAAAGTAATTTTTAGCAGTAAAGATATAGGCATAAGGAGATTAGTGGAGGGTGCTGCGATAGATAGTGGTTTATCTATGGAAGGGAAAAAATCTTTTACGCAAGAAGATAAATTCACCAACAACCTTATTTCCAGGAAGTACATTAAAGGTTTTAAGAATAAAGACCATTATGATAGTGTTGTCTTGTTAGCCACATCTGTTGCTGCGGTTGCCTCTCTTTTCTCCCGTTCAGCAAAACGACCTCATCGAGCAACGACCAATTAGACGTTTCAGACGACTGCAGGACTTTCTTCAGAAAACGACGGCATTGCCTGGTCTGTTTGACGACCGGTTCCATAGTTTATAAACAACTTCGCTTGTTTTGAGTCCTTTTATGTTTGCTTAGTTGGAGTGCTACATCAACGCGTCAGATTGAAAAGGGGAACCAAACAAGTTCCCTAAAGATATCTATATCGATTTATCTTTAAATATATGTACATATACATAACTGTGGATTTGCTTCTCCATTTTGAGACTCATGCTACTATAAGTATTTTTTAATTATTATTATTATTATTATTATTATTATTATTATTATTATTATTATTATTATTATTATTATTATTATTATTATTATTATTATTATTTTGTCTATCACAGTCATCCTATTCGACTGGGTGGTTTTTATAGTGTGGGGTTCCGGGTTGCATCCTGCCTCTTTAGGAGTCCATCACTTTTCTCACTATGTGCGCTGTTTCTGCTTGAGTCCTGGAGCTACTTCGGTATCTAATTTTTACAGATTCCTCTTCAGGGATCTTGGGATCGTGCCAAGTGTTCCTATGATTATGGGTACAATTTCCACTGGCATATTCTATATCCTTCTTATTTCGATTTTCAGGTCTTGATACTTATCAGTTTTTTTCTTTTTCTTTTTCATCTACTCTGGTGACCCATGGTACTGCCACGTCAATGAGTGGTACTTTCTTCTTGATTTTGTCAATCAATGTCACGTCTGGTCTATTGGCACCTATCACCCTATCTGTTGTGATACCATAGTCCCAGAGGATCTTTGCCTAATAGTTTTCTATCACTCCCTTAGGTTGGTGTTGGTACCACTTATTACTGCAAGCTAGCTGGTGTTTCTTGCACAAGCTCCAGTGGAGGGCTTTTGCTATTGAATCATGCCTTATTTTGCTACATGGTTTATGGTCTCGTCTTCATTATTATTATTATTATTATTATTATTATTATTATTATTATTATTATTATTATTATTATTATTATTATTATTATTATTATTATTATTATTATTATTATTATTATTATTATTATTATTATTATTATTATTATTATTATTCAGAAGATGAACCTTTTTCAAATGGAGCAAACCTACAGGGGCCATTGACTTGAAATCCAAGCTTTAAAAGAATATGGTGTTCATTAGGAAATAAGAAGAGATAAAGGGAAGTACAGAAAGAAGAGATTTCACTTACTGAAAAGATTAAAATGCAAGGAGAATAGCATTAGGCTAGTATTGCATTGCATCTACGCTTGAACCTTTGGAGTTCCAGTTGCATGACATCGTCAGGGAGACTGTTCCAAAGTCCATCGGTGCGAGGAGTAAAGGACCTCTGGAACGGACAAGTTCAACATCGAGGCACTTTTACTTTATATTGGTGCTGCTGTTTAGCGAATCTAGTTGCTCTCGGCAGGAAAAGGAGATCAAGGATCAATTGTGAATGTGAAAGATCTCGATTAAAATACTACGTATGAAAAAGTGACAAACAAGAGATCTTCCGTCGATGGCCCTAGTCATTGCTGCTAATGTTAGAAACAGAAACCTACCACCCCAAACCACTTTATCTAAATACGAGATCTACTAATAACAGTGTTTTTCGTTTTACTGGAGTTCAGCCTCATACCCAACTGACTACACCTTTCACTAATCTGGTCCACGTCCCATTGAGACTGAGGGCAGCTTCATTTCTCATAAGTGGAGACTTTACTACACCTACAAGTGTTGCATCATTGGCATACTGAATAATCTTGTCTTCAGGCCAACAACCACATCAACTTGTATACACTAAAAATAACTGTGGACCAAGAACACTAGTCCTGTGGAACTCAAGACAAAAGGTCATGGTTTGCTGAAGATCCCATCGACAGCAATTCACTGCTACCTACCTGTAAGGAAATCTTGACGTAATCCCAAAACATATCCAACCACTCCAAGATTCTGATGTTTATATATAAATGTCTTATGATTTGCTAAATCGAAAGCAGCACTAAAATCTTTTGAACTGATTCTAAACTCAGAACCCTTTATCAAAGGTTCTTGCAAATGGCATGTCAAGTCTAAAAGAGCATTGAGGTACCTAACTGCTTCCTGTATGCATACTGATTATCAGCTAACATTCCTTTGGATTCCACATACTTGTAAAGTGGCTTAAAAACAAGTTTATCTTCAACAAGTGGAGAGCACAGGAGAATAGAAAATGGTCTGTAGTTACTGCAGTCTGCATAAATGCTATCTTTGGGACAGACACTGTATTACTAAGTGCTAATCTGCTAAGCTATTACCCTGACATAAAAATCTATAGAATCTACTGATCCTGGGAGACAACAAACTAAAACCCTTTTGAAAAAAAAAGGGAAGAAACCATCAGGATCTTCTCACCACTGAGCCAGAATCTAACATCCATAGAATGAAATGTAAATTTTGTAAGAACAGGATCAGGATGGCAATTGTCAGGAAGAGGGACATCCTCAGCTGACTGCTTAGTCTTCAAAGGTTTCAATGAAGCAAGTTAGCCTTTTCCCTAGGGCCAGTAACCAATCTACCATCATCTGTTAGTGGTGGAATGGAAGACGAACCAAACCCAAATATAGATGATGCCAATTTGGTCCATCACAAAAGAGGCTGAGTAATTCTTTCAAGTCGACATTAGATTTTATTGTAATTTCTTTCAGCTATATGGTAAATTTCTAATCACAGGATTTATGAAATGGAACAAAAATGAATTTCGTCCCCATAAAATTAAATTTGCAAATATGTTGTCATGAAGCGTTTCTAATGTATCATCAAATCATGAGTCTGGTCACTTGTTTTAATCTTAATGACCTTTCTAGGGACATACTAAAATAGCATTGGCGTTTCATTTGACTTCCTCTTGGGATCTTTTATTATATAACATCTGAAATATCAACGGTATCCAGACGGCCATTCTTTTGTCGAAGAT
>NC_089753.1:63696937-63701937 GCF_040412425.1 Macrobrachium rosenbergii
AATAGAAAAGCATTTCCATTAGTTTTATAAAATTTAAATCTACCCACATAGGAAAGAGTGCATAAGCTAATTGCCTACAATCCCTGTTAAGCATTATAAAGTTTTCCTTTCTTCCTGCTCTTGATAATTATTCACAGAGGAAGAGGAAGAGTGGGAAAGAATGAAGTGAAAATATATCGTAACAATTTAAATGCTCCATCAACAAACCACTTCATGTTAATACCTTTATGATAAACTTAGGATACATGTTTTCATTTAAGACTAATGTCCTATATGTTGATGATGTATGACGATCAAACGCAACGTTAATTTCGATAATTATAGTGATTTCATAATTTAAAGAAGTTTGTTTCAGATAAACAGAATTGTAATCAATGTAATAAAAGCTAATGCATCCATGCTTTGGTGGAGCAGTAAACATAATCTCGTAAATGAAGCCTTTCTATGTGGCCTGCCATGAAGTTTGAAAATCTGGACTGCCTGCGTTTTGATCATCAACCTTAATACTAAAACGTTTTTAATGGTCATATGGCGGTGGGGGTCAGTGTCCTCTTGTAAGCTGTGTTGTGTTTTTTAGGTGCCAAATGAAAATGTCTCTTCAGCTTATTTTGAAATTTTTTCGTTATTTGTCTTCGAAATATATTTGTCTTTGAACATGTTCTTAAAGAAAAGCACCAGCCTTTTCAGGCCCTACTTCTGTTCTTAAAGACTGCTTTTTTTTGAATATTCTAAGTTTTATGAACTCAAAATGAACCATTTCAAATTATCAGTCGAATTTTTTTGACAGGCAAAACAGAACTTTCTTGTGAACTCTCTCAGTGTGCGCGGTAGATCAGATATCACTTAAGTGAGGAATACATTAACACAGAAATATTATTCTTTACATACGATATCAGTTCGAGAATCAGATTCTTTTCTTCGTATCTTTGTTGCTTCGAAAAGTAAATCATAACGTACATTATATGCATAAGTCAATGTATAACACCATACCTAGCAGTCTGTTCTTTTGATTACATTACAGTTAAATACAAAATCAGCCCTGTAAATGGTGAGGAAAAAACAGTAAAACTGTATAGTATTCAATAAAACTTTTAATTTGATGCGTCGTAATCAATTTACTGTCATTCAAACACTGCCAAAGCTGACAAATTTCAAATTTTTACCGAATACAACAAAATTAATAAAATGGAGGTAAATCATATATCCGTATAAGGCTCTGAATTTTGGGGTCGAAGTAAAATTCTTTCAGTAATATGACATCGGCGTCGATAATTCTTTAATATTCTTCTATCTCTTTAACACTTGATGTTTTCTAATGACCAGCATATTTCTGGTTTAACACGAGAAAACATTTTTCTGGACATTGGTTTAAATTTGATTTTACTTATATTATTTATGAAAAAAATCGACTTTTTGAAGGGCTTGTCATGTTTAAAAATTTTTTGCATGGGAACTTTCAGTTTAGTTGAATAAACTAAGAAAACTACAATCACCGAAGCATGAACGAACAAGATTTTTGTTAAGAGTGAGCGCAAATTTTGGTAAAGGACACTCATTCCAAGCAGTTAAGCCTATCTATGGATTTTCTGATAACTATGAGTAGGTTTTTTCTTCTATAAAATTCTTTTTATTTTTCATAAGCAGATTCGTATCCTTACGAGTACATTCCAGTTCAAGTAATGCGAATAAGATTAACTTTTTCGTTCTATATGTAAATGAAAATCAGTCTTACACCTACTCAATCCCTGACATAGATGAAAACCCTTAATTTCGGCGCAAGATGAGAGTTACAAATGCACGAGACTGAATGAGCGAGACGTGATCAACCTTTTATCGATGCTTATCTGAATGAAAGGACTCTATTATAGGTGAGAATATAATGGAGGTGAGGACGTCGACAATGGTCCTTATTACATGAGCATTATCGTAATGAGCTTGTCACCCAGTCTCCAGGTGCGTACGGTATGCAATGTATTATTCCCTTCAGCATGATAATAGAATTGCAAATCACAGTTGATATGTTTGATAAGATTAAGAGACCTGCCGCCATGCTCAATTGTATCTATATTAACACATACTGCCGTCTGAGAGAGAGAGAGAGAGAGAGAGAGAGAGAGAGAGAGAGAGAGAGAATCTCTCTGAACTGTCGTGGGCTCATTTTGCTCTAGATAGAAGAGCGCTTCAATTACAGACGGTTAGCAGAAGACAATACTATAGTCTGCTGGGATGAAAGCCGTCGTGTGAGATGTAATTCTCGTCTCTCTCTCTCTCTCCCCTCTCTCTCTCTCCCTCTCTCTCTTCGCTCTCTCTCTCTCTCTCTCTCTCTCTCTCTCTCTCTCTCTCTCTCTTTCTCTCTCTCTCTCTCTCTTGCTTATCTTAAATCACCCTTAATTTGAATCTTGTTTCGTGATTAATATGTTGATGATTTCGAGTCACTCGAGTTCTCTGAGACGGTCTCCTTTCAGCAGATGTTAATTGTTGTATAAACGACCTGTCCCCAAATTCAAATGTTGTTTCTTGCTGTCTTTGTTCGTTTGTTTGTCTAGCTTTCTGTTTGTCTGTCTTTCTGAGTTTCTCCAGCTATCTATCTCTGATGGCATAAGGAAAATTTGATCTGCATATGGACTCAAAACAAATATAAAGAGATAGTGAGATAGAAAAAATAAAGTTGCATCACAGAATAGACGAAGCAAGGAAGGTAGCATGGCGTATTTGAATGATTTGAAATGAAAAAAAGCCAGATTTGGAATGCGGTACCGAAGTGAGGATGTAGGATGGGAGTGGAAGAAAAAATGTAAAAGAAGAATAAGGGTGTGGAAGAGTGCATCAGAGTATTGCCTGATTGATAATTATGTTGTAGCGCCCACATGTGGACCAAACACACACCTACACCGCGACCGCCATGATCCTGTGACAAGGAAGGAACCCTGAGAACTAAACACGCGGACGAGAGAAACACAACTTTCTCTGGTTCGACTTTCGTACATGTATCATCCTTCTTATCATTGTCACATTTTATCTATTATTACCATTGCATTTATTGCACTGCCAGCTTTCCAACCATATGTATGACCTTCAGTCCAATAGGCTGTACCATTTTATATGTATATTTCTCTCTGTGTACAAATACAAATGCTTGTACTTAAATCCCTGTTTTCTGCCTGTCAGAGGTCAGAAGTGGCACATTGCGGCTCATCACGATCCCTTGACCTGCGTGAATGTTTTGTATCTTAAATCTACGGGCTGCTCTAGGAGCAAGAGCCCGTGCTGGCACAAGGCCAGCTAAATCTGAGACAATGTAATTAAATTAGTAAAGCTGCAGACACCGAATCTTACTCTCACCTCGCCTTACAATGTAAAAATGGTGTATAGTTCGAATATATTAAGAGGAGGGAGGAGAGCGAGACCAAGAAAGCGGTGGATAGATGACGTGAAAGAAATAATAGAATGGAGGGGCGATAATCCCTCAGATTCGAGAGAAACACTGCATTCAAGATATAAGTAAATTGCGCACTGCGTGCAGGGGGGTGGGGGGCGCTTTCGACATGCTGTTGATAAGCACTAAGTAAATAGATATGGTGAGGCTCATGTAGAGAAAATTTCTTATACAAAGGCTTTATTCTCGATTCAGCAATTACAGTACAATAGTCTTTATTAACTAACTGCTTACTCATTTTTCCACATGAATGTAAAATTTAGAAAATAATAATTTTCCTGATCAAATTCATAAAAACCTCATCTGATCACATATGGAATCAAGCCTTTTATTATTATAATCAACATTTTTGTTATTATACTAACATAATAACCACATAAATTATAAGCAAAATCTATATGGACACTGAATATTATGAATATATATAAGAACTAGCGTACTAAAAACACAAAACAGATCATATCACTAAAACTTAACAAATTCAGTAGGCAATATGTTACCACCTACTTCGAGAGGCAAAAGTATCTTTGTCACTCTCTGATGCGAGAACGTTAAAACCTTTCCTAACATGCCATTAATATGTTACATAAAGAATCCCAGCTTTGAAATTATATACGCTACTTCAGTCATCTTCATTAGAATTTCGTAATATGACGTCAAAAGAGAAGCAGGTGACAGTTATCAGCTGTTACATGATAGCTGGGATAGGCAGGCGCACCAAAAACTTTCTTTATACTCTTATTATAAGCAACACCAAAGATGCGTCGACGAAAACTGTCTTTCCAAGATTTAAACGGTTCATTGGGTTGCAATTTGAAATCAAGGAAAGTGCAAGAGCTGTAGTATCGAGATATCTGAAATTTCTTAATAAAGACCTTTATTGAAGACAGTTTCTTATGTCTCATTTCAGCATCCTTCAAGTCTTATACAGTAGAGACTAAATCATATGCCAAAGATACTTATACTTAACCTGAGTTTCCCAGGAAGGCCTTGATTTACAGAGTTAAGTATACCTTAGTTTAACCAGACCACTGAGCTGATTAGCAGCTCTCCTAGGGCTGGCCCGAAGGATTAGATTTATTTCACGCGGCTAAGAACCAATTGGTACTGTGGAATCAGAACCACATTATGGCGAGAAATGATATTTCTATCACCAGAAATAAATTCCTCTAATTCTTCATTTGATTTACAGAAGGATGAAAATATCATACACTTCCTGGCAGCGATAAGCACAATATCACCTGCGTAATGTAGACCATTCACTTTCCATAGCCTGTCTTCCATGTTTGCGATCTCTTTGCTTTACTATTCAGATATAACTTAAATGCATTAAGATAAGAAATCTCTTGTCTTACTCACTGTCAAAAGTGTCATTAGGAACAGACGACCCTTTTCACTTCATGTTAGTTGTTAGGTATTTCCAAGAGACTCCTGAGTAGGGATGAAGTGCTGTAAATAGTGTTAGGATATGGTCTTAATTTTTGCATGGGGGAACGAAAGTCACGATTTCATTGAAATGTGTAGTAGCTTAAGGAACTAGATAAGAACAAAAATGGGGATGAAG
>NC_089753.1:63711937-63719437 GCF_040412425.1 Macrobrachium rosenbergii
AAGAAGAACATTGAGCACACCAAGAAGAATAACCAACTACAAAAGAAAAAAAGAACAAATCCAAAGGGAACAGCAACTTGCTACTGTTATAGTTAGATATGGAACTGCCTCTCTTGATGATTACCTAAGGGAGATTGCACACAGTCTTCATTTTAATGCAGCCACTGTCGATGATCCTAATATTAGTGATGGAGAGGTTACTTGGTATGAAAATTAAAGATTAAATATTTTTATAACATATAAAACAAAATATTTTTTTTTATGTTAATGCAGTTATTGAATTTTTATGTCAATTCCAGTTAAAATTTCCCCTATTTGTTTCCCTTTCTGTAATTGTCCCATCTTTACCACTGCTCTGTCAGTCCTTTGAAATTTAACTCCTTTGAACACTTTTAAGGAGCACAAGCTTGTCACTTCTTTGAAAATGTCACTCCTTTCAACATCTCCCATATACATACATTATATATATATATATATATATATATATATATATATATATATATATATATATATATATATATATATATATATATATATATATATATATATATATATATATATGTATGTATGTATGTATATTTTAAGGTTTAGTGCTCATTGTTTGTTTGGGAACAATAGCCTCCGACTGTATCCTTAATGAGGGTGTGTTCCTTACCCAGTGGTGCTTATTATTTTTTTTTTAAGTAGGTGATATCTGCCACTTAGATTTTTGTTAGTTTTAGTCAGGCTTGGAATAGCAGTGAATCTAGTTCTCGACAGCAAAGCAGCTTGGAGAATTTTGGAACTGCAGGTATTCGCTACCTGTGGCCCTATGCAGTTTGAGGATGATGTTGATGGCTGAACCTTGTCCATCAGTGGAGCAGTGTTATTCCTGTTTGACAGCAGTCTTGCTGTTGCCTTGACTCTGTCGATCATATGTATTTTTGGAGATGTTCCTACTGGCCGTCATGGGGCGGTTTTCGATGATCGTGAGGCAGTGTTCAATGGTGTTCATCATCTTCGACCTTTGATGGGGTCTTGACATCTGTTTAGAGTGTCTGTGATGATTTTGTACTGCATGAGGTTAATCTGTTAATATGCAATTATTCTTCAGATTCTGTTACTGTTATTTTATACTAGTGATTTGGTATTTATGCTG
Organism: Macrobrachium rosenbergii; assembly: GCF_040412425.1. Taxonomy (NCBI): domain Eukaryota; kingdom Metazoa; phylum Arthropoda; class Malacostraca; order Decapoda; family Palaemonidae; genus Macrobrachium; species Macrobrachium rosenbergii. Next base: position 63,713,076 of record NC_089753.1, read on the forward strand.
CTTAATTATTTCATGTTATTTATGAAGTTTGTTAAGGGTATACTTATTTTATTGTTTGATGCTGTTTCTCTATTGTTTATGCTGTCTGTTTTTTTTATGTAGCTAAAGTGTTGTTAACTTCAATTTAAATGTTTACTGTTTGGTAATTTACTTTGATGGTGTTTTTAAAGTAACACTGATTGATTTTGCTACATTCATATTATTTAATTGGCTCGTTTGGTGGCTATTTCATTAATTTTTGTAATGTGATTATTTTTTTGGTCCAAGCCAGACTCACTTGTAAATATGTGAATAATTTAGGTTAGCAAACTAGTATTAAGGTAATTTTGCTGGTTTTGTTGTTCCCTTTCCCATTCTGTCTCAGCTTCTCAGTCTTTCCAGTGCCTTTCTCTGTAATTGATGATAGAACCTCAAGAACCAAGGTTTGCTTGAGATAATATATATATATATATATATATATATATATATATATATATATATATATATATATATATATATATATATATGTGTGTGTGTGTGTGTGTGTGTGTGTGTGTGTGTGTGTATATATATATATATATATATATATATATATATATATATATATATATATATATATATATATATATGTATCAGAGTATCATACTCAAAGATTATTTATAATAACGAACAAGCGAACATACGGACAGCTCATTAAGCCGCCCTACAAAGTCCCTAGTCAAGGACGGTGATGCATAATAGGTACAAAGAGAACTGTTAATGGCTCCATAGCCTAAAAGGGGTGTTATAGCGGTGATTCATAGGAGGCTATAAATGAACGCCCACGCTACTCCGCCCTCGAAGCCCCTACCTTAGAGTCGGTTTAATTAAGCAAGAGAACCGATTAAAGTGGTGGATCATCGGTGTGATTCAAGGATTGAGAAAGATAGAAAGTAATTAAGGATAGGAGTGACTCCTGGCGACGAAAGAAGAAAGAAGACGAACGAACAAAAGGACGACATCTCCCACAACGCAGACAAAAAAAAAAAAAAAAAGTCAATAACCAAAAGACTACTACACTGTCGGCGAAAACGCAAGCAATCCGAAACGACACATACACATAGAATTTTGAATGGACTGAAACACTAAAACTGACTTGATATGACACTTACTCTAGATATTTCATTTGAGACAACTAAATTCTGGCAAAATATTTTGTCTCTGTCTTTACTAATCTGTGCTAACCAGTTTTACTAATCGTTATTCCGTGATATTTAGTAACGTCTATTTTATTGTACTTTTCTTTTGAGAGTTATTTTACATTATTTTACTTTTTTAATTCTGAACGCTCTCGATTAAAAGTGTTCAGTATTTTTTAATATACTTTTTTTTGAGTGTTAGATTAACTTATTTTGAGGGGATAATTTTTATGAGATTTGTAATTAAGAGTTGCATATTGTGTTATTACGAACTGAGAGTTAACCTTTAATTAACTGCCATTGATTAGTCAATGCTCAGGAAAAAGTTCCCACAATTTGAAAAGGCAAAACAAACTATTATTACAAGAAGCCAAAGAAAGAAATTAACCATGACTGATGATACACAGTCAACCAACTCAGACCCATAAGCTACAGTTACGTATAGAATACACGCAGGTAACCAAGTAGATAAATTTTGGGGTAGAAAGGAAAATCAGGGTGCCTGTAACTTGGAGAACTGGATCGAACAGTAGAGACACGCTTGAACAGCATAACCGGTAGAGATAGCGACAAATTAAATGAAGCCAAAATTTATCTAGATCTGGCAGCAGGAGGAGACATAGAACGGTATGTCCATTCCGTGACATATAGAAGACTTAGGAATTTGGAAGAGCTGAAACGATACTTTATGAAAATATATTCCACTGCAGGCCACCATACTCCAGATACTTGTTATACAGTAAGAGCGTTGTCCATATTTGCTTCCGATTCTGCGCCACCTCTTTAATGACCTTTTAGAGGGTTTCATCAGTTCCTTTGTTCGTGTATTCAGATGCTTTCGTATACTGCATCCCTCTAAACCTCTGCTTGGTGTGTAAAATCTCTGCCTGCAGTCTACATGATATCTGGCTTCTGCTGCTTGGAGATCGTCTGCTGCACCTTCTAGACGAATTTGGATGTTGTCAGCTAAGTTCTCTTTTCTTTCATCACATTTTCTCATAATTAAGTTCTTGACTGGCAATGGAACTTACCTTTCCTTTCATATTCAATTGCACGAAACATGTAAGCTGGTCTCCAGCGCTTAGGATTTCTGGGGCCTTTATTTTTTTGTGTTGCACATCTGACCACAATAAAGACAGTGTTCCTTGAAGCCAAAATCCGGAGTAACAGAACGGTGTATCTGTTTGATAGGTATAGATGTACCTTCATTTTCATCTGATGTGCTTGGCCTCTTTGGAATGTTTGATACAGTAACATAACGTGATGCACAATTTTTGTGATAAAATACCACAAGATTCGGATCCTCTTGTAAAAGATGTTGCAGTTTTGAATGTAAATTGTCTCCGCATTCCAAACTTGCTATAAAGATAGACGATATGCGATCACATTCTGGCTTGCTTTCTTGGCAGGGCTTTTTTTTTTTTTTTTAGTCTTCTGCATAGCGGAACTCAAAAATACACCGAACTTCTTTCTTCTCTATTATTATTATTCTATATGTTCGACAAGTATCTGAAAATATACTGGGCTTTATATGATTTGACAGATTATATTTAGAGCTAAGAAACAATGGAAAATCAACCATTTTACAGATCAATCTGCTAGGCAGATAAAGCTACATATATATCTTTTTGCCAGAAATATGTAAAATATGCACAAATAAACGTAAACCTTATGGCATATTGCACATAAAAGGCGATTCTATGCTATTTGTTTTGGATTCCTCACACCCAAAAACCTAGGTTTAGACACCAAAATAATCTTTCTAAGTGAATTTGTTGCAAAGTACACATGGCCGGCAGCCATTACGGCTACCATTTTGAATTTCTCGGAATGCTCAAGGGTTGGAACAACACATCCGGCAAAAATTGATCACTTGCACCTCAAATGATAAGAATCAGGTAAAAAAAAAAAAAATAAAAAACTTTAACAAAAATTAAGGGGTTATTTAAAGAATGGCCGTTTTACTGCAGGACTACAAGCATATTTTCCTCACTTAGATTTGAACCTAGTAGTAGACTGTAGAAACACAGATGTTCAGGGTAATAATTTAGTATCAAAATAGTAGGACATAGATTTTCCCTTTGAGCTAAGAAGAATTTCACTTAAGGAGAAGGTTCTGGTAGTAAGAGATATACAGTTTAGATTTGCACATTTGCTAATCGGTTATCCAACTATTGCTAGACAGAGAACCTCTATTGATGCATCTGGAGAGCAATTAGTGATTAAAAGGGGTCATGAGACTTCTAGGATACCTCTATGCAAATTAATTAGAAGAAACCAGACTAGGAAATACTCCTTGCTGAAAAGTATTCTAAAGAAAGATAATATAGAGGAAAGATATTCAGTATGCAGCATGAACTCGCAGCAAATTAATAACCGCTTAGAATCCAACCAAGAGACTTACTTAAAATTAGAAAGAGAGTTAACACTTAAATCTGAGGAGAGCACGTGGATAGAATGGACAGTAAATCCAGTTTTTGAAGGAAAGGAAATTCTTACACTTATTGAAGGATCACAAGTAAATGGGATACATTACTTTTCTAGTCTACATGAAGTTAGACAGGGTAAAATAGCTTTACAAGTTACAAATAACAGAGAAGGAAAGGTTAGACTAACACAAGGCACAGAAATAGGTCTAGCAGAAGTATACACCATTCCTATTCGAGTGGTAGAGAAGGAAACAGTAACGTCTCTCATTAAGAACAATGAAAATTCGACTCAGGACATAAAATTGAGAAGAGCTAAGTTAGGGACTCACTGGAAGGATGTCAGGGAAGGTTTTGCTATAGAGAAACTCATTGATTTACTGAGTGAATATAGGGATATAGTTGTCATAGATGGGGATACACTTGGCAATACAGATGAGATAACCCACAGAATAGACATTCCTCCAAACACAAAGCCAATCTACATATCAGCTTATAAAGTTGCATATTCCCAGGAGATCATTGAAAGAGAAGTACAAAAAAATGGATAAGCATGGAAAAAAAGGACCATCAAAATCGCCGTGGTCTTTTCCATTTTTGTTGGTTCCAAAAAAGGATAAAACCTACAGAATAGTGGTTGATTTCAGAAAATTGAATAAGATGATTGAAAACGATCCTTATCCAATACCATCCATGAGAGCTCTTATCATAACTAGTGGGTCCAAGAAATACTTTACCACAATAGATCTTTTACAAGGATTTCCACAAATCCCTTTAGACGAAGAAAGTAAACCTTTGACTATTTTTTCTACAAGTTAATGGTAGATAGCAATATGTAAGAATGCCCTTTTGATCTAAAATCAAGCCCAGTGACATTAGTGAGATTATTGGATAAAATTCTAGGTGATTTACTAGGCAAAGATGTACATTGTTATATAGAATAATTTGGTAATAGCTACAGATACCACTGAAGAACACATAAAACTAGTTAGAGAAGTCCTGAAGAGATTGAGGAAAGCAAATCTAAAACTGAAATTAAAAAAGTTCACTTTCCTTAGAAGGAAAATAGACTATCTGGGACACACATTAATTAAGTGAAATGGGTGTGGAAGTAAACGACCTAAAGATCAAGTCAATTAAGGAATGTCCTACACTTCATTGTAAGAAAGACACGAATTCATTTTTAGGTTTAGTAGGTTTTTACCAAAGGTTTATAAAAAAAAAAACTTTGCAACCATATCGCTCCATTGACGGGACTGTTGAAAGAACAGACATCATTCTCGTAGACCACAAATCAACAAGAAGCATTTGATGAACTGAAGGAAAGATTAACACACCCACCTGTACTTAGTTCCTCAGATTTTAGTAAAGAATGCTTCTTAGCCACAGATGCAAGCCGTATTGGTATAGGAGCATGCTTAATGTAAAGACATGATAATAAATACCATGCTATAGCTTATTACAGTAGAAAACTAAAACCTACTGAAGAGAACTACTCAGTAACAGACCTGGAGTCTCTAGCCATAGCAGACGCTTTAAAGCATTTCAGATACATCATATTTACTTATAAGATAACCGTCTTCACTGATCATTCAGCTGCAGTAGAAATACTCAAGAATCCGATTTTTTCAGGATATAGAGCCCGTTGGATTATGACATAGAATTGAAATAAGTTCCAGGGAAGGTAAACAAGATAGCAGATGTATTATCAAGATATATTCCATAAGGTGATAGTATAAATATGAGTAGTCAAGAAGCAGAGCAAAATGAACCTATAAGCAATGTATTCACCATACAATATACAGAGCATACCATGCAAAATTTCATAAAGGAACAAGAGAGAGATGAAGATTTAAATGAGATCTTCAAATCTGTGAGAAATGAAATGGAATTTAGTCAACAGGAACGAGCAGAATTAAGTAAAAGAACTGGATGTCTTATGGATGCATTGAACGACATAAGTACCTTTAGGGAAATATCCCATCCCACAGACACCATTTGAAAGAGTAGCCATAGATCTCATCACCAACCTTCACGCCACGAGTAGAGGAAATAAAAATATACCACAGTAGTGTGTATAGACGCACTTACTAGTTATAATGAGCTAATACCTATAACAGGTAAAGGAGCCAAAGAATGTGCAATTGCTCTCTTTGATGAGATATTTTGTAGATATTCTACCCCACAACTAATAATATCAGACAATGGTACAGAGTTCAATAACTCACTAGTTCAAGAAACTTGTGATATATTTAAGGTTGGAAAGGTAAAGATACAACCATATCATCCAGCTAGTTATGACATAGTAGAAAGGAATAACAAAAAGATTCTGGACGCATTAAGGCATGCAGTAGGACAGGATCCTGACTGGTATGTCAGTTTACCTTTAGTCCAATTATCATTAAATACTAGGTATTATACCAATACACAAGCAACACCCATAAAAGCTTTAATGGAATATAGACCAAGACTACCATATGCATGGCTGAATGAGCCAATACAACCTAATTATTCTGAAGGCATTATGAAGAAAAGGATTGGTAATACCAAGGTAATTCATAAATAATTACACAAGAATCTAGAAGAAGCACAGAAGACTATGACAGACAAGCATCAAGAAGGATTAAAACCCGAACATTACAATATTGGAGATAAAATTTACATCAAGAGGGAAGTAAGGGGTGGAATTAATTATAAATTAGACACTAAATTCACAGGACCATTCAGAATCATAGAAGTGCAAGAGACGAAAGTGAAGGTGCAAAAAATGAACGAATTA
>NC_089753.1:63724437-63734437 GCF_040412425.1 Macrobrachium rosenbergii
TCATAATCGGTGTTCTCCTTGTCATACATCTTGAAAAAACTAAATCTACAGAACCTGAGTTGATTTAAAATAAAATTATTTCTGTTTTATGATATTCGCTACTTTCAAAGATGAGTAAACCCAGGTACCCAAATACTATCTTTTGCTTTTGAACGTCGATGTAACAAGACTACGTCTGCTTTAATTTAACAATTGCTTGACTGTTAAGTTCAATCGCTTGTCTTCTTTTCTTCCTTTAAGCTTAAAATTATATGCTTATTTCCATTATGACTAATGTCTGTAACCTGATCTCTCTTTCAAGAAGAATTTCATTACTTCCCTGAATAAGAGACCTTAGTTTAGTTAGTCAGTCTCTTTAGTTAATTTGTTCTGTTTTGTTTTACCTGTAGTTAGTAACAGAAATTATAAGCTAACTCTGCTGACTGTAACACAGAAATACTAGTTACAAGAAGGCCACAACACACAACGTCAAAAACAAGTGCTGCAAAGAATAAAAAAACTAGTGGAAATCTGGCTTTTGTTTAGTCAATTAGATGACATTGAAAGGAGTCTTAGACAAATGGATAGCTTCCTTCATTCTAGGGTCACGAAAACCTACGTGACACGAATATTCATATGATATACAGAGTCAAGGTTTATCCGAAAGAAACGAAGACATGAAATAGCAATGGAGTTTGCATCAGATATTTTAGACAAGATTTTAGTAGGCAAAAATGAACTTGAGAAAAAGCTCTGAGAGGAAGAGCAAAATGGCAGAAGAGGTGAAATTTTACAGTCAGATGGAAAGGATCAGGCAGAATCGAAGATCACCAAGAAAAACTAAAGTAAAGGTAAAATTTTATGTATGATATTTTAGACAAGATTTAAGTAGGCAACAATGCACTTGAGAAAAAAACGCTGAGAGGAAGAACAAAATGGCAGAAGAGGTGAAATTTTGCAGTCAGACGGTAGGGATCAGGCAGGGTCAAAGATCACCAAGAAAAAATAAAGTAAAGGTAGAATTTGATGTAATACTTGAAAATATTGTGATATGAAAAATGCACTTTTGTCAATGAATTTACGCTAAATAATTATGTTTCTAACATTTCCATAGCATTGCTTTAAATTTCTGTATTACCGTTACCTTTTTAATGGATTTGTACGAGGACTTTACTTTTTAATTCGTACCCTTCAACCAGTGCGTTTTGATCATAATTCAGCTTTAAAGCTTGTTCTTTTATGATTAGTGATAATCTCCTGAATGACAGCAATGTCTTCGAAATTTTCGCTCTGCAGAGCCAACGGCAAATGTATCAAGGAGATAAAAGACATCCCCTATCTCTGTCTTTCTGCAATGTGACTTCATAACTTTATATCTTCTGGTAAAAACCATCATTTACTTCATTTTTATTTTTTGGTGAAACACGTAATACTTTATTTTAATATCCTTGTCAGAATTGTAAAAACATCGCTGTAAAGTCCATTTAACGTTATATTATCATTGATTCCTCAAATGCTCTTCAGCTACCTTATATGTTCTTCGACATTAAATTTATAAGTTTTATGTAAGTGGTGAACTGGTAGGCAGTCATATATTTTGACGTATATATGACACAATGCTATCCTGAAGCTTCCGTATTCATATTAACTTCCACTTCCAATAATTCGCAACATCGTTGTTCCAGGAATTTTTCTCAGTGTTAAACTTATGATCATGAAGATTAATAACAATAATTAAGCCACGTTCAAGATTATTATTATTTATTAAACAAATTTGAAAAGGGCATCCTATTTTTTTCTATTTAAGCAAGAATATGTTCATAGTGAAACGCACATGGTTCTTTGAAATACAAATTTTAGTTTCACTGATATATTCTTCGTACTTGTAAAAACTTGAAGAATAGGCAACACCAGAAACATCAAATATAACTGCTAACTCTGGTCGTTTCTTGCATTCTATATCACATACCTGGGACAAGAAAACTTCAGCCTTTGCTAAGAACTCTCGTGAGAAAACAGTCTCTCATCATGCCATAATGGATTTTCTTCGTCTTCCGAGAACAGAAAACAAAAACTGTTTTAGATGTTACCTTATTTATGCAAGTGACTGTTTCAGTGACACAACTCTCACTTCAACAGATGTCTTTATTTGATCTTGGCCACATTTCATACAGTGAGCATATCTTATTTTCTGCCTTACAGTGCGGACATTTCAGACACTTCGAATGCTTTTCTAAATGTGTGAAATACCTTTGGTCTTTCTTTTATCACCATACATTTCACACCTAACGTTGTACATTATTTATTTCCTCGCCTCCTTATACTTATCACCAAATCTCGACCATGTAGAACTCTGATAAACTCTATACTTAGTCCTAGTACTTGACATTACACAATTAAAGATAGCAGTTTAATAAATCACTTTGTTTCATGACTTCATCCTTAGTTAAACTTTCCCCGTCATAAGTTCTCCCTCACTGGTCTCTGGTAACATAACGTCTCAAGAAATGTACCCAGGAGGGACTGTTTGATATTGTTGACAATTCATTACCAATTAAGTTCAGAAGTTGAGCATCCTTCATCAATAATTTCTCTTCCTTGTAATTTCGTAATTGAACTTCAAGACTCAGAAATTTATTGATCTAAGAAATGAAAGATAAAAGACCGTAATTAATCGCGTTGGAGAAACTTCAAATATTTTCATCTCAGAGATCATTATAGAATAATAACCCTTTGCTAATTTTATATATATAACCATATACCGTGTTCCATTGTGGTTTGTTTCTCAGCCAATACATCTGAAACGGAATCCCCATCGAATGAAGTAAATATTAGTCATATTCCTATATTTCAGGAGAACTGGATTAAATAAAGAAAATTATTATGAAATATCATCCAGTTGTTGAAGACAGCTTGGTCTCAAAATTTATCAAATAATCTTTAAACTAGATCTCAAAATTACTCAAAATTGCATTGGAGACCACCAAACCTTCTGAAATATTCAGATAAAATTTCTGAGGGTACCTTTTTATCCTCTTACCCTAGCCCCCTCTACCACACACGCACACATACTCACACAAACACACTCGCAAAAACTCAGCGAATCACCATTTTCAATCAGCTCGTGGATATCTTAATATTCTCAGAGGTTTTTCCTCAGGTTTATCCCTTGAACCCAAGCGTTTACTTTTTAATATTTATTTTTCTTTTGTTTCAGTCACCAGCCTCAGGTCCTTTAATTTTCCTTTAACTTCGCGTTTCCCGGAACTCATTTCAGAAAACCCTCGCACGGAAAAAGCCATTAGGTCAAATTATTGGCCAATTTGGAACACAGTCGCCACCAAAATTATCGGCAGAAATAATGGCAAAGGAAAATAATTCTAGCACCTGTAACTTAACCCATTAATTTGGGTTTAAAATTAAAATTCTCTCTCTCTCTCTGGTAGCTTTCATTCAATATCTTACTTTCTTTGATTATTTATTTATTCACTTCTAAATCTTGACCTTAATATATATATATATATATATATATATATATATATATATATATATATATATATATATATATATATATATATATATATATATATATATATATGTGTGTGTGTGTGTGTGTGTGTGTGTGTGTGATATTGTAATATATAATCATTCTGTAAAAGTAATATGTGTTCTGTGTTTTTGATGTGTTGTCTATGATTTTGATATGTTTTTTTTTACAGCTATTTCATGTGTTGTGAGGTATAATGAGGTGACTTTATGATGTATGTAAATGTTGTGCAATGCTTATAAATGCTAGATATTCTTTTGTGTTCATAACGCACCATGTTTTGTGGGAGTTGAAGTTTCAGATTCTGTAGAGAGATATTTTGGTAACTACTTGAAATAAGTACATCCTGTTTGCTGTTTGCTCAGCTGAGCGCGTATCCGTCCAGGGAAAGAAGGAGAGATAAGAGATCTGATGAGGGTTGACAGGGTTTTTTGGCCGCAGATTGCTCATAAATTGGCCTTTGTTTGGACAAGTGTCCAGCCAGGAAGTGATCTGCCAATCATTTATATAAAGGGCCAAACATATTTCCTTTCCAAAACAAAGAATACTGTGCTTATTCTGTATTCCATGTATTCTATTTGTAGAAGAAGGAATTCTGTGTTCTGGGTATTATAGAATGTAGAAGAAGGGACCCAGGTTATTCTAAGACTTGAAATGACTAACTGGCAGCCCAGTTTGTAGGTATAACAGACGATGGTGGACAAAAATTATTTAGTTAGGAAAGGAATCTGGTAACAGTAAGATCTCTCTCTCTCTCTCTCTCTCTCTCTCTCTCTCTCTCTCTCTCTCTCTCTCTCTCTCTCTCTTTCTCTCTCTCTCTCTCTCTTTCTCTCTCTTTCTCTCTCTCTCTCTCTCTCTCTCTCTCTCTCTCTTCTCTCAGCTCAACCTTATGTAGAGGGTTGTGAGGTTTTTGGTCACTCTCCCACGAAATATAATATTTTTGAAAATAGTTTAAAATACTTGCGTCCTTCAGCCATTGTCAAAAAGTGTGTTTTATAGATTACAAAATGGAGTAAGGTAGTGTGCTTATTTACTTGTATTGTATTATGTTTAAAACTGAAGTGTTGTCTTGGTGAAAGATAGTTGTGATGTTAGTGACAGGCGAGTTTAATCTTTTAAAAGTGAAGGTAATCTTTTGAAAGATTAACTTTTAACGCTGAAGCCCTATTTACAAAAAAACGTCATCCGTATGCCGCGTTCGTGAGTTAGTGCCAAGCGGAAAAAAAAGTTTTTTCAAAAATCACAGCAAGCAGTTTTTAAGATTAAGAGTTAATTTTGGCTCTTTTTTTGTCATTGGCTGAAGTTTAGTATGCAACCATCAGAAATGAAAAAATATCATTATCATATATAAATATTGGAATATATGACAAAAAAAAAAACTCGTCTATAATTGTATACAAATCGCACTGTAAGCAAAACGGTTAAAGCTAATGAGTTAATTTTTTGTTGTTGTATTATACACTAAATTGCGATGATTTTGGTATATAACAAATTTTAAAACGATCAAAGCAACACAGAGAAAATATTATCACAAAATGATGCATGAATTCGTAACGCGCAGACGTAAAAAAAATGTGTTTTTTCAAAAATTCACCATAAATCGAAATATTGTGCTAGAGACTTTCCGTTTGTTGAAAAATGAAGCTAATTGATTGAATATTACTGGATAGTAAGTTTTTTAGCTTACAATTGCAGTTTTAGACCATTTCGGTCGAGTTAAAGTTGACCGAATGTCGATTTTTTTTATTTATCGTGATTTATATGGAAATATTTCAAAATTGATAAAAGCTACAACCATAACTTATTTTTTGTTGTATTGTAAATGAAATTGCGCACATTGTCATATATAAAACTTTATGTAACGACTAATATAAAGCGGTGCAAATATTACGACAACAAGACGAAAAAATTTCAGAGATGTTCGGCCGAGTTACCGCGCAGACGTAAGGAAAATGTTTTTTAAAAAAATTCACCATAAATCGAAATATTGTGCTAGAGACTTCCAATTTATTGCAAATGAAGTTAAGCGATTGAATATTACTAGAATGCAAGAGTTTTAGCTACAATTGCGTTTTTTGACCATTTCGGTCGAGTTAAAAAGTTGACCGAAGGTTGAAATTTTGCAGTTATCGTGATTTATGTGAAAATATTTCAAAACTGACAAAAGCTACAACCATGAACTATTTGCTTTTGTATTCTACATGAAATTGCGCACATTTCCATATATAAAAGTTTATGTAACGACTAATGTAAAACAATGCAAACATTACGACAACATGACGAAAGAATTTCAGAGATGTTCGGCCGAGTTACCGCGCGCAGACGTAAGGAAAAATTTTTTTTTTTCAGAAATTCACCATAAATCGAAATATTGTGCTAGAGACTTCCAGTTTGTTGTAAAATGAAGGTACATGATTGAATATTACTAGAATGTAAGAGTTTTAGCTTACAATTGCGTTTTTTGACCATATCGGTCGAGTTAAAGTTGACCGAAACTTGAAATTTTGGCAGTTATTGTGATGTATATGAAAATATTTCAAAACTAATAAAAGATACAACCATGAGTTATTTTCTGTTGTATTCTACATGAAATTGCGCACATTTCCATATATAAAACTTTATGTAACGACTAATATAAAACAGTGCAAACACTACGACAACGTGACGAAAGAATTTCTGGCGCGAACGTAAGGAAAAAGTTTTTTAAAAAATTCACCATAAATCGAAATATTGTGCTAGAGACTTCCAATTGGTTGCAAAATGAAGGTAAATGATTGAATATTACTAGATCGCAAGAGTTTTAGCTTAAAATTGCGTTTTTTGACCATTTCGGTCGAGTCAAAGTTGACCGAAGGTTGAAATTTTGGCAGTTATCGTAGTTTATATGTAAATATTTCCAAAATGATAAAAGCTACAACCATGGGTTGTATTTTTGCTGTATTGTACATGAAATTGCGCACATTTTCATATATAAAACTTTATGTAACGGCTAATATAAAACAGTGCAAAAATTACGACAAAATGACGAAAGAATTTATAAAGTTTTCGGCTGAGTTACCGCACGTGCGTAAGAAAATTTTTTTTTTTTTAAATTCACCATAAATCGAAATATTGTGCTAGAGACTTCCAATTTCTTGCAAAATGAAGGTACATGATTGAATATTACTAGAACGTAAGAGTTTTAGCTTACAATTGCGTTTTTCGACCATTTCGGTCGAGTAAAAATTGACCGAAGGTTGAAATTTTTTGTAGTCGACGTATGGTACGTCCACTCGGCACCCAACAGACAATTTTAGTCGACGTATGATACGTCCAATAGGCGTTTAAGGGTTAATATAATCTTTAAGCATATTTTGTCCTAGTGAAATTGCTGTTGGTATTTTTATTTCTGCATAGTTCTTTCTTATATGTCAGCATTTTCATATTATTATCATATGCTCATGTGTTTATAATTTCACAGTGTTTCCCAAAGTTTGGTTTGTGTTGATTTCATAGAGATTTCAGTGAATGCTTATGTTGATTTCAATTATTAAGATTTCAGTGAACACTTGTGTTGATTTCAATTATTAAGATTTACATTATAATCTGGAGTGAGTGTTAGTCATTTGAATTTTGCTTAATTAAATTAATTTCTTGATAAGAAATACTTAAATCTTACGCTATTGTCAAGTAATAGTAAACGTTTTTGAGATTGTGAACTCTACTTATAACTTTTGAACTTGGAAATAAATTTATCTGGTTAAAGTTTGAAAAGCACAGTGTTTCATTTTGACCACCAGTGATTAGAGATATTTGTGTGTGTATTCAAGGTAAATGATATGTCTGACTAGTTCTCCTTTGTATTTATGAAAGTGAAGTAGAACCAGGGAAACAATTATAGTATTTGATGGAGTGATGCCCTTTTTCCCCTGGTCTGTTTATTGTTTATCAGTTGTTACCTTTCCCACAACTTGATAAATTTAGATTGATTTTTCATGTGTTAAGCAAGTTTTAAGGGATCACTATACCTTTACAGTATTCAGTCTTAATATTATTGTTCTGAGGTTTCAAGTATCTGGCTGAAGTGAGGTAAATTTTTTTGGTCCTAATTTTTATGTAATAACTAGGCACTTGATCACTTCTCAGACTATATATATATATATATATATATATATATATATATATATATATATATATATATATATATATATATATATATATATATATATATATATATATATATATATATTAGTTGACCGACAAGGTTGTTGCAGGAACACCCGAATAACAACCTATAAACTGTTCATCTTTCCACCTCTCTTTCTCTCTCCTTCCTTCTTTCCTAACAGCCCCCTCTTGTCTCTCTCTCTCTCCGAGGTTCTAATTTAAACTCATTCATTAATATTGTACAGAATATACGTCTTTTTTGAAATTAGAAATATTTAGACTATATGCTCTTTTACACCTTTTTTCTGCTTTCCTATTATAAAGTGAATTGCTGCAGCAGCTAGTCTTCCACCGCCTCATCAGTTAGCCGAATTTATTGAAAACGAAAAGTACTGAATTTTCTCATCGTCTAAATAAAAATTACATATTTCAATGTACCTATTTTTTGTGATTTTTTGAAAGACAGTAACCTACATGTGTCACTTACCTATGACCAACAACTCGTTCGTACATTTTGTCTTTGCTTCACTGCCCTTTTTCATATCACACTTAACACAAATAGTAATGAATTATATATAAAAAGAAAGGCAATTTATTTACTTTTGTGCTGAATTAAAAAAAAAAAAAATAGGGATGTCCGTTACCGACTTTTGGTAAATTAAATAAAAAAGTGTATTTTATATTGGTTTCAGGGACGTTTTTAACATAGCATAATAAATTACAACTCATTAACTTTACAATGACATCAAATTCATGAACGTAGCATATAGTATTAGGTTACACGGAACAATAGCAAAAAATTACCGCTACGCATGTTCGTAAGGCAACTATCTCAGCCCAAACAAAGCAATGTTAGGTGAGCACCTAACGGTCAAATCACACCTACGGTAATTACGTAATAAAGTATCATAAAAAAAAAAACATTCCCTTTGAGGAGGAATGTAAGACTAAAGGTTATTTATTGTTTTGAATAAATACACGTTAATAAAAGATAGAAATGAATATATATCATTCTAATAAATAACCATAAACAAAAATTTTATTTTCCTAAATGACGGAAATGCAGCAGTAGGTGCGAATTGACTGGTAGCTACTCTTCCAGTCTTGCTGTTCACGGGTTGATGTAGTTGTCATTTCAAATAAAAGTGTGTGAATCACCGAATTTAAGTTGATGCTTCGTTTTTTTCATGCATATTTTATGTTCGTGACTGTATGAAGAACGTTACTTAGTTCTTTGATCAAATTTATAATGTGGCGAGATAGACTCAGGAAGGCATGTAGCCTATATATGGTAAACTGGCAACTTTTTCGTATGCTGTCTCTTACTCATCACCACTCTGGTTGCCAACAAATAAGTCCCAAACCACATTTAAACCGATATACGTTTTCAGTGTTGATTTTATCGAGGTAATAAATAATTATATTTATAAGTCTCATGGAACATGATCAAAATTCACGTAAATTCTGATAAAAAAAATTATTATAGGGGATTTGAATTTATTGTTGTAGGTTAATCATACATCTCACAGCGCCTGGAAGAAAGGATGATGAGTCAGGTGAAAAATGAGAATTAACTATAAAGCACTGAAGGAAAAGGTGACGTAAAAACAAAAATTTCATTCTTTTTGTCTGTGTATGTATATCTGCTTGTCACGTGATAGGGGTTTGATTTTGAGCTATAATCCTTTCTTGGGTGACATAAAGATAGTGTGCAAAATTTTGCTTGGGTCTGTCAAGCAGTTTGGATTTCTATAGCATCCAAACAAATATACAAACGTTCACTTTTATATATTAGACTAGCTGACCAACCCAGTGCTGCCTAGAAAAAATCTGAATAACACCCTATGGGTAGCTCCATTAACCCTTAAGGGACGGCATAATTTATCAATGTGCAGCACCCCAGACCGGGCAAACTTTGAGGCCGACAAAATAAAAAAAAAAAAAATCACATCAATGAATAAATAAAAAAATTCTAAAAAATTTTCCCTACCTTTCACGAGAAGTTAAAAATGACTATTTACAACCCCTTGTGGGGCCTCATTTACAAGACAATCGTAAATTTTACCAACTTATATATGTTTTTTCTAATAAATAAGTTTTTTGGATTTTGTAAAATTATTATTACTGCTCACACAATATAAATTTTTCCCTAAATATCATACATCCATCCAAAACAGATAAGAAATAAAAGCAGTAATAAATTTTTTGCATATTTTTGTAAAATATTCACGTAAATTTATGAGAAGGAAGATTCAGTAACTTTTTTTTTACTTTTACATGCTTTTTCTAATATTTCCTTGCAATTTACTTTGTAAAATTACATTTACA
>NC_089753.1:63739437-63786937 GCF_040412425.1 Macrobrachium rosenbergii
TGTAATAAAATTATAGGTTTTTTTGCCATCTTTCAATAACCCCTGATTTGACTTTCCCACACTTGGAAAATTGTCTTATTTATAGTACCTTTCTCACATTATAGTGACAGTGGTATTTTTAAAGGTGAATAAGGTTTTGATATACTATTAATTAGTTGTTGTGGCATCGTTGCACCATTGCAAGGCTCTGACATTGCGACCTTGCCAGATTGGCGACCACGACGTTATTCACCTGTGTGGAGAGTTGAGTCTTGGGGGGTGTTTATTGGGGTGCTAGGTGGTTAGCAGGATATTTTTACACCTCCTCTAGTTTATTTATTTATAGGCAATAATCATGTCAACGTTAAATGTATTAGAGCTTATTGTCCATAAGGGGTTGCAAGAGAGACTAGCAGAGTTAAACAAAGATGAATTGGAGCAGGTGGCTCAACATTTAGAGGTAGATTACAATGTGTCTGTAAGGAAGGGGTTATTGCTGCTGCAAGTGTATGAGCATGTTAAAATGGTAAAGACCGGTAAGGAAGGGAAAACAGGTAGAGAAGTGTTGTCAGTAGAAATTATGGATAGGCAAATTGCCTGAAGCAGTTGAGTTTGAGATGGAAAAAGTTTAAGGAGGAAGTTAGGAGAAAGAAAGGCAAATATGAATTAGCAATGAGGAGTACAGTTATTGCTTCTTCCCCTACTACTTCTAATAGGTCCATTACGCCTTGCAATTAATTTGGCACAGGCTCTTAAAATTTGTTCCTGCTTTGAGGAGAAGAACGTGGAATTCTTTGTCTCCTTGAGAGGATAGCAGCTAGGTTGGAGTGGCCTGTTGAATTCTGGACCACCCTTCATTCAGAGTAAATTTACAGTAGAGCTCAAAGGTTTATGTAACTTGAACAAGGAATTATCGTCAGATTACGAAAGCGCTAAGCAGATTGTGTTAAAGGCATATGAGTTGGTTCCTGAGGCATATAGGCAGCGGTTTAGGAACTTGCAGAAGGTTAGAGAACAAACATATGTTGAGTTTGTTAGAGTAAAAACAATATGCAGAGGATTGGTTGAAGTCCAAAGAGGTTGAAGACTTTGAGAAATTAAAGGAATTAACTTTAGTAGAGGAATTTAAAAGGTGTGTGTCCAGATAAATTAAAAGTCCATTTAGAAGAGTTAAAATTGATGTTTACAGGAGGTTGCCATCGCCAGTGACGAATATTATTTGTCACATAAAAATACATTAGGGGAAGATGTTAAGTCAAATTGATTAGGGTGAACAGGAATAATAATGTCGGTAACAGTGGTACCAAGGTGTTTACTAAGAATAATGTTAAAGGTAATAATGGTTTTGGAAATAGTAAAGTGTATCATGGTAATTTAAATAAATTCATTTGGTAGAAATTAGTAGAATTGCAAATAAAATTTTTCACTTTAGTTGTTGTAAACAGATCTCACTTTATATATTCTGCAATGCCTAAAAATACAAGAATGTATCCTCTACCAGGTGCAATATGCTTCGACCATATTAAATAGCATTTGATAGAATTTTTCATAACAAACAAACCGCGTATTCAAGTCTTGATCATGAGGTAATTTTCCATACGTGATGTTTATTCTTTACTCAATTAGAAAACAATACTGTGGAAAATGAAGTAGATTTTTTTTTGCTTTCTTTAGAAATGTATTGTTGATTAATGACTTGCGCTAAGTCACAAATTAAATTATTCAATGAATATATCTAATAATTGAGGTTTTTCTGATCTTATTTCTTTTCGAATCTCTCTCTTGTACTCGTGGTGTCTCACTGTAATAAAACTAATAAAGTAATTTGCTTGTTCATTCAAGGAATGTTGGGTTGATGGTGATAGAGGGTGGAGGAGATTGCATATTTTGATTACGGAATTGTGATATAGCCACTAAATTTGTCAGATTGATGCAACGAGTTCCAGGAGCAAATTTTGCTACCGAGCCATTTCCCACAATGATAATCACAAGCCACCAGAATAGTATGCACACAAATAGCTCATAAATTGAAAGGTTCACAGAAATACGATATTCCATGCACTGCGAGCACCCTTTTGAAATTGCAGATGGTCACCACATAGTAATGACAATTCTATTTTGACTTTTTTCAGGGTAAGACTGTTCTTAAATTAATGTCGTTGTTGCTGTTTTATTCTTATGTATCCTAATTTATTTTAAGCACATTCGTCAGACTCACTGTAAAAATTATTGCCAGGTACTGTGGTTATAAGGTAGTTTGGTGTTTGACTTTAAATTTTCAGGATTACCAAAGATTATCTGTTAGTGGATGTAAGCACAGAGCAGTCTACTGGTGAGTAATCTGTTATGTGTGATGATCTCACCAAAAACCATTTAGTTTTCTCTGATGACAGTCTCACATTCTTGGATATTTGTAAGGCACCTCTTGTCGAATTAGGTCAATGTTTCTTTTGACCTGTAACATCATCTTCACCCCAAGCTGAAACAAACAAGAAGTATTAACAGGAAACATGGGTACAGATTACGCACTGATAACCTAATGATATCTGTTAGCTTGTACAACTCTAAATAAGTGTCGAGAAACTGAAACAAGAGTGGTTTAAATTCAGGCTTTTTATTAACCCTTGTGCATTTTCAATTCCAACAACACTAAAATCCAACAGGCTGAAAAAAAGAACAATCAAGAAGGATCGTGGCAAATACTAAGTCAATTTGTAGTTGTTCTATTACATGACTGGCTAAGATGTCATCAAAGAGTTGATATAAAGAGAAAATCATTACAAGGGTGCTTAGGTTTCTTAAAGTGTCATCGACATTAAGTGCCTTATCAATAACTATGCAGGCTATTCCACTTAAATGATGGCAGTTTTGATATTTCAAAGGAAGCACATTTTATAAGTGAATATCATAACATTTGATTCAAACTACTTGAAACCTGACTTTTCAATGGTTAACGAATCGGGATGTATGAACACAGATAAAAGATTGTCTTAAATGAGATCCTTGGACGGTCAACGTTGTTGCAGGCGTGAGATTTTGGCTGGATAATTAACCATCTAGAACTTTTAGGATTTTGTTCTCAAATTTAATCCAATCTCTTCCAGTTTAACTGCCTTTAATATTGGTTTGATACAATGGTCTGCTCTCTTTCACAAGAATTTAGTTTATACTGTAGTGTATCAAATGTGCCCTTTACCCGGGTTATGGCTCGAGAGAATCCTTACAAATGTTTCACTGTAGTTTAAGAGGCTTTCCTGAGTGTTATCAACTTCCGTTTGAGCATTGAGTATGAGGTTCAGAGCCGTCTGTATCAAGCAGTAAAAAACAAGGACTACCTGATACAGAACACTCTCAACTTAAGCCTAATGAGGCGCTTCATAAATCTGTTAAAGACAGAACAACCTGTCAAATTTCTTTAACAACGGATTGAAAACCTGTTGACTCTTCCATAGATGATCAACTTGCAGAAGTCATTGTTTTAAAAATGGATATTGACGAACCATGACTTGCTGATACATGGGTTATCAATGATGATTCCTGTCTTCCAGTACTCTGATGTTTTGCCTCTGGATTTGATGCATCAACAAGAAAAGTCCAGGATCACATGATATTTCTTATCAACAAAGGTATTTTCAATTCCTAGTTTTTACTCTTTCCTTTTGGCAATGCATGAGTGGACAAGTGTGGAAGACAAAGCTCCTGAGAGCCATGAGTAGCTGAATTGCACTGAGGCTACTTGTGTCACATGGCGCCAGAGGCAACGATGAACATAAGAATTAATTCTGGAACTTTTTCCTGTATAAAGGAAACCTACAACCACAAGCAGCAAACTTATCTTTATTCGCCAAAGATATCATCTTCAGCATTGATACCAGCAGTTGAGTACAGGTTTACAAGTCTTACTGTCACTTGAAAGGCTAAACAGATTTCGGTCCCTCTGGGTGGTTAAATATAATTTGTAATGTAATTCAACTCTGTCAATAGTAATTACAACGAATTTACCTCAGTGCCATTTTGTTGACTCCGAAGAACTGGGTGTTCTGCAATTCCTTGTTCTACCTATAAAATATTTTCAACCTTTTTTTTAAGAAACTTATTGAATACAAAAGATTTTCCGCCTTAATGAATAATCCGATAAATAGTTTACCCCACTACACTGAACAAGAGGAAATTTCATATCATTTTTCGTGAGCAGGAGAGATGCTTAATCTTGGCAATGACGTTAGATTTGTTCATCAGATAAATAAAATATCCACTGGGTTATGATTAAAAGATTGGAAAGATACTTTATAAAACAAATAAAAGTTCTAAGGAAAATTACCGCTTGACTCAAAAGAACAACTGAATTAAAAGTAAAAGAAGAGAGATAATCAAGGTTTGTGGCTGAAGGTTTGTTCAGGATGAGGCATTTTGCCTTTCAAAATCTATTGTAAATAAATTTTTCGGTCATTTGAGAAGTATTTGTTTAAAAGAAATAAAGAAACTTTACTCAAGAGTTCACATTTAAAATGACAGGTCACTAATCTAAAGTTGCGCTTTGCTTAATTGACAGATGTTCCTCAAGTTTGCCAAGCATTTGATATAGTCCGTTTTAAAAGAATCTAAGGTCATGAATGACTGGTGGGCACTAACAGCAGTTATATAGTGTTTTTAGTATGTAACCTCTACTTAGAGTAAATACTGTGATTTGTGAAAGAGTAAATATTTATGCTGCACAGGTATTGAATTGTGCTAAATTAACCTTAGTCCTTTCTTGCAATGTCCCCTGTGGGTCGATTGTTTTTTCCTATATTTTCTTTTATCTCCAACGTCGAGCCTCCCGCTTTACCTCGCACAGTCTCGTCTAAGTGTGTGTGTGTGTGTGGTTTTTTTTTTATAGAAGATTTTCACTTCTCTTTCTAATAGATATCAGCTCTCTGATGGTAATGCTCATGCTCCTCTGGTGTGCATCTCAAAGCGTCATCATTTCATCGCCTGCATGCAGACTTCTCTTTCTTCTTTTGATAAGAGCACATGTTTTCTATTTCCAGCCTGACTCATGACATGGTGTTACTTCTTTTTCTCCTTTATGCTTGGTATTGACAACTAAAGTCTATTCCTGAGCGAAAGTCCGGGAAACCAGTAAAACGAATTAAGTAATAAAGGCGAGACCTACCATTGATGAAAGAATAAAAGAATATGAAGGGTAAGGATACCAAACAAACTCAAACTAGAAGGGATTCTAATGTTCTAGAAAAGAAAGGTCTAACTTGTCACCAAACAAACTCTTCAGGAGGTTAATACATTCCTCAAAGATGAGAGAGAGAGAGAGAGAGAGAGAGAGAGAGAGAGAGAGAGAGAGAGAGAGAGAGAGAGAGAGAGAGAGACTTTTACATCGATTTGTTTTCGATAATTTTCATGATAAGCTGTCTTTAAATCTTCTAGAAATAAGCATGTGAATACTATGTTATATTTAACCATATACAAATGTGAAAGGCAAGAGGGGAAATATGCCATTACAACCAGGACGCTTATTTTTATTACATTTGATTCTGAGATAGCCTAAAATTTTTGAGATAATATAAAGGGCTTTTGAATTTATATGTATAGTTCAAGAAATAAAGGAAATGGCCACACACAAAAAAGGTCCTGTTTGGTACTGCCGCTGAACCACCAGAAGCATTAACTATTCCATAATCATAATAGGAGAAAGGATTAAATCTTCACAAATGCCTCAGAAGACCTTTATCGTATTGCTAGAGTTCCTTTTGTTACTTGTAGTATATTCTGAGTGGAATGGTCTTGTGATACAAAAACTTTTATTATTGGAATTGAACGGTAAGTATTATTTTTCTATATGCTCTAATTACATGATTTCCGAAGATTACCATCTCGAAATGGGCCTCTCTCCCTGGATATGAAAGGAGGTTGGTCGGTTTACTTATATAATTTCTTTCCTTTTCATACAGACCAGACACACACACACACAGACTGAGCTTAATTCTAGTTTGTAAGTTTTATTTATTAATTGCTTTATTACAACAGTTAATAAGTTGCTTTGTGATTTTTTTTTATATAAAGAGGAGTGAATCACATTTTTTTTTTTTAGAAACCAGGAGTTTCTCAAAATCAATTTTCATTTGAAAATACAATATCAAAATGACAGAGGACGCATTCGTCAATATTACACTTCTTTGATGTGCTTCTCAGTCCTCTTAACACTTGGTGTGATTGTACCAAACGTGCCACCGCAGTATCATTTTACTCTTGGCAACTGACCCAATTCTACTTTTGCCACTATCGCTAAGTTGTTGCAATCATTAACTTGAACAGTTTCAAGTACAGAGCTCTGAGATTGTCAATACATTAGCTCCACGAAAGGGAATGAAAATTTCTAAGCGCCACCTGCATCTCTCTAGCGCCCCCAAGTGTAAACAATGGAACAAAAAAAAAAAAAAAGGAAATAAAGACAATAAACATGTTACATACCAAGCCAGCAAACCCAAATAAACGGAGTGGCTGCAGTTTCGATTCTCAGTATACTTTGGGTTGAGTTCTAGCGCCCCTTGGCCACGTAAATAACGTCTGCCAAATAGTTATAAATATTGATGTTTTAAATTGAAAACATAGAAACACCGTAGAAACCCTTAGAGTCATGAGTTTCTTCTGGCTGAGCTGTTCTTAGATTTAATCATTTCCCTTTCACTTGCATAGAGGTTCCAAGTTATCATGCAAAGAATAAAACGTTAGTGTATATTATTTAAGAATCTCAAGGTACAATGAAATTAGAAAACTGTGTGTTCTAGGTATAGATAGTAAAGTCAAGTGGATAATATCACTGATAAAAAAGCAAATGCTTTTTCGAAAATCACTCAGTGAAATAATAGCTTGTTGATGTCTCTTTCTCATTCTTACTTCAAATTCCTTTTAATTGTGATCAGATTTCCTCCATCTTGCTCCCTAGTCACTCCAAGTTTCTATTCACTGTCTTGATTATCAAGACTGGAATAACACTGCTTGGACTGGAGTTCATTTTCGAAGTCAGTAGTGAGTGAATGAATTACGAAGTTTAGGCTATACAGCCATGCACTGGCGTACTTCCAGACATTCAGCGCTTAAGACAGTGAGGAGGAAGTCTGAGTAATTTAAGAGAAAGATATAGAAATCCAGAAAATAAATATAATTAAATAGCAGGATCTAAAGTTCAAAATGGAAGAAAACCCACGGTCTCGATAAGTAGTAACAGAAAGGCTAAACGCGAGATGACGGAAAGGAAGCGGGATAGGAGCTAACACAAAATGGTAAGAAGTGCGTGCGAGCTCTGTTTAGTAATGCCTACAAAATGTACCCTGTAAATTGCACTGATGGTGCTACCCAAATATAGTGGATGCCGTTAGTGCGAGCGGTGGTGATCTTGTCACCAACGCGATCATTTTTTTGTCCCGGGTGGTATCAATATGTTAATCATATTGATATCTCAGGTTGAGGCTACCTTCTAACCGGCACATTATGGGCCAGTTTCTAGAGATAGGCCTCTGTAATTTTGACCTACACTTGAGCTACCCTAATTATGCAGGGTAGGTATTTGGAATTAAATTCTTACTGGTGTCACTGGCGAGCGATTGAGTTCCATGCAGGACTGGTCGTGTGTTTCTGAAATACTATGTCAGCTTTTTACTATGGAAATTTATATATTTTTACTTAATTTTTAGTTTGTTTATAGTCTCAGATCACTCAAAGTCATGCCTGTTATTTATGGTTATTTCCCATTATCCTTTAATTTAGACCTTAAATTCTCGCCATTGTTAACACACCAATACTTTTTTATTTTTGGTGTTAAATAAGAATTTTGACACTACATTTTTTTTTTTTTTTTTGCTTATTCCACCAAATATGACTGCCAAGCTTGTTTAGATTTTGAGTCCTCAGCAACCCCAAGTATAAAATGTTTAATCATTCCTGAAGTAACATTTGATATGAATCCCCATAATCATCAGCTCTATGAGTCGTCATGATTGTTTCAATTTTTCCATTCATTGGATGGCCTTCCCATCATCTTTAGTTTCTCATGGTGACAGGACACAGAAGTTCTCTCGCTGCAGCTTTCACGTTTACTTGCCGTTGCTATTATCATTGGTTGCTGACCCCATGTCCAGTCTGTCAAGATAACTGGGATCTCAGCTCGGTTGCTGCCATATGTTGTATTTTTGCTTTGTTGTAATGGCCTTGTTAGTTCTGTGCTAGTTATTTTATTGTTTTAGCTTTCTGTAAAATGAAAAATTGAGATAGCTATTTGTCTGCCCGTCTGCACTTTTTCTGTCCGCCCTCAGATCTTAAAACTACTGAGGCTAGAGGGCTGCAAATTGGTGATCACCCACCCTCTAATCATCAAAAATACTAAATTGCAGTTCTCTAGCCTCAGTAGTTTTTATTTTATTTAAGGTTAAAGTTAGCTATGATCGCTCGTCACCGTTGTAGGTGCCAACAACACAGGCCACCACAGGGCCGTGGCTGAAAGTTTCATGGGCCGCGGCTGAGAGTTTCATGAGCCGTTGCTGAGAGTTTCACACATCATTATACGCTGTACAGAAAACTCGACTGCGCCGAAGAAACTTCAGCGCGTTTTTTACTTGTTTTTATTTATTTTTTGCAGAGTATGTTAGTCGATATCTAGTCAGCTGTCATTCTCTTTGTTTTTTGTTTTTTTTGCGTGGAGTTCCTCTCCATCCCTTCCTCTAATAAACTTGTGATTAATTATTCATTACATTTTCAGCATCTATCTTTATATTACTGCCATTTGATTACTTATACCTTTGTTTATCATACAATTTCTGTACCTAGCACAGTGAAATTAATCAATCTCCTCACGGTAACCTGGTATGCTCAAGTAACTAAACAAAGCCCTATTCGTACATAGTCTGCATAGGTAAACATTCACAGTGCCATCAGACACGCCTGTATTACACGCTCTCGAAAGTCAACCTTCTGTTTAGCAAAATGGTGTCTACAAGCCAGGCATTTATTAAGTGATGAAAAAAAAAAAAAAAACATGAAACCTTCCAAGCAATCATTCATTAATGTGTGACTATCGCCTACGTGATTAAGCTCCTGCTACTCCAAGAATGTGTGGAGAATGAAGCAATGAATGATAATTCCGGAGTCACCCATGACACCAGTTGCTGAGGTTGAAGCCACCACACCACAACTAACAGTGCCATGAAGACAGTAGAATTGATTACTATTGTTTATTTTAAGAGTCACTAATATTGGTCTACGAGAATCTGCACCACACCAGGCATCCACACCTAATAAGGCTAGTGATGGCAGTCGCACTCCACCCGTGGCACCAGAGACAGCAATATTGACACGCCTGCCATGGAGGACAGTAAGAACTCGAGCTATCGATGTTTTTTTTTTTTTTTTTTTTTTTTTTTTTTTAGTTTAGCAGGAATCATTATTATTTTACAGTTAACAGCAGTAACAACAATATTCCGTCATGATTGCAAAATAATTATAAGTATTTGGAAGCAAAGACAGAACATTGAGAAATCTAACAAATCAAGAATAAATAAACATAAAAAGCTATGTAATAGGAGTGCGGTTAATCCTGAAGGGAGAGGAGAAGACACTAGAATGCAGACACTAGGTTCTTACCAATAGATCTGCAGTCATCTACTGTTAATGATCTTTTGCCCATTCATATTTTTTTCAAGCAGTTAGTCGTTGTATACTATATCTAATAATGATAACAAAAATAGGAATCACCACCATCATAATCATCTTCCTCAAAGCGTAATAACAATGCGATTATTATTATTATTATTATTATTATTATTATTATTATTATTATTATTATTATTATTATTATTATTATTATTCTGGCGGTCACCTGATAGTACAAAAGCGAATAAATTGATATACATGATGTACAGGTATTTATAGCAGGTGGAGTACTAACTAACCCACCAATTGTAAACAACCCACCAGCTATAAATACCAGTACATCATGTATTTCAAGTTATACGCTTTTGTACTCTCTTAGATGCCGCCAGTGCGCTGTTGACGTTAGAGGAAATAAACCTAAGCCAACAGAAATCTTTATATGTCCTTAGGAAACCTCATATAGCAGCTATATGCTGATAAAAAGAAGATTGTTAGACGAATAGAGAAGACTCTACTGTATATAAATTAAAATGCCATGGAAACAGTTATAATTTTCAACGCTATTATCCTCAGAGAAGGTCTCTCCCCTTTATTAATATTATTATTATTATTATTATTATTATTATTATTATTATTATTATTATTATTATTATTATTATTATTATTATTATGGTAAAACATATAAAAGGGGAAGGCAGAGGAACTGATCTCAACTTTATCTACCTTTCTGTGGACAGCTTCTTCAGTTTCAACTCTTTCCAGCCAAGATCCTATGACAATATATATATATATATATATATATATATATATATATATATATATATATATATATATATATATATATATATATATATATATATATATATATATATATATATATATATATATATATATATATATATATATATATATATATATATATATATATATATATATATATATATATATATATATATATATATATATATATATATATATATATATATATATATATATATATATATATATATATATATATATATATATATATATATATATATATATATATATATATATATATATATATATATATATATATATATATATATATATATATATATATATATATATATATATATATATACATATATATATATTGTATATTTTGGTCACAAAGTGTTCAAATACCTGGTTATTATGCTTACCAATCATAGAATTCAAAACTTACCTTACTGCAGCCAGATACCTGAATATGACTGGAGTATCTAAAGGCAACAGTGATCCCTTAAAAAATAAGTATAGCTGCTACAGCTTATAATCAAGGCCCCCAAAATTAGATCTGTCTTTCGGTGGTCTAGGTATAATGCTGTATGAGCAGTGGCCCATGAAACTTTAACTAAGGCCTGATGGTGTCATGTCCTATATCGTTACTAGAAGCACGATTATAGCTGACTTTAACCTTAAATAAAATAAAAACTACTGAGGCCAAGGGGCTGCAATTTGGTATATGTTTGACAATTAGAGGGTGGATGATCAACGTACCAATTTTCAACCCTCTAGCCTCAGTAGCTTTCAAGATCTGAGGGTGGACAGAAAAAGTACAGTCAGAAAAAAGTGTGGACAGAATAAAGTGCAGACAGAAAAAAGTGTGGACAGAATAAAGTGCGGACGGACAGACAAAGCCGGCACAAGTCTTCTTTTACAGACAACTAAAATTATCAGAAATATGAATTATCAACATTTTAACAAGAAATATACTAAATTAAAAGGGCATCACATTACTGTAACTGTCTCCCACAATTAGGACACATCAGTAAAAACTGAAGGAACAAAACTATCAACTTCTCTGTTTTACTTATAATGTTTATTCCTACCTCTGGTTGTCAATAACTGAAACACTATTGTAAAACTTCAAGTACAAAAATTTATTTTTAATTCAAAATTAATAATTCCAAATTCACAAGCTTGCTTTAAAGAAAATTATTACAAATTTAATTAATTCTTAAATCAAATTATTAAACAAAATTAAATCACTAAAATGTTAATATTCAAAATTAAATTAAATCACTAAAATGTTAATATTCAAAATTAAATTAAGTAAGTATTTTGAAAAAAACTATGAGAGAAAACATACAACATATATCAAAGTATTTAATTCAAAAGAATTAAACAACGAACTCAAATGACACTAGGAACACAATAATACATAAACATGAAATGTAAATATAAATTCACGAAGGCATAAATTTTTTACTATACTGACCGGTCTACTACTCACTTATTTAAATATTTCAAATTGTACGTTTCAAGTTATACACTTTAAATTATACACCTCAAATTATACACTTCAAATTTTACCCTTCAAATTATACCATGTTATAAATTTTAATTACAATACCTGTTCACTGCAGTTCTGGCCGTTACACACTCTTTCACAATTCCCGTCAAGGTGCCGTTACACGCTTACACACACTGCTACAAAGCTAAATGTTAAAGCTCACAAGTTAAAATTGAGTAACAGATAATTAATTACTTTTCGTTATCCGAGAGAGAGAGAGAGAGAGAGAGAGAGAGAGAGAGAGAGAGAGAGAGAGAGAGAGAGGACTTCTCTTTTTGAATCTACACAGCACAGTTCTCGGCCACTAAGTAAATATGAATTTTGTTTCCAAACATAAGCAAGACCCCATATAATATTCTAAAACGTTTTTGGAACCAAGACCCATAGAATATTGTATCGAAGCTGAATGATGTTGTGTAAAACATTTTGGGACCAGGACACGATCAGAACAATACATTGTCTCAATTGGTACATGTCCAGAATCTGTATGAAGCAATTGCCACATGGTTTTGTGCAATACTTACCATCCAACCCCTTGATCTTTAGACATGTTCAAAGACCCACATGGTCCTCAGACAAAAGATGATGCAACTTTGTGCAATCGTTCCTTTCTTCTCATATAAAACAAAAAATTGGTCTAATGACTGTTCTCTCATCCCTTATCTCTCGTCGGTTAAGGCACGAATCTAACAGGAAATTGCTTGAACTCAAAATAAAGTGATCCCATGACCAAGAAGCCACATAGTAACAAAGTCATAAATAAACACAGACACACACACACACATGGTGTGATCTCTCTCCCCAGCTATTATGTTTTCTAAATTGCGCTGTTGTGGAATCTAACATACATTACAATAAAATACATTTTACATTAATGACAATTTTTACATAATTATCATTATTACCCAGAATACCTGATAATCTTAACATTAAATAAGATAACACCTTAGAAAGATATATATTTATCAGGACCATATCATCAGATTCCTCCCCCCAGAAGATCAATTATTCTGTATTTTAATCCAACGATTCACAATGAGATAAATAATCTGCAACTACATTGTTCTTTCCTAAAATGTGTTTCACCTTTACATTATATAGTTGCGGGCAAAACAGCCACCTGGTTAGTCTCTGATTATGATTTCTCATCTTGGCTATAAATATGAGTGGGTGTGGTCAGACAACACAAAAATTTTTTCATTCTTGGGCCTGTTCACATACAATTCAAACTTTTTCAGTGCTGTGATTAATGCTAATGTTTCCTTTTCTATTGCTGAATACACCCTCTGATACTTTTTTTTTTATTTTGAAGGCATGAAACAAACATGATGTAAAATATCATTCTCATCTTCTTAGAGTAGAACAGCTCCAATTCCACAGTCAGATGCATCAACTTGTATCACAAACTTCTTATTGAAGTCTGGAGTTTGAAGCACTGGTCTTAAAGGTAAAATGGTTTTAAACTTTTCAAAAGATTCTTAACATTCTGGAGTCCAAACAAACTTTGTTTTAGGACTGGTTAAATACATCAAGGGAGTTACTATGGCTGAGAAATTTGGACAGAATCGGCAATAAACTCCAGCCTGCCCAAAAATCTTTGTAGTTGTTTCCTGGTAGTAGCGGGCAGCGGGTTAGCCTTACGGATACCTTCTACAATAGCGGCAACAGAGGCTAGAAGGCCTCTCCAACTTCAAATCCCAAATACTGAACAGTTTCCTTTCCAAACTCACTCTTTTTTTAGGTTGATTGTTAGTCCTGCTTCCCATAGTTTCATGAACACTTTTCCCGAAATTCTCAGAATGCTCTTTCCATGATGTAGAATAAATCACTATGTAATCAAGGTATACACCTACTCTGTCTATGGATCCTAGCAGTTTATGAGTTAGCCCTGCTCAAACTAAGAGAAATGAAATCTACCTATAACATATTATACAATGCACTTTCTTAAATACTAAACATGACGTAGCCCAGAAATTAATTATAAGAAAATCACGTAATCACAGTCTTGGAATCGTATCCAGCTTGGCTTTTGAAACAAGGAACATGTGCTCACCGTCACACAAGGAAGCTTGGGAAAAGGAAGGATTAAACTTGAAGGTATATGAGAGAAATGGAAGGGAATTAAGTGAGAGAGACAGGGTTACGACTGGCGCCAACCACTCTCAGCTTACCTTATTTCAGACGAATATTTGAGCTCGAACACCACGTCTCGGACGTACAATCGTGAAGTTGGGCCGTCACCGGAGACAGACATATGATCAGGACAGTCGCTGGAAGGAGTCTACTGGCCTGCTTCCTCGAGCGGGCTTCGCAGCGATAGGTTCCAACCTGAAAGCAATTTTGCCAGTAAACAGGTCAAAGGAAAGCAGTCTTAAAGATAATGAGCCTCCAAGGTTTCATATGTGCTAGTTTCTCTCTGAGTGGCTTGGCGCCTAAGGTCTATTTCTCCCCAAACCTACTTTGAAATATTACATTAACCTGCAAAAGGGGGTGAATCCAGGTGTGTTCTGGTAGCAGAGGGGTTGGAAAGAGGGGAGACCTATTGTCAACAGGCCCAGGCATTGCCTGTAGGCTGTGGAGGCATGCGTCCCTTTAGCCCTTGTATAAGTGGCAAACAACTGGGTTCTGCCATATTGGCACTAAATTCAGGAAGCCACTGAAATGATAATTATCCCTAGAAGAAGTAGATAGTAGCAAAATAGAGGAGGAACGTAAACCCTCGACTATATATATATATATATATATATATATATATATATATATATATATATATATATATATATATATATATATATATATATATATATACATACACACACACACACACATACACACACACACACACACACATATATATATATATATATATATATATATATATATAATATTTTACTTGATGTGATGTGAAGGGCGTTGAGGTAACATGGAACCGTTCATTTTTATATATATTCTCGCATAATTTAACCAACGATAGGTCGCTACTATGAGTCATGTTGTCATCCCAACATTATAATAACAATGATAGTAATAACGGAGAAAGTGATATATATAGTAGTATATATATATATATATATATATATATATATATTATTATATATATATATATGTATATATATATATATATATATATATATATATATATATATATATATATATATATATATATATATATATATATATATATATTATATATATATATATATATATATATATATATATATATATATATATATATATATATATATATATATATATATATATATATATATATATATATATATATATATATACCTCCTCATGTACGTTGCATTAAAATAGTTGCTGTATCAGCGGATTCAATGTTATTTTTTAAAAACTATTCTATTCTCCTGACAACTCCATTTTTTTTAACCAGATAGGGTCTCATCCCAACATTATGCAGTTATTGTCTCTTTTCATCTCTTTCAGTAAAGGGTATAGACACGTTCATGGACGATTTTATGTCGCTAATTAAAATGTGCAGATAATTTGTAATTTTGATGTAAGTCGAAACTGCAGATATTCTGTGTTCCTTTCATTCGTTTATAAAACCTAATCAGAAAGTCCACACGCGTCGAATAAAATATAAGCGACACTAAATTGCCGTTTTTTAAATAAGATATCAATTTTTTACCAACTTATATTTCTATGATTTTTATTTCGTCATAGAATTTTTTCCTTCTTCAAGTAATGTGAATGTGAAATTAATCTGAAACTGTCTTAGTTAGTGGCTGATTTGTTTTCCAATAAAATTCTATTGCATGGCCCCTGTTAATGTTGCTTTTGCTACATATAACTTCCATTTATTTCAGTCACGAGGGCAAGAAGGTATCAGAATTTTTTAAGCAACAACATGTATTAACTATTTATCCAGAATGTTTTTATCCATCAGTCATGGGAAATAGGCAGACACGATTATGACACCGATCACTAGATTTCCTTCACACTAATCTGGCTGAAATGTTAAGTCCCTACTGTGCTCACGAGGATTCTTAGATATACTGCGCTCGTGTCGAAAAATGCTTTAATGACTAATTTTAGGCACATTGCGGACTGCATGTTAGCGCTCTCAACCTGAGATTTCACAAGCACATTGACGAGCAGGGTGAAGATATATTTTCAAAATGCTAGAGATTTACCAGAAGACCTTGCCGGACACGCACGAAGAAGCAGCCGTTAGCGAAATATTTTTGAGTTTAAACAAGAATTCAGGCTCTTACCTTTGTGGACATTTCTCTTTCATGAATTTTATAAGAAATTTTCTTGAACCAGAAAGCAATACCAAGAGTGAAAACAAATTAACAAAGCGCTTACTTGAACCATTTATCCTCTATTGTAAAATTTGATAAGGGTTAACCTTCACTCTCACTACTGCAAAACCTTTGATTTCGCTGGAGTTTTAATCTCTCGAATTATACCTCTGTAAGAATGAGTGGATATGGAAATAAATGGAACAACTCAAACTGAATAAAAAAGTAGATCCTTTGCAGAGGCTGTGCTAAGCTGCGGATCGAATGGATAATTAATGTTCCATTAAACAAAACCCCCTGGTACTCTAAACTACCTCAGAAATAAATGAAAAGTTATTTACTCAGGTTATCAAAATTAACATCAGGAGGTCAATTAACAATCTTTACTAATCCCCGTTCACAACCAACCTTGAACCAGTCACTATTACTAATAAAGTTTTGATGCATACTCCTGATAACAAGCTTCATTCGATCATCGCTTATAATAATGACCTCTTACATATAAGAACATTTGTTCTGTTGTATTTTGATATAAAATTCACCCACACATATTGTTGCGAAGGTGTATGCTCGGCAAAAAAATCTTTTTCATTCACCTGAAAAGATTTCAGTGATTCCATTTAGCGCTGTTCCAATATAGGGATTAGGCCATTTTAATCTCCACTAGAGCTTTTCTTCGATTTCAGTTCAGTTAGCCTTCAATTATTATAATTTTTTTAACGATGCTACGTATCTAGTTTCAACAACACCAGATGTTATAATGCCAACTTGAAAAGCTTTATAGTGTAAGAAAACGAAACGCGGAACTTAAAGATTTTAGAGCATGAAAATTAACAGTATTAATCAGGCAATCCGGATACATATGAAAGTGATAATAAGAATAGTATAAAAAGAAATATAGTAAAACAATAATGTTACCTAACGAATAAAATTGCCCATTAATTTACAAAAAAT
Organism: Macrobrachium rosenbergii; assembly: GCF_040412425.1. NCBI lineage: Eukaryota > Metazoa > Arthropoda > Malacostraca > Decapoda > Palaemonidae > Macrobrachium > Macrobrachium rosenbergii. The sequence continues at coordinate 63,756,598 of NC_089753.1, forward strand.
TACTTGTTCTTGCTTTATTTTGCAAAATTTACTAAAAGGTTTGGCATATATGAATCGTAATTTAGCAAATTCATTGTGAAAGCTAACCTTAATATGTAAGGTTGGACGCCAGTCACACACAGAGATAACTGAAATACACTGGACACAAATGCTTTGCAATCTGTTTCATATCTCTTTGTCACACACAAAAGTTTCATTTGACTTTTTTGCTGTTTTTCACTCGTCCCTCTTCCTGCGTGTATTGTGATTTTGGTTTAAATTAAAGGGTGTACTGACAATGCTGTGGTTTTGTGACATGTGATGTTCAGTGCAAAATATAAGCTGTTGTTCGACAGAATTTCCCTACCATCGCAAGGAAAGGGAGGGCAAGAGAAATGTTACAAACAACTGTCAAGTGAAAAGTAATTTATTTTTTCAAAGCCACAGACAAAATTTCCTTTTATTTATGAAAATAAACGATTAAGGAGAGAGAGAGAGAGAGAGAGAGAGAGAGAGAGAGAGAGAGAACATAAACGTAAATGAACAAACTACATATTGGCCTGGACCCTGCCTTCGGTGTTTATTATTTAATCAAAGCTGGATGAAATGGTAAATTATCCTTTTATCATGAGTTATGTCGTCAGACAAAGAATGTGAAGGATAACATACACAGAATGAGAAGCATAACAGATGAGGCACCATTAATCTAGAGGTACTTCTTTAAATTTATGATGCAGGAATGGTGTGCGTAAGAGGCCTGTAAATTATCTCTCTCTCTCTCTCTCTCTCTCTCTCTCTCTCTCTCTCTCTCTCTCTCTGAATTTTCTAGAAAGAGGTATGATACATGATTTAAAACTGACCTCAGTTGACGCTTTGGTAAAACTGTACTCCTTGTAGGAGAGAAGACTTAATATTAAAAGAAAACCTATGAAAGGGCCCATTTCTTAATAACTGTTTAGGTATAACTACTGTTCTGAATCATGATTAAGATAAGAAATTATGTTTTCTAAAGTAAAACTGCTATATAAAAGTCATGCCAAGGAAATCATAGGAATATGTAGAGAATGAATCTAACACTCATTTCCATTGGAAAGCTTTTGTAAATGCACCAGAGAATGTACAGTGCTGATAAAACTAACGAATACAGAACCGCAAGAAAGTGGCGTTTTGATACTACTAAACACATGAATGAAATTAAACTCTGAAGATAGTACATAAAATTGTGGAGCTAAGGTTTATTTATTTCCTTTTCTTATAACTTGACAATTAAATTTATACGAATTAAGTGTATGTTTGAATAAATCAGATATTGCTTTTATTCAAGACTAAAAAAATGTTAATTACGAGGATGGACGTAGATGTAAAAGATACTTTAGAGAGGTCGAAGAAATAACTGATATTTTGTTTATATTTAAAACATTAAATATTAAACATCTCTCAGAAAATACTGAAGAAATGTAAGATAAACCTTTTGTTATATTACCAAATACCTCAGTATGATATTTTTCCTTATTCTCTAAGGAAGAGGAAAAATTCATTTTGACTCTGCGACCCTTATAGTCGCAAGCAATTTATCACCTGGTAGGTGTCAAGGGCTTAAGTGCAGTAAGCAATATTGATGACAAATCTTTTCGATCGACGCACTCTTATTCACCAAAAAACGGGAATAAGAGAACACTCGAAGTTCAGGATAGTCAGATAGTCTTCAGATATAGCAATTACTTGAATATGAATTCTTTAAGTTCTTGAAAAACCCATATGGAAGAGGGGTGTACAGTAGTATTAAATAATCACACAGCACACTAGTAAAATCGATACCCTTGAAATTACGGGAAGAACAGAATTTTTTAAAAAATCTATATGATTGATGTTTTCACGCAACGTTATTTAATTAGAGTTTATATAACTTTTTTCTTCTATTACAAGTATTTCTAATCATTTGTTAGGCTGAACAATAACTCCCTTGTCCAAATACTGCACTGATCACCTAAAACTCTTGACTTGAAATATCCGACTGAATTGGCGTAATGACGTATATGGTACCGGGTGTAATATGTGGTTAAGGAGACTCACTGAAGATCCATGAAGCTACTTTGATATTTAAAAAGTTTTTAGCCGAGACGTTCATCCTTTCGGTGGTTTGAGAATGGATGGACGAGACTTCAAATGCTAAAGTATTTTTTGTGTCTTCAAGAAATATATTAATTTCCCATCATCATTTCATATTTATACTGAGCCACTTCCTGTATCCTAATTTGATTTCAGTTTATAGATCGAAGAGTCCTTTAATTTGTGGGGATGGGCTGTACAGTACAAGCAAAATTTGTGGCATAGTTTTTTTTCTAAGTAGATCAAAATTATAACGAACTCATTTTAGGAAGGAGAGGAGGAGAGAGATATCTAACAACTATCATAAGAAAAAGAAAGGATAAAAACACTTCAGTCCACAGGGAAGCACAACATGTCACATCCGGAGATCTATAAAATCATCGTATCAAGTTAAAATTCTTCCAACTGTCAGCCTGAAGGAGTGACAGCACAGTACTGGAAGGTAACATTGGGGGAACGTTTCGGGGGAATATTTCCGTCTCACGACATCCCAAAGGAAAGCGAATCGACGCCTGACTACAGACAGGGGTAAAAGTTGTCGCAGCTTTATCGTCTACCGTATATTAGATGGGAACGTGGCGTAATTTGTTAACTGCAAAAAGTAAAATTAAAATATAGTCTTTCTAATACCTTCATTCCACCGCATTGTTCATCATACTGAGTCTGTGCTTGTTCCATTTTCTTTTATTATCCTTTTTAGATGCTGTCTGTTTCCAGAAACTGACCCAGTTGTACAAACAATATAAATTGTCCAAAATATTCCAACTCTTAGCCTGATATAACGCTATGCCGAAAGTATTTCAAGGATGCGTTTCTCGTTTGAGACCTTTTGTCTCAAAGGCGTTTTCTTTCTTTATTTGTCTGATCTATGATTTCCTCTTAATTAACTATGTTGATGATCTTGCTAAGAATTTATATTTTAAATGTTACGTTCAAAAGTAAAAGTTGTTGGATTTATACAAAATTTTACAGATCACATAATTTTACTATTAGAAGAGAAGGATGAAATATACCAGGTGATGATGAATCATAAACATTATCAAAAACAAAAATGCAAAGCGACATCACTTAATAAGGACAGGGTGTCTCGACTGCCATTAGACTGCAGAAACGAAAACGAAATAACGTATGGCTAAGCGGAAATCTGTGTGAACTTTCATAAAAAAAGAAATAATAAAAATACCTGAGGCCATTTTATTACCGCCTTCACCGAGGCAACCTGGAGCTATAGAAACTTGCGTGTGTAGACTGTTTTAAATTAAGTGCGATATTTCATCGCAAAATGGTCGCATGATGGAGCCAAAGAGAGCACTTTAATGGACGCGAAATATTTTCGGGTAGCGAAATTTATCCCAAAAACCACAAAGGAAAACCGAGTCGTTTCTCGACGCTTAAAGATGCTGTTCGCATCTCGACTGAACACCAAAATCCATCCAGTACTTCGGAGTTGATATCCTAAAATATACGTTTTCAATAGAATAATTATTCATTGAAGTAATATACGTTGATGCCCCTAAACTACATTAATTACATTATATTTAAATGCCTTTGTTGTGATTATTATCTGAAACAGACACCAGCAGGTATTGTGCTTATGCCTTGGTTGGCTGTTCCAAGGTCCAGATATCTACACCAGGCCTCCTAATCTTTCTGCACTGTACCACACCTACAGGCTGCATTTGGGTGAAAGCCTGTGCTGGCATAAGGCCAATTTAACACAAACCAATAAATAAATAAACAGTTGTGACTTTACAACAGTTTTACTGAAGCAACATTATTGATATAAAAGAATCTCTCCTAAAACCTTATAAATTATGAGTACAATATTTTGATAAAATTTCACACGCAAATTTTTGCTTATTCCTTGAAATCACCTCAGTAAAAATGATATTGACCACAAATTTTCTTTTAGAAAAATGCAGTCAGAGCATACAATCACAATTATCAGTAAAATGAAGTAGTTAAAGAGGCCACTATCATTCTTTGTTGGCTTTCAAAGGGATTGCACGAAAGAATTAATTTGCTTAGAAATGAAATGGGGTAATTTGAACAGGATAAAGTGGTAGAAGTTTGAGATAGATTTAAGAAGAGGCAAAGTGAACAAATGAAAAGGAAAAGACGGAGACCAGTGAAGCTTGAGGCCGAAGGAATGCAAAAAAACGACCTTTTAATACCGTCTCCTGTATGCTATGGAACGCAGCTGTGATTCAATCCCACAGAGAACAGATGTAAAATAAACTATATGAAACTCTGCTGCGTTCTCAAATATGCCTGGGTTCACATCAGAAGTTTTGCTGAAAATCAAGAAACGTTTAAAATGGAGTATTTTTCCGTGAACCTCATAAGAGCCACAAACATTAGCGATCCTTTCCACAAAACGAAAGCAAAAGGTATCCACCAAAGTACAGCCATACTCATTTCTATGTACTGTAAGAGTATGATTCGACTTTAAATCAGCTTCCCCGAATTTTCCAAAACAATGAATTTTGTAGATTTATTAAATAAATAAATACTTCAGTGCATCTCATATGCCCGCACATAAATTACTAAGACTTTATGAGTTCTTTCTCTTTACAAAGTTGGCCCAAAACATGAAATCTTGAAATTATATTCTTATTGCATAATGCCATAAAGTGAATTACAAAATTCTGTATTGCTCGGTTTATGAGTTTGCGTAGGAAAAAGTTAAATTTTGGGAACTTGTGTGAATCAAATGAAAAATGATTATTGGTTTTTAGTGATGTCGGTTTGCTTTTTATGAAGTGTACCAACTGATACATTAAAAATGGTAATGTCTCTTATCACTGTATTCAGATAAAAGACTATATTAAAGATTATGAAACCACGAGTATGTAAAAAGAAAATGGGAAAACTAGGTTTCTTGAACACCAAGAAACAGGTGTGATATGCAATCTTGTATAGAAAAAGCATTACCGAAGTGTAATATGAAACTTGTGGTACTTTTTAGTTTTCTGATAAAAAAAAACTATTGATATGGCTATTTGTCTATCCGTCTGCTCTTTTTCTGTCCGCCTTCAGAGCTTTAAAACTACTGAGGCTAGAGGGCTGCAAATTGGTACGTTGATCATCCACCCTCCATTCATCAAACATGCCAAATGTCAGCCCTCTAGCCTCAGTAGTTATTATTTTATTTAAGGTTAAATTTAGCCATGATCATGTATCTGGCACCGTTATAGGCGTCAAGAACAAAGGCCACCGCCAGGCCGTGGCTGAAAGTTTCATGGGCCGCGGCTCAGAGTTTGATGAACCGGGGCTGAGAGTTTCATACAGAATTATACATTGTACTGAAAACTCGGTTGGGCCGAAGACACTTCGGCGCATTTTTTACTTGTTTCGTGGTTGGCATCAGTTACGTTGAAAAATTAAGAAAATTCATTATACATATTGGTGCTGATACATAAAGATACTAACTATAACGAGACCAGTTTCAATCAACAATTTTCTTTGATATCAGTGTCGTAACAGCATCTCTGTGACGTCAGCCAGTTGTTATGTCCGGGTCGGTCACCTTGAAAAACTAGTTGCAACAGTATTCGGTTTATCATCCGGGCAGCTTGCTGTGCCGACTGATATTAATTCACAGGTGTCTGTGACCTCTTCTTTTTCACAGCCCTCGTTGGTTGCAGGGGACATAAAGAAACTTTGTATACCATCCGAGAATAGAAGAGAAGTATTTGCCGTCATATTTCAATGTTTGTGCGACTGTCGGCGATTCCATCATGTCATTTGTGGGAAATTATTCCTTTGCAAAAACAAAACGTTTCAGACTTTTTAAAATGCTCCACCTGATGGAAATGGTGTAGGATGTAGAAGCATGACCGATGTCTTTTTTATTCCCTTTCCTTCTCATTTTCCATTATTAGCAATCGTCTACGCTCCTTCATCTTCCCTTATTGTTTTTTTAGTTACCGATGAGCATGAAGTTTCAGTGGATAATCTTTTGATAATCAGAGCTTTATGAAAAACGAATCACTGGTAACGAAAATACATCACGTGTAATGGAAATCTTCTCATTTAGCCCATTTAATGGGAACAACATTTCTTTTTGAATTCCAGAATTATTACAGAATTTTTTTGTAGAATAAGAGGGATCCAAGCGTGTCTACGTCCCATCTTCAAGAAAACAACTGGAATATGAAAACCAAGGGATCAGATATAGGCGTGGAATACACTAAAGAGTAAAGAGAAGTAAAGAGTGGACAGTCGCGCGAGCCCTTATGGGAAAATTATAACTTCATGACCGGTGGAGCCATCCGACGGTGAGCGAGTAAACTGTGATAGCATTTGTTTGTGCTGGCATACACCACACTAATGTTTAAGACGGATGTAACACTATCTCCTGATGTTTTGTTACTATTTATGTAGCAATGCACTAATCTGGGTTGATTATTTAAATATTCTATTGGAAAAAATTTGTGAATACATACAGCTTATCCCCTCTTTATCTATAATACTGGTGCTAAACCAGGTTTCATTGAAAAGGTTGAAAATTATGGATAAAAAGAAACATATAAATAAATAAATTTATAAGATATATCAGGCAAAAGTATAAACAAACTGAAACTCCTCCGTTGTAAATTGATATCTTTATTTTATCATACTGCAATCGAAATCTTTGTTTTATTATACTGGACCCGGATGCAATACCAATTACGATGGTGTAAAGTTAAGATTTTGTTCGTTACATTACATTTTTGAGTTCTTTAAGCTTTTTTCAACATTACATAGTCACATACCGGATCGTAATAAACTTTTTTTTTCAAACATTTTTCTGAGACTGTTAACAAATACAAACATGTTTCTGACCATACTATTCAGAAATTAAATGGAAAACAGGAATATTATCACAAGGAAAGCCAGAAAAATGAGGATACAAACACCATCGTAACTTAAGACATCGCAAGCGTGTTTAGTACATGGGGTCCTATAATGCAAGTATACATTTTCAGTATTGCAGATGACTGAACTTAATGAGTTTTCGGTTCGTTCGAACTGCAACTAAAAGACTTTTGTTTGCATCTTTTAAAAGTATGATGAAGGCGTATGCGTATAAAGAGGTTGACTATGAAGAATCTGCAGTTGCACACAGAACAAGCTAAAAACTTTCCCTGCACCTTCTCCTCGAAGCCCGTCACAAGTCTGTAGTGAACTCTGCTTACGTAATAAATGTCAGAAACCATCTTTCTATACTCGTTTTCCATCTGAGGAGTCATGTCGTAAAGGACTGTACTTGGAACAAGTGTGTTACCGTAAGTCTTCTTGGAAAGGAAAACATGAACAGGGTTGTGTGGATCAAGAGTACTTCGAAGCTTTGTCCTGAATTCTCTACAAACGTTGTGACGAATGTTACGCACAATGAAACGTGTCATATATGTTAACACATTGCATTCCTTGAGTGGTCGGTCTTCCCCAGGGAGGCACATTACTTACTGTACTGATACAGGAATCGGCAGAGAAGAATCGGTGCCACTGCAGATTTTGTAAAACCTGAAGTCCCTTTATTGTTCAGAGTTACCAAGACAGTATCAATGTCTTCTTGGCAGTTAGCACCAGCCCTTGGAACCATAATAGCATCCACCATGCCTTGGCGGAATGCACTCCTGAACTGACATGCATCTGGGTTGTCCCTGTGCCCACCTTTCCCCCGAATTATTGAAATTAAATTCTCCAAACAATCTTGATTGAGTCTGTTGGTTAACAGGCAAGATAGACCTTCTATTGCCATCTGCCATCCAGAGAGGCAAGGCAGCTCTCGTGGACCAAGTGATTTGATACTATCTAGCCATGTGAGGCAGTTAACTAGAAATTCCTTGTGACCTGATTTCAGACTCTTGGCATGTCGCATTTTTGCATTACTGGTACGAGTTCCACGATTGAAACAGTTGAACATTTGGCCCATCTTCTCAACAAAGTCTGTGTACTCTTAGATCAACACACAATACATTCCTTATCATGAGCATTTGACATTTTGTGAAAGGGTGTCGTATCAACCAAATTAATTAATTAGTTAAATATATGATAATTAAATAAATTAAACAAACCATTACTTAGCACATTTCTCCTCATACCACACTAAACCACCAGTGGTCATTTTTTACAGGAAAGGTTATGTGTCAACAGGAGCAGAAAATGAATAATTTAACAATGCAAGAAAGAAGGCAACGAGAGAAGAGACAAGAAATAAGAATCAAGAAAGAAGACCATCCAAAGAAAAATCAAGAAAGATGACATCTAAGCGATATGACTCAGAGAGAGAGTTTCCGGGGAAACCCAATTAAACAAACTAACACTGCTATATGAAATAGCTTGAGCAGTAAGAGAATGCCTGATTCGCTACAACACTCAGTGACCATTGTGGTGTCTAGACAAAACATGGTGAATGATACAACCAAAGCAGAGAGTTTAGAGTACAGCATACTCTTTGGTCAAAGGAACAACGAGAGAATAACCATCAACATGTCTCATAATTTCGTTAGTCTGAACATAGGTTTGATAAAATTTAACTGAAAACATATCACTCACCTTTCCTTGTCTTTGAGGAATCGGAAAAATGATAACTCGGGCCTTTTCTTTTTTGAATTACGGCAATTAACTGCAGCACAGAACTGTGTCCCTGTCATATTGTTGATATCTTCCTACCGGTCCTGGTTGTTTCGGTCGTAAGTCACTTTAGGCCGTAACATCCAAAACAATGTAAGACGTTATGTTTATGGTATTTACCGTTATGTTTATGGTATTTACCATTACTATTTCATGTTTTACGTACACCCCCAAGGAGCTGGTACTAAACACGGCGCCCATTTTGCCAGTAAACGTGCTTACGGCCGAAACGACCCGAATGCCTTCCTACTAACAATTACGTGCCCGCCAGTAGAGGCGCAACGTCGTGGTTACATGAGTGCCCTCTCTTTACTTCTCTGTACTCTTTGAAAGCCCTTTGCTGGCCGAGTCGGTTGAGCTTCAGACTGTCACTCCACGGGCCGGAGTTCAATTTATTTCTGGTGATAGAAATTCATTTCTCGCTATAATGTGGTTCGGATTCCACAATAAGCTGTGGGTCCCGTTGCTAAGTAACCAATTGGTTCTTAGCCACGTAAAATAAGTCTAATCCTTCGGGCCAGCCCTAGGAGAGCTGTTAATCAGCTCAGTGGTCTGGTAAAACTAAGGTATACTTAATTTTGTACTCTTTGAATACACAACCATCAGCTGCTGGTGTATCATGACCGAAAAATTTTAAATTCTCGTTACTTGTCATTAACATCTCTTTACTGAATTATATTTTTGGTAAATCGGATGAATACTAATTATATTTAATATCTATGTATAATAGTTGTATGGCTACATGAAAACTAGGTTTTCCGCAACTGAACCTCTTTTGACATGCCATTTTCACTGAAAAATAATGTTCGGTGTGTCAAAAACAGGGACATTATGTTCGTTTTAATCATATGTATAAGGTTTTATGTTTAGTAATCAACTTAATTTACATCCTGTTTAGGATCTGTCCAGCAATTCCATATCCTATCCGTCTTTCTAACTGATGCCTTCATAACTTTGCTCCAGTCAAATATATCTAGTAGGAGATTTTTGTCTTCCTGAAGTTTTTATGTTCAGGCTCTTATAGGCAACGAATAAGCACACAGCAATATAAAAGTAGTTTTTGTAAATACACACACACGCACACACACAAACACACACACACACACACACACACATATATATATATATATATATATATATATATATATATATATATATATATATATATATATATATATATATATATATATATATATATATATATATATATATATATATATATATATATATATATATATACATGAAATATGTTGAGAGAACTCCTAACGTATTTACATTATTACAAAAGTTGCAAAAAGTTTTGGACGTGCTACACATTTAGGTGGTAGCGGAGAGAAATACAGACAAGGTAAAGTAAGACGGAACTGGTATATCACCTGCTACAAAGAGAGAGAGAGAGAGAGAGAGAGAGAGAGAGAGAGAGAGAGAGAGAGAGAGAGAGAAACCACGGGTGAATCAACACCCAAATTATTCTCGATAATCTATAGTCTGTAACTAATCCACGTTTACTGCCAGCTACACAATCCTTGTTTGGCATAAATACTAGCAAGTAGATAATTAACATGAAATTCATACTACAAGAGTAGCCATGTTTCATAATAAACGCATGTAAACATGCAAATCAAAACATTGCACTGCACTTCCCTAAACAAAGCAGCGACTGCAGGGTAATGCGAATCACCTACAACATCTGGAACAAATCCTACTCCGGGTCACTAGAAACCGCAGAAAATCATTGCATGAAAAAATAGTGTACATGATTAAGACACGACGTTTGTAAAAGATGAAAGATATTGTTCAGAGATAAATGATAGAAATTACACTTCAGAAGTGATTTCAAAGGCAGGAAAAATGCTTCCTTCTGTATAATAGACTTTACTTACACTTTCACATGTCATTTGAGGTACGCAAGTACCTCGTCAAATCTGAAGATTCCTAGCCCTAAAACAAGGGCAAGATTTATATGTGTTAGTAATATCTAGCTGAATATCAAAGTAATTAATTTAATGTTTAAATCAGGTAAATATTCCCATTCTTTAGGATACAATAACTAAATAATAACACAAAGGAAGTGTAGGCCTATTGACAACTACTTCTTTACTGTTTTAGCAAAAGGGGAAAAGCTTCTTTTGAACCGACGATCCTCCTTCGAAACCCACACAGTAATTAATTGATGGCTGTGCAGGGCTTGAATAATGGAAGCAAAATTACCTTCAAATCACGATGAAATGAAGGGAACAGAAGGCCACCCTCTATCAGTAGTCTCCATAACGGTTGTCTGTTATCTAATCCTTTCTAGATATAAAAGCTCCCTTGAAATAGCAGCATATAAAGAGCTTGCCTGCATATTACACAGAACGAACTGATAACATCAAATGTTTGCATTAAGGTTTACGGGAAAGGCCTAATTATGTTGACTGTGGACCTTGATCTGGACAATCGATAGCTAGAACTCGTATGGCTTATCATAATTATTCATCAACTGACAGTATTATTAGAACGGGATACATGTTGTTCTTCTCATTAAATCATTATCAGGAGTAACCATTATACCTCAGAAGTTAACAGAAATTTTAAAGATATTAAACAGAAATGTTGGATAAAAAGACGATATTCTTCGTCATTTGTAACATATTTGTACTTTAGTTTCCTGTAAAATACAGGCACCCTCGCAAACGTTTGAACCTCACATGCCTTACCGATGAGAAGGGCCGAGTTAGATAATGGTTATGGTCAAACTATTTCGGCACATTCCGGGAAGTCCGTTGTGCCTCTTGTGAACTAGCAGTTAGCCAACTGTGCTATGCCGTAATCACATAATCTTTAAATTCTTTCAGACACGTTTTCCATCTGAGAGTGGAAGAATGTATTCTCTTAGTATAGTGGGGAGAATTTTTCGGCTGGAAAAGTTTGGTCATAAGAGATCCTAAGAGGCAGTGAATCACTGATCGATTTTTAAGCAATCCTTGACTGCAGGTGGGGATGGAAAAGGTTTCCATATTTTTCCTTCAGAAAGGTACATGGTACGGCAAGGTTCACTTCAAGACTTAGGAGTGTGAATTTCTTTTGACTTACATTCTTCCAGTATAGCCATTGCGTGGAACTTTAATTTTTACCAACAAAATGAATCGCCAAGGTTTTATTAGTGCCTAAACTGATGGAAGTGTTAAAGGGATTTGTAAGGTTACATCTTGCTTGCGATATTTGTTGAAAGTCTTCTGAATTTATATCATATGTCTTTTTTAATTTATTGTCCGGTTATAATTTTTTGGATTTTGTTTTGTTATTAACATTGCTTTTGGATGCCTATCTTATTTGGTGCTTCACAAGGTATCAGGGATTACGATCCTAAAGTTTTTGCAGGTGTATTTTTAAAAAAAACCAAGGGAATAAAAAAAGGGAAGGATACTTAGTTCAGAGAAAGCCCATGCTTTGTAAGGACACTTTTCTTTTTCAGGAGTAGTTAAGGTAGCAAAACCCCTCTCTTGAACTGAGGCTGAACAAATCAGAACTTTGAAGCGTCAAAGGTTAGTTCAAATGGGTAAAAAGTAATAATTAATACAAAAATCTAGTGCTAGTAACTACAGACACTGGTCAAATATGCTTCTAATCGAAGAATATTTTATTTTTGGTAAGCTAAACCAAGGAATAAGGATTTCAAATGTAAGAGGAGTGTTCATCAGACTAAAAAAATAAAATTACTTTAGAATTTAAAAAAGATTCAAGCACGTTTGTATATTTATAAGGAATACGTCAAGTTGTACTAAATGTTGGTAACCAATGGCTAATTGTAAACAGATTACTTACCTTGTAAATAGTAATGTTTCTTCGATAACTAAGTTTACATTAACTTAATGTGTAAAAAGATCACAAAAGTCTGTGATGTTGCATGAAGAAAATTTAAAAGTCTTATGTGAAAAAAATTAATAAAGCCTTAAATAACAGCACGGAGACCTGGAATAGAATTAGATACTTATACTGAATACTTTACTGTATTTTAAGTTTTGCTTGAACATCTTGTATTGTTCAGAAACATTTCTGTCATCTTCCTAAAAATTTCACTGTGATTAGCTTTGTGAATGAGGAGCAAGAGAGGATAGGCATTAATAACATTACAAGTGGACTTTATGCTTTCATTAACGTGATCGATAAGGTGGACATCCTCCAAACAGTTCTTGCAATCTTAACGTTCAATGTGTTCTTTCAGCAAGATAATGCTAAAAGATAACGCTGTACCTATGTAAATAATCTTATATCAATTTGAGAACACTGTTAAGAGAAAATCGGATTCACATAAAAACGTGCGATTTTGTAGCAGTGATGACGTTATACTGTGTAAAGGAAATTCATACCAAAAGCGATGGGATCTAAACTAATGAAATCTTAGGTTTAGTAACCCTACGAAAGTACATATCATTTTGTAATCTTCACTTCATTCAACTTCATTATAAAGAAAGTTACAGGGTTAAGAATAATGTCACACCACTGAGCTGTTAAAGGCTGTAAAAGAAAGACAATTGAACTGCAGATAATAAGGGAAGAGCGACAATTCGGTCTGTGGAACTACTGATGGTATTGCTTATTATATATCATCGAATTCTAGCGTCTCTCCCAACAGACATAAGACTGATATCATGGGTGCTTTGTTATCTCCTCTTTTTCCGATTGCACATCGATGTCTAAATTAAGAAATACTACACTAGAGATTTTGAAAGTTTGTTTACTAAATTCATTTGTACTCGCATTTTCCTTATTCAGCGAAATTTCATTGATCACATAATTCTCGAAACTATCGTTTGATTAACGTTCCTCTATATGTAACTTTCTATGAGAAATTTTTTCTCTAAATCTTTCATGTATTCCAAAATTATACCTTTGTTACTACACTCCTTATCAATCACATTGCTACCCATTTGCCTTACTTTAAATAATTACCAACATTATAGGTAATTTGGAATACACACTGATATTTATTGAATATAATTATGCATTGCACGACTTTCTAAATATAAATAGATATTCTAGAAGTCTTGTTTCTAATTTTCAAAAGGAAGACTATACTTTCAAGTATTTAGCCGAAAACGAACCATTAATATAGACATACTATAGCCTGGAGATGAATAACATCAAAGGGAAATATATAATATAAGTAAACCTATCTGGCTAGGACTAAAACCTGGGCACTTTTGGGTAGGAACGCTAGTGACAGTGGCTTTCTGTAATCCGCTTTCGACAGGGATAAGAAAAGATTTCGCTTCTATCACACTTATTTAAGACGAATTTAGGTTCTGTGCATCGCTGCAAACACCAAGCTCCGGGCCATTTGGTGATTTTTACACTGGGCAGTGTCGGGAATGTTGTTATTCCCGACCCGCCAGTCTCACAGGAGTTGAAGTGTGGTTGCCGTTGGCCTCCAGACAAGTGTTTCATCTGCCATTTATGGAGCATCTTCTCCCAACATGGGGTCCACAACCTTTAATTAACAACTGGTCTGGATAAGTTGAATCTATATTCCAATCCCGTGGTACCTTATAGTGGGAGAAAAAATCATTATTCAATGATAAACTGACTTAGCAGTTCATATCACCCAGGAGACTAGTCTTACAATTAGATATTTCCCCTAAAATAAAAAATAAAATCGGTAATTATGGTTAGACCATTGATTTTAATGACAGAGAATTTGATAAGTTTGCGTTTGTGTGTGTGTGCCTGTGTGTGTTTCCGAATTGCTCTAAATGTACGTCTTAGAATGAGCTGCATGAATAGAAAGTTTTCTTTTAATTTTCATCAGTTTGTTTTTATGTTCCATACGCTTGAACTGAAAAGCTCTATCCTGCTTCATTAATGTAAACTTGATAAAACAATCCTAATCTCAAGGTACATTTATCCTACAATTCTTTAATGATTAAAAATATATTTGTATTATTTATTCCCAGTATCATATTACTTGTACGTTCATTTGTGAAAAAAATAAACAATTATATTGCTGTTTCTCTCTCTCTCTCTCTCTCTCTCTCTCTCTCTCTCTCTCTCTCTCTCTCTCTCTCTCACACAACAAGCGTAGATGAATTCATGCATAAGTAAAATGGTGCAACCATAACCCACACGCGAGGGGGATATTTGTATATCTTTTCAAAGAACTGGGCTGCATCAGAGTGAAACGAAGACTCATGATAGTAGTGAAATAAGACATAAACACTTAGATACGACATAGCAAGATGAAAAAGCGTTTAAAAGAACACTAAGGACAAACGAAAAATAAACACATATGAAGTGAAGATGTTGCAAGAAATGCTACAAGAAACAGTGAAAGGGACGACTGTGACATCACGACGTAAATCTTGAGGATAGAGACTTATGCTTTTATTATCTTAATCTTAGACTGCCTGTGCCTGTTTCTTCAGCTTCTCACTTTATATCGTGTGACCTGTACTGAAATTCAAGTTTATTGTATACAAGGAAACTGCACGGCTGTCATCGTGCTCACCAGACTTTGTTATTTTTATTATCATTAGCCAAGCTGTACCCTAGTTGGAAAAACAGAAAATTGCAAGTCCAACAGCCCCAGTAAGGAAAGCAGTTCAGTACGGAAAAAAATAATAAAAACACTGAGCCTGCCAAACAAAGCATTTGTGCTTAGTTTGAACCTGCGTTGCAGTTTTCTTCAGTGTCTCTCGTCTGTCGTTTGCCACATACCGGAAATTTGTTTGAACTACCATCCTTTCGGGTAAACTACTATCTCTTTAATTACTTACTTTATTATATCTAATTCGGCGGCACAAACTTTCTGAATGTACAGCATGTAAACACAAGATAAGGATATTTCCCACCTGCCTACTATTCTCTCCCGTAATCTAATTATCCCAGTTTGTTATTTCTTACCTTAGCCATTTTTATAGTCAAGTATATTTACAAAATGCTTCTCAGAATTGTATCTTTTTAAACTTGCAGTTTTCCAGTTTTTTTTGCGTTGCTTGATGACTGCTGTCAATATTTTTGTTTTGAATAATACTCAGTTTATAGTAACATAATGCGTTTTAAGAATCAAAAACAAAATGTCGTAAAGTTAACCAAATAACCACAATTTCAAGGTAGTCTAAACGGATATTAAACAGAAGCTCTTATGAAGATTAAAATAATTTCATGACTGAAAAGAAGGGGGGGTGTGCCGGTTGGAAATTGGGTCAACTAACTCTCTCAATTAGATGAAATTTCAGAAATAGTTTTTATCCTACTTCTTCCTTCAGAGAACCACTTGAGTGGGTGGTTTTTGTAACGACATGAAGGTATCGAAAGTTATTTGAATTTTTGAATGAAAAAGTAATGTTTAGAAAAGACATTGCCGTTGTGACTGAGAATTAAAATCTTTGTTTGATTCACGGCGGAGTGTGGGAAGGGCTTGTATGTCTTATTTATCTCTTGGCATGACACTGACTGTGATAACGTTCGCAAATAATTCCGGTTAAATCTCTTTTAGTTATTTTGTAGCACTTCTTTTGTAATTAACTTATCCAGAAAAAAAAACAACGCAACCAGACATAAAGTCGACATGTGGTTTCCTTAACTGAACCACATATTAGCTCTGCAATGGGTTTAAATTTTTATTGCTAAAGCAGGCATTTATCTCCGTATGGAAATTTTTTGGAGGTATCATTTTGGGATCTTAAGAAACTTTTTACCAGTAAAGTTTATATTCTAATAAGACATATTTGTGATTATAACTGTTCATAATTTCTCAAATAATCAAAGAAATATTTTTTTAATCTTCGTAGGTGTTTAGCATCGAATGACCCCATGGGAAAATGAATGCGCTTGAGAACTGCATAAAAATCATTTTTATCCCAAATGCAAACAGACCTCGTCGCATACGAAGCACACTTTTCTCCTACTCCACTTTTCCTTTATACATCCAAAATATTATTTGCTTTTCGAAAAGAATCCACACTTTCAGTTCACTGTATTTAATTTCCTCTTTTATTTTTCCCCCGACTTTTGCCTCGTCTCATAATTAAGCAGCTTTTATGCACAACCTTATCATTTATTCTGAAAATCAATTATTCATCTTTCCTTTGGTCTCTCTTCTCCATGAATCTCTCCTCCCATACTTACATATTAAAAGGTGTGCGACGCTTCTCCTGGGCACTTCAGTAGGTAAATAGGAAATTATTTATAATGAATACATCCTCCAACTCACTGTGATAACGTAACGGTTTCTCTTACTTTACCTTTGGCTCAGCTGGTTTGTTCGTAATTCAGAATAAGAGAAATAATTATGCTTCTCTGATGAAGGATAACCGTAGGTAAGTACCTGAACACTATCCCAGAATTATTAGGAAATATGTTGCTGAACTGTTGGATTCAGCACGCACTTAAACACTGGCATATGGCTGGAATGTTGATGCTCCATTTTGCAGACGCTCCTTCATTGTTAAACTCCAAAATATGATATAACCAACAGTAGTTTAGTTGATTACGAAGTTGACCAAATATCCGACCACGTATCAATTGGAAGGTGAATACAGAAAATTTCATTTCTGATGAATGGAATTTTTGTTATTTTCCCTAGAAGATAAAAACTTTTATTCCCCATTTTTTAAATCTCGAAAATAACCGTTTCATCTGTATTAGCTGAATCTTTAAGCATGTTATTATAGTCATATCCTGTAATGCTAATTCATTCCACATTACCTGGCACTTGAAATGTATACATTGTTTGTTATTATATCCAAAGGGATTACTATGTTAATAGTTATCATTTCCAAACATTACCTCACTCGAATTGATAATAGTAATATATTTCCAAGGCCTTTTGTTGTATTAGACTACTACACAACGCGTTGCATCTGTCTAATAGTGTGTGAGAGAGAGAGAGAGAGAGAGAGAGAGAGAGAGAGAGAGAGAGAGAGAGAGAGAGAGATCTGACAAGCATAGAAGGTACGTATTTTAAAGTCATGCTCCATTATCCAGCCAGAAAATCTTGGCCTGGCTTTCCCAGCTTTTCTTTCCTAACGTTGTAAGAGTCCTCCCGTAAGAGGCTGAAATGTGTGAAAGGTTTGATGAATAATCACAAGATAAAGGTTCTTTGGACTGGCCAACATCTCGGTTGACACTTAGCGTAAAGAACACAAGCAAATATAAAGATATTAACCATTTGCAAAAATCTCAGTAGAAATTGCTTATTCAAAATTAACTCATGTGCATACTCACAAAATTAAGCTTAAGTGTACTAAGTTTACCTTATCCTTAGGCTTCACCAGCTGAAATTTATGATTGATTATAACCTGCCCGATTCTTAAATGATAGGTTTGCATGTCTTTGCACTATATGTGATTTCCCTGAGAGCTAAAAATCATCTTTGGTGAACAAGCTAAGTGATGCATCTAAAATCTTTCATGGATAGCCTGTGGGTAAATATGACGTGCTTTGACGACTGAAGTCGAAAGATACCTGGCAGCTTGGTGTTCGTCCTAAGAGGGCGATTTAGAAATAACCCAGATATGCATTCAATTCGTGTCATGTAGGTATAAATCTATAATAAAGGCACAATAGTTTTACATCTGAGCAGAGTGTATCAGATGAGATAAATATTCACTGATACTTAGTGAAGTCTCATAAATGATTGCATTTTATGATATCTCATAGATTTCAATAGCAGGTGATAATCAGAGTTAAAGCTTCATTTGAATAATAGAACAATGTAAATGTAAAAGCAAGAAAATGTCGAGACAAATTAGCAAAATTTACAAGTCATAATGTTACCCAGAACGCAAATCTGGTCTGAGGTCGGATCATTGGCAATATTGCCCAGCTGACATCATGTAGAGTTGAGAGAAAAATGTGGATCCTGCCTAAGTGTTGTTCTGGGTATTGGTCTATCTGAAGACTGTGTGGAGAAAGAAAGATTTGCCGCGATGTCTCCAGAAGTTTCTTCTCTTAAAAATATGTTTCTACAGGTATTTTAAAATCTAAACTTCTTTGGCAGTGGTCATAAAATTAGTCTGTTGTGTTTCTTATGTTTGCAAGATCCTATGACAAGGGCATCTTCCCATCTGACGCAAACAAAAATATCTACCGTTTTCAGAAAGGTATCAAAAGAAATCCTCATATGGCCATGCCACACTTTGTTTTCTTACAGTCTCTACAGAAGAATTGATTTTACAGTGCATTTTTTAGACTTCTCAGCCAACCATCATTATGTGTGTCAGTTCGGTAGGTCGTATGGGATTATTTTGTTTATCTGCAAGATTGATTGCCATTATTGAGAAAGCTTTCTGTGTTTCGTGCCTCGATAGGAACCGTCATACATCCCAGGTAAAATTGACAACTTTTATTGTCTCTAACGTCAAAGTACACTGTTCTCTGCGAAATTATTTGATGTGGCTTACTTGCATGATGTTTTAATGAAAGTTGTGAATAAGTAAAATTTTCTGTTAAGTTATTTAGTGACCATCACATTATCTATTAGCTGTCTATCTACATTTTGCTTTATCAGCCACTCATATAAAAATTTAATGCAATGCAGCAAAACTACTAGTGTGGACAAGAATTTATATTTGCTGGTATTATTTAGGAAAAAGATTTGACCTTTCCACTTTTGTTTTTAAACTGTAACAATGGTTTCCAAGGTGTAACTGTTACCAAGAACTAAGATCATATGTATAGCCTTTAAATCAGGACCAAACACAACAAAGTCCAAATAATTTAATTTCGTGAGTTTTCCATTTCCCTGTCTGTTTCGATAATTTCTGCACCTTTTAACCAGATATAATCGTTAATAACACAATTTAAACTGCACTAAGCTTCCAGAATTTAATTGTTCTCTCATAGCTATCAGTACTCAGTAGAAAGTTGTGACCATAGTCAAGTGGACGACAAACTGACAATGTATAAATATAACATTCACTGTACCATAAGAAACAGAAAAGAGAGAGTGATCAAGTTTCTTGACAGCTTTCCCCTTCCTTCCCATTTTCCTTCGGATGATAGCCACAGGATGATAGCCAAGGGTGTTGCTGAAGTATCCAAGACTGTTAGTCCGATAATTCAATTATCTTTTGTTATTAGTGTTCACGAGGAAATATATCATAATTTCCGTGTTCTTCCTTAGTATGACTAGTAGAAAACTGAATACTCGAATAATCAAAACCTGCAAATCCTAGGCTCAGTCTACAGTTTCGTGAGTGACGAATCTACATACTTCCTCATAGGGGTTTATTCCCTATTTATTTATCATTCTTAATTTACACTACCAAACACTCACACTGATGAAGCATTAAACACCAATACTTTGAAAGGCAGGTCTCCGCCAAGTATAATGAACATGTTTAGAAAATTAATTTAAATAAAAATAAAAACTGTACAACAAAAGAGGAAATTTGACGAACAAGTAAGCTATAAAAACGCAATGTTAACATTTGAGAAGAGAAATCTAACAATTGCTTAAACATGGCCCACTGAAACTCGCACACCAACTTCCAACACTCCTTAACAGACTTTTTTTTTTATTTGAATTTTTTTTTTCAGAGATGTCGAGCAAATCTTAACTGAGTTAGTAGTGATTTTTATTTATAAGTTTCCTACCTCTTTTGACTCATGTATTAGTGTATTCATTAATTTGCTAAATTAATATATACACCAATTGTGGAAATATTTTCGCCCTAACAACTAAGAGCATAGCTTGGAACATTGGTATTTATATAGTTATTCTTTTCATTTTACAAGGGTCAGTAATAATAAGTTAAAAAAGTATCTTCGTTTCATTCGTTGTTATACGAGATGAACAGTAAACATTGCTGCAGTTTTTTTAATCTGAATTTTCTAAGTTCTCTGCACTGTCATTTCAGAAAAAAATGTTTCAACAAAGGATAAAAGTAACATGAAAGTGTTTGACTTTGTTACACTGCGACTGACTCTGGTCTAAAAGGCCTCTATTTGAATAAGCGATTTCAGTGTCTAGGAAAATATTGCATAACACCCTAATGTTTGAAAAAAAAAAAAAATGTATCAGGTTGCACTGATACGTTTTTCATTAGACAGAAAATTTAGCAGTTGCTTTTAGTGCCGTAAGCATAACACTGACAATTAGGTTTTTAATGTCAGGATTTAAAAATATGATTTTGAACGAATTGTGTACACGAAAAAACACATAAACAGAAATCCCACGAGTTCAAATCTGGAACTAAAGGAAGCAAAATTTATACAGTTACATCAGGAGGACTGAAACAATTCTACTCTATTTCTCGTCTATCTACAAAAAAAAAAAAAACACACACACACATTCATTGACATACGGTCATGGCAACAGTTTGTGGATGTACTGGCCTCAGAGAGAGAATGAGAGAAAAATTATAGAGAAAGGCCACGAAAAAAAATGACGAACGAATGCATATGAGAGAGACGAGAAAGAAAACAAACGAATGAAAAGGAGAGAGAGAGAGAGAGAGAGAGAGAGAGAGAGAGAGAGAGAGAGAGAGAGAGAGAGAGAGAGAGACACACAACGGCGACGCCATTCTCTTATAACATCAATGTTATAAGACTAGGCCGAGACATCTATTTCATGCGGTTAAATAATTGGCGAAATTCACCGCTTTTAATATAATAAATTAATAAATAGATAAAAATGCATTAAAATGCAAGAAGAATAGCATTAGAGAAGTAAATGCATTGCATCATCGCTTAAACTTTCGATGTTGTAATTGCACAGCTTCCTTCCTCAGGAGACTGTTCCACAGTCCAGCAGTGTGAGGGATGAAGGACCTCTGGAACTGAGAAGTTCGATAGCAAGGCACATTTACTGAGTATTGGTGCTGCAGTTCAGCGAATCTGGTTGCTCTTGGCAGGAAAAGTGGATCTGAGATCAATTGTGAATATGGAAGATCTCTATTAAAATACAACTTATGAAAAAGTGACAAACAAGAGACCATCCGATAGCCCAAGTCATAACCGCTAATATTAGGAAATAGAAACCAACCACCAAGAACCGCTCTATCTAAAAGACAGGAGCATACATCCACACTGGAGAACAATATTCTAGTAAAGATAGGGCAATTGACCGAAAACTGGTTGCACTGAGTTTATAACTGTTACAAATATATGAGGCCTTATGAACTATGCCTAATTTTTGTGCTGCATTTACTGAAGCTTTCAATAGATATTTCTCAAAAGTAAGATGTGGGTCAAAAGTTGCACCTAGAATAATTAAAGCTGCAGACTTATTCAGCAAAGTCCCATCCACCTGAAGGGGAGGATGGGGTGGAAAATCTGTACGAGATCTGCTAATCATTAGTGTTCTTTTGTTTTAATGGAGATCAGCCTCATACCCCACAGACTACACCATTCACTGATCTAGTCCATGTCCTGATTAAGGCTAAGAGCAGCTTCATTTCTCATAAGTGGAGGTTACTAGACCCAAAAGTGTTGCATCATCGGCATACTGAACAATCTTGTTTTCCAGGCCAACAACCATGTCACTTGTATACACCAAAAATAACAGTGGACCAAGAACACTGCCCTGTGGAACTACAGACACAATAGGTCTTGGTTCACTAAAGATTCTATCATCAGCAACCTGTTGCTTCCTACCTGTAAGGAAATCCATATCCACCACTCCAAGATTCTGAAATTTATAAATAAGCGCCTTGCCGTTTACTCAGTCGGAAGCAGCACTAAAATCTATTTCAATTACTCTGCACTCAACACCCCAATCAAGGTTTTCTTGCAAATGGTATGTCAAGTCTAAAAGAGCATCCCAGGTACCTAACTGTTTTTTATATGCATATTGACTATCAGCTAACAATCCATTAGATTCCACATACTTATATAGTGGGTTAAAAATAAGATTTCAGCAATTTTGGAGAGCAAAAGAATAGAAATTGGCCTGTAGTTACTGCGGTCTACAGAAATGCCACTCTTTGGAACAGGCACTGTATTAATAAGCTTCCGCTCATCTGCAAAGACACTATGTCAACATAAAAATCTATAGAATCTACTACATTTGGCAGACAACACATTAGAAACTTAAAAAAAAAACACACAAACGGACGAGAAACCACCAGGATCTTCTCTACCCCAAATATCAAGCCAGATTTTTCTTAACATCCCTGGAGAGAAATGCAAATTTTTAAGAATAGGTTCAGGATAACAAGTATCATGAAGAGGGACATCTTCAGCTGATTGCTCAGCTTCAAAAGCTCGATGATGCAGTTCAGCCTTTTCCCTAGGGCCAGTAACCAATCTACCATCATCTGTTAGTAGTGTTGGAATGCAAGGCGAGCCTGATCCAAAGATAGATGACGTCAATTTGGTCCACCACGGATGAGGCTGAGCAATTCCTTTAAGTTCCTCTTGGAGGAATTATTGTAATTTATCTCAGCTTTATGGTAAGTTCTATTCACAGCATGGCAAGACTCAACAAAAATAGTGTAATTTTCATTTGAATGATTTCGTCTCCATGTGTTGAATTTGGTCTGTTTGTCATGGTAAACTCATCGACATGTATCATCAAACCATGGCTGGTCATTTGTCCTAAATTTTATGACCTTTCTAGGGACACAGCTTATTAAAATAGCCATCAGCATTTCATTTAACTTTTTCTTGGGATCAGGATGTAATAGAGCATCTGAAATTTTAATTGCTTGACAGGCTTCAATAATGTGATCCTAATTGGCTCTAGATTTCAACCAAACTTTTTTTCCAATGATGCCATTAAGAATATACTGATTGACAAATATGTCCATCTCAATGGGGCAATGATCAGAAGTGCATATTTACCAACCTTGGACTTGACAATAGCTGGAACATCTGTGAATATGAGGTCTAATCTATTACCAGAAATATGCGTGGGTTCTTCAATTGGCTGGACAAAATCAGAGGATACACAAAACTCAAGAGCAGACAGGCCATGTTGATCTGTGGAATTTGAATTTTGCCACTTGTTGCGCTTTGCATTGCAGTCTCCACGAATAATGAATAAAGCTTTTGAATCCTGAGGCTGAGCATACTAATCCTTTCCAAGTGACTGTCATTTATAGAATCGCAATATTGAAAATTTCAAAACAGTGGATTTCATGTCAACTACACTCCAAATTTTTCTGATAATAAATAGGTTGTCCAGACTTAGTGTATACAGTCATACCTTGCACATGTGGGATGTTTTGAATGGTAAATAAAATCAGGGCCATCAAACCTCAGGATTAAAAACTTAACAATTGACTTATTACTACTTACAATAGTCTCAGATGAAAACATCAAATCGTAGTTACGGGCACAACTCTGGAGATACGGAAATTTTTACTTTAAGCCTCAAATATTTGAGTAAAGTCCTATGCAATTTTCTTACTGTAATGAGTAATGAACAGATTCAGCTCAATGTCCCCTGAAAGAATTAAAATTAACAAAATAAAATCAGTAACAAAACTACTGTAATAAATAGACTCATATTAACAGTAACACCATAAAAATAAACAGAACAATAAACAGCAATACCCATCAACAACAATATTATTTACATTATTTACAAAAATTCTGTTAAAAATATTTATAAACATCACCATATGTCATTGAAAAAGTGCTGAAAGCAACTGGTCAGCAAGGTGGGGCCGGCACACCTTCTAAGGCAAATGAAAAATCTGTAAGGTTTGCCACAAACAGCAGGGGAGGACATTCAGGATGGATTTAGAAATAAAACGCTCAGAAGGAAAAGATTAGGTAAAGAAGAAGAAGAAAGGTAAAGGGAAATACAGAAAAAGATCTCACTTATCAAAATGAAACAATAAATTAATAAATAGATAAAAATGTATTAAAATGCATGGAGAATAGCATTAGGGTAATAATGCATTGCATCTTTGCTTGTACTTATGAGGTTCCAATTACGCAACATCCTCAGGGACACTGTTCCACAGTCCAGCAGTGTGAGGAATAAAGGGCCTCTGGAACTGAAAAGTTTGACAGTGAGGCACATTTACTGCATATTGGTGCTGCTGTTCAGCAAATCTGGTTGTTCCAGCTAGGAAAAGGGGATCAGGGATCAATTGTGAATGTGAAAGATCTCTGGTAAAATACAACTTATAAAAAATTGATAAACAGAAGACCATCCATCGATGGTCCAAGTCATAACTGCTAATATTAGGGAACAGAAACCTACCACCACGGACAGCTCTATCTAAAAGAGATAAATCGCTGGCAGATGCAGACATCCATACCGGAGAACAGTAGTCTAGTAAAGGAAGGACAAATAACCTAAAACAGGATGCACTGATTTTATCACTGTTATATATATACGAGGCCTTTCATACAATACCCAACTTTCGTGCAGCATTTGCTGATACTTTCATCAGCTGTTTCTCAAAAGTAAGATGCGAGTCAAAAGTTACACCTAGAATAGTTTAGGTTTCGGTCTCATTCAGCAGAGTCCCATCCACCTGAAGGGGAGGACGGTATGGAAAATCTGTACAAGATCTGCTAATCAACAGTGCTTTCGTTTTACTGGAGTTCAGCCTCATACCCCAATGAGTACACATTTCACTAATCCGCTCCAGGTCACGATTGAGGCCATGGGCAGCTTCATTTCTCATAAGCGGAGACTTTCCTACACCCAAAAGTGTTGCATCATCGGCATACTGAACAACCTTGTTTTCCAAGTAAACAACCATATCACTTATATACATTAAAAATAACAGTGGACCAAGAACACTACCCTGTGAAAATCCAGGAAATCTTGAAGTAAACCTAAAACATAGCCACCCACTCCAAGATTCTGAAGTTTACAAATAAGTGCCTTGTTATTTACTAAATCGAAAGCAGCATTAAAACCTATTTGAATGTTAATCAATATCAACAAAACAAAGTCAGAGCCCGACAGTGCTTATAAGGTTACCTGGGAAAGCAGCAAATGAATTGCTGAATGGGAGAAAAGGCTGAAAATACTTCAAAAAGCTTTGGAAATGTGCTTCTTTCACCGTTACTTGGTAAGCATTTTGAATCCTTAGCTTCATTGGGCTCACATAGTCTAAGCACATTGAACATAAATAATTTATCATTTTAAATCAATATTTTTGCAATATTTATATTTCAATAAAATTTTATATATCTAGTTTCCCTAAAATACAGCTCGGCTTTGTAAATAGTCAGTTCTCGAACGTTCTTCCACCAGAATTTTAAAGAGCTACTGTTGCTTTACCCTCCCCTTCCAGTGCACAATAGCCCTACCCCGTTTATTCTTATGTGATTTCTACTTAATTTTGTACAACAAGCAATATAAGGAAATTTAGTTTGAGAACAGCATGAAAGAAAGACAGCAACAAATATGCAAAATTCGGACTAGAAAAGAATTTTGAGTTTTGACCGAGCCAGTCGTGTATTTTTTAATTGTATTCACGACTTAATGACTTTTATTCGTTAAAGACAAAAATGATGAGGAAAAAGACCTAACTGAAACATGTATGTTAGAAATTGGTAGTGTGAACGGTACTTACTTTTCGTATCATTATGGCCTGAGTATAGCAGTAATAACTCAAAAGGACACGTTCATCATTATATTTATTTTTGCATTGTTTTTTATAATCCCGTGTCTTCCAAATAAATATGTGCTTTGGTAAAAATTCAAAGTCTATTTGATTACATTCGAATGAGATGAAATTGAGCCAATCAGCAGCCGATATCATGAGCAGTGTTGCCATGACAAATTGTTGAAGAAGGCAATATTCTAATGACAGATCAGCTAACACCGACTTTTTATAGTATGATGACCGGAAAACATGGTGAATGTCATTGAATGACAAAATACAGTAGTTGTGATATATAAAGCAGCCAGAAAAGAACCCAATAAAAGGTGAGAAAATAGAGAGTAATACGAGCTCGTCTAATATCCTGTTGTGTCATCACTGAAACGAGGCCATTCGTTGGCCGTCTACAACATTCTGTGCCAATGGTCACTTATCCGACAAAAAGGAATACTGAGAAACTTTCCTCCTGTAGAAGATAAGAGGAAAGAAACTCCCCTCTGTGTGATTTACGGCGGGAAATTCCACGTTATCTATCCTTACTCAGGCTAATATTTCTCCAGAGAAGACTAAGATCATTGTATGCAAAAGAGCTGAGTCTTAATATATATTTTACTTTGAGCTTCCATGTAACGAATCCCACATAAAAATCTGATGTTCATCACTACAGTGTCTTATATCTGTTTACACATACACATTCACGTTGTCCGAAGGAAAATGAATGCCCCTAGCATATATAACATGATTCACGGTTATTTCACTCATCGTAATAAATCACTGAAGCTTACCTTAACTCTTCATTTTCCTTCATGATTTTACAGATTATTTTCCTAGACTTCATCACGGAATTATTCAGCCAAATATTTCTTGCAGTTCATGACTGAACAACACACTCAGTTATCCACAATAATATCGCCTCTGTCTGTCTGTCTGTCTGTCTGTCTGTCTTTCCAGTAAATGTAAAACAAAGGCTAGTTGGATTGAACATATTTCGGGTTAACAACATTTTGCAGCATTTGTCAGTATCCTCGTTATCTCAAGTAAAACAAGCTCGATTATTCATGTTATTAAACTAATACAGTATCCTTTTAAGAGGCGCCACTTTGTTTTTTGTATCTATACGGCAAATTCCTCATAAATGGATGGATGAAACTCAAGTTGACATATTTATGAACGGAATCCCAATGTCAATAGCTGTCAATCACAAGGACACAGGTCGAACAAGAATTAATGCGGGGTTATTCATATGAATCATCCTTACAAATAGTATTTAATGCGTAAAAAGAAAAATAAAATAATGCAAGGTTTTATCGACAGGCGACATTTTAGGGGCTAGCACTGATGCTTCAGAAATTTTTAGACTGCAACATCTTTACTCAAGAATTTTCATATAAAAGTTGTTTTTCCTTTCCAATATATTTCAAATCCTTTTAATGAAAATAAAAATCATATATTTTCTGAGACTGGAAGTTTTGCTTACATAGTTGGATACTATATATTACAATGCTTAAAAATAAGCTATACTGCAACCCACTGGATGTAGGCTATGTCTCACGCTCAAAGTAATTTATCGTAACCTTAATTCAGTGATACACAAACACTTATACACACACCACACTTACATACATACATATATATATATATATATATATATATATATATATATATATATATATATATATATATATATATATATATATATATATATATATATATATATATATATATATATATATATATATATATATATATATATATATATATATATATATATATATATATATATATATATATATATATATATATATATATATATATATATATATATATATATTTAATTCTAATAGCCACAATGCCTCTAACTTCTCTCGATTCTTCGCTTTTCGGATATGCTTGTAACTACGAAGCCGAAATATCCAAACGAAAGAAGGAATTGAAGGCCTGTGTTCACAGGTCAGGTCGGCAACGCGACCTCTTTGTGAATATGGAAATGCGGGTTCGCTTCCCGCGACCGGTGTTCACAGGCTCTTCAATTCCTTCTTTCGTTTGGATATTTCGGCTTCACCTTTACAAGCATATCCGAAAAAGCGCGAAGAATTCGAGAAGTTAAGAGGCATTGTGGCTATTAGAATTACATATGTGTCTGGTAAAAGTGACCAGTAGATTCTACATATATATATACATATATATATATATATATATATATATATATATATATATATATATATATTATATATATATATATATATATATATATATATATATATATATATATATATATATATATATATATATATATATATATATATATATATATATATATATATATATATATATATATATAAATATATATATATATATATATATATATATATATATATATATATATATATATATATATATATATATATATATATATATATATATATATATATATATATATATACATATACATACACATACATACATACACACACACACACACACACACACACACACATATATATATATATATATATATATATATATATATATATATATATATATATATATATATATATATATATATATATATATATATACTGGGTGTTTCTGAAATTAGAGCCCTCCATAGAACAAATGGAGAGTTATGAAGTTTTCTGCTATAGCGTATCTCCAAGTACATTATTTTAAGTTTCTATTAAGCTTTTTTTCATTTTATATTTCTTGTATTTTCAGACTGAGTGACGGAGTTAGATACAGCCATGGCTAATGACTCAGAGGAAGTCAGATGGACTGACCGAATCCGGGCTATAACCTTCAGAGAGGCCAGGGATGCTGGCGCATCCTTCATTTCACGTTCCTGGATAGCTAAATACATTAAAAGAGATGAATCCTTTGTTAAAAGAAACTGGAACAAAAATCCATATAACTGTCATTGCGAAAAGAGTGGTACAGTCAGATGGAGGTGACACAAAATATTAAATACTAAGAGAGTAACTTAAATAAATACCTGTTCTGAATTACTTTTGTTTTTGTCCATATCAATTTTAGTTTATGCTTTAGAGGAGGCGGGGGCTCTAATTTCGAAACACCCTGTACATTAAAAGAGATGAATCCTTTGTTAAAAGAAACTGGAGCAAAAATCCATATGACTGTCATCACAAAAAGTGTGAGAATCTTGGAAGGCCTGAAGTCCTTTCTCAGGAACCAAAAGACATCATAGCTGAGGCTGTGGGTAGACCAAGAAAGTCTTTACGTAAATTGGCACTTGAACTAGAAACTAAAAAAGGGGAAAGAAGAAAAGTTATAATGCTGTGTATCGTGAATTGAAAAAATCTGGTATCAAGCCATTTCATGTTATCAGCAAGCCCAACATCGCTCAGCAACAGAGAGAAGACAGTGCATGGTTTTGTGGTTCATTTATAAAGATTGGGATGAAGCTGACTTTCTCCATGTTGTCCCATCAGATGAATTCTTTATTTACACAGCCAGGAAGCCAAACCATAAAAATGACATCATTTGGGGTGCAAAGTTGCATGATGTCAGCGATGATGTACGCTATCGCCAAGTTGTGAAATTTCATGAATGTTTGGGAATTTTTCTCTGTTTCACAGCCAAACGGTTAATGTGGATCATCAAAGAAAAAGGACAGTCATGGAATGGCAAACACTTCAGAGAAACTGTGCTTGCTGGTGGAGTGTTTCCTTTCCTCAAAGATCCTGAAAATGTGTTATCTGTTGAAGAAGTCACATTTTTGCATGATAAGGCACCATGTTTCAAGGCTCTTCAGACACAGGAGCTGCTTCAAAATAGTGGTATCGATTTCTTCTCGTCAAGTGAATTTCCAGGTAGCTCCCCTGACCTTAATGTGTGTGAAAACATTGGTAGTATCTTAAAGGATTGTGTTGAAACTTGCACAGTGAACTATGATGGTATACCAAGCCTCGACGACCTGCAAAGAGAGGTGACCAAAGTGCTCAGGGAAATGGAGTTTGAGTCTCAGTTTTTTTGCGACCTGCTGAAATCGTACCCCTTAAGAATGCAGGGTGTGGTACAGGCAGATAAAGGCCACACAAAATATTAAATACTCAGAGAGAGAAACTTAAATAAATACCTGTTCTGAATTACTTTTGCTTTTGTCCATATCAGTT
>NC_089753.1:63791937-63834437 GCF_040412425.1 Macrobrachium rosenbergii
AAAGGTTTCCAGTTAGAAGAAAAACCCCCATAGATTGACGTCATCTAAAACATTTTGGGAACGAGATTCATGGAACATACTAAAGTGCTGTGGACTTCCGGTCACAAGAGACGTGATCAGAATTGGATGATGTAGTCGTTTCGATCAGGACACATTCGGGAACAAAATACATAACCAACACATGTATCTGTCTCTAAGACAAAAGATGACTGCGCAATAATTACTCCCAGTAATTCCCAAAAAGGCATACGTGAATTTAAGGCAAAACTTTTTGGACGAGATCTCAAAGCAATCATACAATACGCACGTGGCTAATTATGGGTCGCATATATACAAAATAGACGAAGAGCGCGGGTCTTTCCTTATCTGTCAACACATTTATCTCTCGTAATGACAACTCGAGAACACACGATCTGATCTAACTTAATCTCCTGTCTCTATTACGTTATTATTAAGAAACGCATTATTAGTTTAAAATTACACTGCTATGTTATCTAAATCATTAATGTTCGTGCGATCTGACGTTACAAAGACATTTTTACATAAATATTATTAATATACAGAATACACTACGCAATATCTTTTGTATATAAAAAAAATCATCCGATAATTACAAAGCATATCATATTATTCTGGAAAAATCATACTTTATACATTTTACAAGAGAATATCATGAGATTCATCTCCCCAGAAGATTAAATATCCCGGGTTTAAATGCAACGATTCACAACTGGATAAATAATCTGCAACTACATTATTTTTTCCTGAAATGTGTTTCACTTTTACATTAAACAATTGCAGGCACAAAGACCACCTTGTTAATCTCTGATTATGATTTTTCATTTTCTGAATAAAAATGAGGTGGTTGTGGTCAGATATCACTAAAATTTCTTCATTCTTGGGCCTGTTCACATACACTTCAAACTTTTTCAATGCTGTGATTAATGCTAGTGTTTCTTTTTCTGTTGTTGAATATACTTTCTTATGCTTTTTTCAGTTTCAAAGACAAAACTAACTGGGTGTAAGATAGTGCTGTCATTTTCTTAGTGTAGAACAGCTCCAATTCCACAGTCAGATGCATCAACTTGAATAATAAATTTCTTATTGAAATCTTGAGCTTGAAGTACTGGTCTTGAAGTTAAAATGGCTTTAACCTTCTCAAATGATTCTTGACATTCTGAAGTCCAAACAAACTTTGTCTAAGGACTGGTTAATTTAGTTAAGGGAGCTACTATGGCTGAGAAATTCGAACAGGATCGGCGATAAAATATAGCCATGCCCAAAAATCTTTGTAGTTGTTTCCTGGTAGTAGGGGTGGTGGGTAGCCTTACGGATGCATTCTATATTTGCATCAATAGGAGCGAGAAGGCTTTTCCCAACTTCAAATCCCAGATACTGAACAGGTGCCTTTCCAAACTCACCCTTTTCTAGGTTGATTGGAAGTCCTGCTTCCCATAGTTTCTTGAACACTTTTCTTAAAATCCTCAGATGCTCTTCCCATGTTGTAGAATAAATGACTATGTCATAAAGGTATACACCTACTCCTCCTATGGATCCTAGCAGCTGATCCATCATTTGCTGGAATGTTGCAGGTGCATTCATCATACCAAATGACAAAACAGTGTATTGATACAGTCCAAAAGGAGTAATGAAAGCTGGCAGAACTTTTGTATTCTCATCTAAGGAAATTTTATAATATCCTTTTAACAAATCTATCTTGGAAACAAACTTGGCTTGCCCAATATTATCAAATAACTGATCTATAAGAGGCAAGGGAGAATTTTCAGCCACACTGATTTAATTCTATTTCCTATAATCAGTACACATCCTAAATGAGCCATCTGGTTTCTTCACTAACACACATAGAAAACTATAATTACTTAAACTGAGTTCTGCTAATCCATGTTGTAACAAATACTCAACTTATTTCTTCAAAACATCTCTGTGAAAAGGTGATGGGCAATAGGCTCTCTGTCTAAAAGGTTTTCCATCTTCTCTGATCTTTATGGAAATCTTTTCACTGGTAAAAACCTAGAACTTGCTGACCTACACTAAAACTTCTTAGTTTAGTCTTGGCATCATATCTTCTTTTTATTTCCTCTTGAGTTATTTTCAGATTTTCTAAAGAGAATTTTCTAATTTCTCTTAACCTTTTCCTTAAGTTCTTCATATATTTTCCATGGATTTCCTCCTGATTTTCTTCAAAATTTTCTGCAAGAATCTTCGATGGACTCTCACTTCTTGACCAAAAATCACCTCATTTGGTGAACATCCCTTGCACACTTGATAAGCATACCTAACTTCAAACATTAAGGGTAAACCAGCATCCCATTCTTTTCCTGACTCATAACAATACTTTGCTAACATATTTTTCAATGATTAGTGGAGCCTTTACAAGGCTCCTTGAGTCTCTGGATGATAAGCAGTTGATAATTATTGTTTTACTCCTAACAAGTTCATCACATCCTGGAACAATTTAGAAGTAAAGTTCATTCCTCGGTCAATTTGCACAATTTCTGGTATTTCAGACTTGGAGAAAAACTCCACCAACTTCTCAGCAATTACCTTGGCACTTATACTCCTCACTGGAATTGCCTCAGGATACCTTGTCACAGGACACATTAATGTTAACATATATTCATTTATTTTCTTTGTTTTTGGAAGCGGCCCAACTACATCTATAATCCCCTTGCTAAAGGGTTCTCCTCTAACTTCTATAGGTTATAGGTGCGCTTTCTGAATGGTTTCATTCAGTTTCCCAGCTACTTGGCAGGTGTCACACTCTCGACCGAACTGTGAAGTCCAGGCCAGAAAAAATACTTCATTATCTTGTCTGCAGTCTTCCTGATCCCTATATGTCCAGACTCGTGTGCTACTGCTACCATTTGCTTCCTCAATGGATATGGAATCAGAATTTTATAATATTCACCTCATTCAGCATTTCCTGGTATATCTGCAGGTCGGTGCTTCCTCATTAGCAAACTTTCCTTTAGATAATAACAGGTAGGAGATTGTTGCATCTCTTCTTGATCAACATCTCTGAAGAACAAGTTCAATTAGCTTCTCTCTAGTCACTTGACCAACTTCAAGGGCTGAACTCTCAATATCTGCTAACTCTGCTACTTTAGTTTCACTACTATCTTCAGGAACACTCTGACTACTCTGAGTCTGTTCAAAAACAACAGGTTCTTCTTCTCCTTGTGAGATTTCTTCATTGCTAGCACTAGGGGAAACTTCACTTTCCTAGAACAGCTCTTCTAAGCTCAAAGATCCTTCCCTTGATCCTTCTTTTGCATGTAAATCCTCAGTTTCTTCACTTGCAGACGTAGTTCTCTTTATACTCCTGGTAGTAACACCTTGGGAATGGGTGGAAGGTTATTCTTTTCTAAATCTACTGTAGGACTAATCCTCAATGGTTTGTCTGTCGCTATAGGACAAGGAACAGATGGTACACCACCTACTTTATTATTCAGTAAAACATGTGCACCTTCAACAGCCAGTGAGTCCTCTACAGCAAAGCAAACATTCCCTGTTACCAATTCATACGATAGGTACAAACAACATATGGGAGTTACCTCTTCTCCTCCTTTACCCTTCAAAATAACTGAATCTCCTGGGAGATTCTTCTCCAACTGTGGGTGAGCACCATGAACCACCACACTATGGTTACTCCCAGAATCATGTAATATCTTGACTGCGCACTCCCTTCTTGAGTTGCCAGCATACCTTCATAGATATATGGCTTAAAACCCTCCAAGCTACTAAGCCACTCACTGCTTGAAGTCACATTTTCACTGATTGCTACACACTCTTCTTGTTTAGTTTTAGTGTTTCCTACAGTCTCAATCTTCCCCACACTGCTCTTCATAGTCTGTTTCACCTGGCCACCTTTGACCACTTGACCAACTGGCTTTGGCTGGTTGTATCTGATAACAATCTCGACTATAGTGTCCTGCTCTTCCACACTTGAAGCAGACAACATTAGTTTTCTGTATCTGTCTTGAGAAACTGGATGATGAGGATTCAACATTTGATTACTGAGGGGTATTACCTTGTGTTGTATTGGTATTACTACTAGAAGGATTTCCACTACGAAATTTGTTCTTGAAATCTATATGCTGGGTAAAAAACTATTTATAGGTGAACAGATGCTATCCTATCTATATACTTGGTTTTACAAAACTACTTCATCTGCAGTTATATACAAGACTTAAAACCTATGCATTGTTTGTTCTGGTACTTGACATTATTGGTAAGCCTACTACTTATAGTATTGTAATCTTCACTCAATGTAGCAGCTTTGTTAAGTTTCTGAACCTCTCGCTCTCTATCAAATAGGCTCTTATATGTTCAGGAATTCCTTTAAGATATTGTTCTAGGACTACCAACTCAAGTTTGTCCATTCATTTAACTTTAGCAACCTCCAACCATCGTTTGAAACATCTTCCCATTTTGTGGGCATAATCCAAAAAAAGTCATCCTTTCTCAAAGATCTGTATTTTTCATTGTAATATTCAGGGGTCATCTGGTAAACTTTGTGTTGAGTGCCTTGTACTCTTTATCAGGTGATAAGGCCAAATAGGCACGTCTGCCTTTACCTATGAGAACACTGTAACAAGGCTGACCATTTATCTTCTGGCCATCCCATACCTGAAGCCACTTTTTCAAAGTCATCACAGAATTCATTCGGAGCTTCTTCTGTAAACTTTGGAATTAACTTCTGAACTCCTACCACATCAAATACAGACTCTTGATTACCTTGGTCAAGGTTAGACGGTGTCACAGGTAATTTGGAGCGAGTTTCTAATAATTTCATCTCCCTTTCATAATCTTCCTGCTTCCTTGCTCTCTCTCTTTCCTCTCTTGCCTCTCATTCTCTTTCTCTTTCTTCTTCTGCTGCTCTCTCTTCTCTTTCTTTTTTTTCTCTTTTCTCTCTCTCCTCTCTTTCTTTATCTGCCTGTCTTCTTTCTCTTTTTACCAA
Source organism: Macrobrachium rosenbergii (assembly GCF_040412425.1). Taxonomy (NCBI): domain Eukaryota; kingdom Metazoa; phylum Arthropoda; class Malacostraca; order Decapoda; family Palaemonidae; genus Macrobrachium; species Macrobrachium rosenbergii. The sequence goes on from NC_089753.1 coordinate 63,796,919, forward strand.
CATTCTGAGCTTAATCAAGTTTTTATTTCTTTCCTCTTTCTTTTTATGCTTGCATATTCAACTTAATCAAGCTTTCTTCTGCAGCTATACATCTAACCTCTACTTCTGCACTACTTTTCTCATTCTTTTGCTCTTGCTTAATTATAAATTCTGCCTCTGCTGCATTCAGTAATTCTTGTGTCCACGTGTAATTCTTCATCTACTTTACCAGAGCCTATCAATGCCTGGATTGCAATACATTTGATTTGTGCCTTAATCATACCACTAGACACATTACTCCCACAGGTTAAAGCTAATGCAAGCCATTGAGCTTTAGTCAGGCTGGATTATAACTCTTGGATGGAAGGAGCTGCTAAAAACTTCTGAACATTGAACAGAACCATTTTCTCTAAGTTACAATTCACAATCCAATGCAAAAACAACTATGTAATCACTTTCTTATCAAAAAATCCCTAACACCACAAGTATCAGTCATAAACCAGAGTGATATTTTGTTTTGTTCCTGGGTCCGGGCACCAATTTTTATTTGTCACAAAGAGTCCTAAACACGTAGTTGTTACACCACTAATCACAGAATTCAAAAATTTATCTCATTTCAGCCTGAACCCTCAAAATAATAAAGATACGACTGAGTACTCTAAAGGCAGCAGTGATCCATTAAAAGAATTATCAACAAAGTTTATCAAAACAAGTGAGAGGTATCAACATTTAAATAAGAAATATACTAAAGTAAAAGGGCATCACTCCATTATTGTAACTACCTCCCCAAGTTTGCGTCACTTCAGCGAAAGTAAAGGAACAAAACATCAATCTCTGCTTTATTTTCAAAAATTATTCCTACCACTGGTGGTTAATAAATGAAACCCTATTGGGAAAAGTATAAATACAAAAATTTATTATTAATATAAAATTAATAAATCAAAATTCACAATTTTACTTTGAACAAAAATTACTATTGCTCGAAATCAAAGTCCACAATTTTACTTTGAATAAAAATTGCTATTACTTGAAAACACAGGTCTTAATTAATTCCTAAATCAAATTAATTAAACAAACTTAAATCAATAAAAAATAATAAGTTATCAAGAAACAATAAGATGTGAAAAAAGTCTAAGTAAATAATGAGAAAATACAAGAACATACAAAAAATACACAAAACTGAAATGTGTAAAAATGAAATAAATTCACCAAAAAATCTTACTTAATTGACTGGTCTAAGAAACACACATCACTTTAAACTACACTTACTAAATTCCAGTTAAATTTGAATAACATGTCTTCATTTCAAAAATAATCTTTAACTATCGTTAATCTTGTAAATTTCACTTTACCTTACACAAGCTTGTGAAATCCCCAAATGCTGCAGCTTTTCACTAAACACACTTTCCTGATAGGTGTTGTTACTGCAAAAAACGCTAATTACTACGGTCATCAAATCTCACAAGCTAAGATTAATATTGATGACCGCAATAAATTTACTTTACATTACAAACCTCTCTTTCTTGAAGAGAGAGAGAGAGAGAGAGAGAGAGAGAGAGAGAGAGAGAGAGAGAGAGAGAGAGAGAGCCAGCAAAAAAGCTCTTCAGAATAACAATGAACAAATTTTTAGGTTTCCAGTTAGAAACAAGACCTCCATAGATAGATGTAATCTAAAACATTTTGGGAACAAGATTCATGGAACATTTAAAAACATTTTAGGACTGAGACACAGAGAACATTCTGGACTTCTGGTCACATGAGACTCGATCAGAATTGGATGATGTAATTGTTTAAATCAGGACACATTCAGGTAACAAAATATGCAACTTACATGTTGATCTGTTTCTAAGACAAAAGATGATTGTACAATAATTACTCCCAGTAATTCTCAAACAGGTGTAGGTAACTTTAAAGCAAAACGTTTTGCACGAGATCTCAGTGCAATCGATACAATATGCATGTGGCTAATTATATGGTTGACATATTTATAAAATAGACGAAGAGCGCGACTCATTCCTTATCTTGACTGTCAATGCACTTATCTCTTGTGATGACAACTCGAGAACACATGATCTAGTCTGGCTTAATCTTCTCTGTATATTATGTTATTATTAACCCTCAAGGGACGGCGTAATTTATCAATGTGCAGCACCCCAGACTGGGGAAACTTTGAGGTCGGAAAAAAAAAAAAAAATCACATTAATGGAAAGAGAATGACACGTACATTCACACTGTATAAATAAAAGAATTCTAAAAAAATTTCCCTACATTCCACGAGAAGTTGAAAATTACTATTTACAATCCCTTGTGGGGTCTCATTTACAAGGCATTCATAAATTTTACCAACTTATATATGTTTTTTCTAATAAATAAATTCATTGTATTTTGTAAAATTATTATTACTGCTCACACAATATCAAAACAGATAAGAAATAAAAGCAGTAACAATTTTTTTGCATATTTGTTGTAAATTATTCATGTAAATTTACGAGAAGGAAGATTCAGTAACTTTTTTCTTACTTTTACACGCTGTTTCTAATATTTCTTTGCAATTTTCTTTGTAAAATTACATTTACAACCGACATACCATCGTAAAAGACAAAAACAAAAAAACAACAGGAGCCCCTTTGTATATTTACAAGCAAATTTACAAAAAGACTCATGTGAGAGAGAGAGATGTAGTACTTTTCCCCTTGAAGTCACAAGCATTACTGATGCTGGCCTAACTCTCACGTCTGTATAAAAGTTACCATTAGTGAATTTATAGCATATAGAAGTATTAGCACCTTTGTTTCGAATCATTATTACCATAACAGTGGTGCATAATTGTGCTTCACACTGAAAGCTCAATCCGTCCACCTCCCCAAATCTGTTTTACTGCACACTGAGGCTCAATCCGTCCCTTAAGGGTTAAGAAACATATTATTGGTTTTAAATTACTCTGCTAAGAAAAATAAAGATCGGTTGAAGTGACAAAAATATTAGCACTTCATTCGACGCAAGGCGCAGCTGCTGACCGAAAATGGCTCCGTACTAGATTTATTTTTTTATGTGTTACTCCCAGTATTGTATGACTAACTTCATATTTATGCAATGCTATCAATACAGAATATAAGAAAAAAAAGTTTCATAATATATTTCAATAACACTATGCATGAGTTGCATGGAATACATGATGCTTCTTTCCTTGAGTTCAAGAGAATTTTGTTTTAGCGCTTTCATTTTTTTCTAAAGCATTCATATTTCCATCACTGATTACCTGGTCTTTAATCTGCAGTTCCTACAGTTTTTGTTATTATATCAGTTGTAAGTATATTTAGAAGAGAGAACTATGATACAGAAGTTAATATTTTTCAAACAGTTTATATACCCATCCAGATTTCTTTTCTATGTTAGCAGGTCCTTTTGAACAATTTCACAAGTAAATTTTCAGACATCTAGCAACAGGGAATAATATAACGCATTCAATATTTAACATTTTTACAATAGTAATTTAAAAAATAATTACAATATCTCAGTACTTCACATCCGTATTTATTTGATAAGATTTATAGCAGAAACGTTTATATAACGGTTAAATAAAAATACAATTTAAAACTGAAATTTTAAAGATTCATATCTTTGAAATCCTTGAAGAGGTGACTTATAATTATTTTATATAGTTTATACTTTTTTTATTCTTTCAAACTGAACAAAATTAACTTGGTACCGCCCTGATGAATTCCATTTGATATAGTTTTGCGGAATGAATCTTTGATCGATTTTCTTGACTATTTTTATGAATTACAAGAAATGGGTACAGAATTTCAATTTCATTCTTTTTCGACAAAACTATTGATACAGATACCCGTGTATCTGTGAAGGTAGCATACTTTCAACACAAATTGTATTCAATGAGGCAAAAGGAGTTATATACACAAGTCCAGTGCAGCCAAGAAATAAGAATGTTATTACCCGGTGGAGGTGACAGCTATCTGCAAAGTTGTTGTTCATGATGGTAGTATAACAATTAATTAAAATACAATAATGGATGATAAGTTCCACTATTTAGCCAATATACATAATACACGTTTTTAACTTCTTTGTGTTATTGAAACTATCATCAGGGATTGCTGGCGTGTACAAATTTAATTACTGGCAGGTTCTGGTTAGCCTGCCAAGTGCTAGACTTTGGGAGAAAATTTAGTAACCTTAAAAAGTTATAAATATCTATGACATCAGTCTTACGAATTTTTCGTAATATCATTCAAAGGCTTTTCCTTGTTTTTGATTCTTCTATCATCATAAATTGTCTCTAAATTTAATTTTCCCCCTTAAAAATGCAGGCCTCTAATCTTACAGCTAGCTCGGTTCCCTGTAGGAAGAAAAGTGATAAAAGATTAACGCTCTGAGGAAGATTAATGGGTTCTGGCAGGATTAATAAACCAAGAAATTAATACCAGGAAGCATAAGAAAAAATGAGACAAGATGTACGGGCAGGAGACTTCTGACAAGTATCGGGACAAAGGCGCGAAGTTGAAATCCATCAAACATTTACATAAGGTTAGGAGCAAAAAAAAAAAAAAAAAAAAAGTAATGGTGAGACTTCCTACCCTTCTTCTAATGATGGCAATTTATGGCGGAGATGACGTTTGGAAAACGAGAAACAGACAAAGGAACATGACCCGTTAGTCATTTTATAAAAAAGATGGCAGAAGAAAAAACAATTATTTTCTTCCAGCCTATGGTCAAAAGTAGTCTAAAAGTCGACTTACAGCTGCAACATTTTCCTCTATCTCAAAATACTCTTGGTTGATTGGAATCTTTTGTTTGTAAATTTACAGAATCCGATCACGTGGGCTAGAGATCGGTGTGATCTCGGAGATGAAGAAAAGAGAGGTAGTTGAAACTGTTGCCAGTTTTCCATGTTGGTCATCATCTCTCTCTCTCTCTCTCTCTCTCTCTCTCTCTCCTCTCTCTCTCTCTTTCCGGATTCTTCCCACCCCACCCATAAAAGAATAAAAACAAAATAGTTTTTGTTGCATCACATATACCTCCAAAGATTTTGTATTTTTTCGTGTAGGCTATTTTCACCAATAAACGGATGCTCCGGTATAGATGAATTATGCCACTCATTGTAATTCCTGGAATGTAATCAATGGTCTCCTTAAAAGATGTTATCTCCAACAAAACCACCTTAAAATCAGCTTCCAAACAGACTAAATTTGATAACTCTGAATACCAAGTTCATTTCCAGGACAAAGAATCAAAGAATAACAAAAACTGCGGTGACTGCAAGTCCATTATAGCTATTTCAACAACAGTAACAACAAGAACAGCTACTACTTCTACTTTTCTTTTACTAAAAATAAATTCCATTGATCAAAAACGGATAGCAAAACACACACATAGAAAGATGACTGACATTATGGCTCATTAATTACATAACAATTACTGAAGGAGGACCGTTTGTGGATAGATACCCAAAGGAAATCAAGCCCTCTGTTTCTCCATGTTAAATTCCATAAACAAATGGGAAAAACGTTTTATTCAATTATGAAATCTTTCAAGATACATTATCTTTAGAAGCTCAAGTTTTCTTTGCATAGTCTGAAAAAAAGTAAACTTCATGGATTAAAAATTAAGTCATATAAAAGAGAGGGTATTAGAGGGAAGTTAAGCGGTGGATGTGAGAATAATCTTCTGCAATCAAGTGGATGAAGTACAACACGGGTGGAATAAGGCGGCTAAATATAAGAGAGAAGGGAAGAGAACAGAATTTTAAGCAAGTAATATAGTTAAAATTTCCATTTCATTTATCATTAACTAAGGACTACTTGAAATATTTCATTCAAGTTCTTTGTACGTTACCCATCTTTTTTAGCACATGCAATTTTTTTTACTTGTAAAAATCTAAATTGTTAGGGACACTAAAAAATTTAATTTCCATCTTTCACTCACAATTCGTCTGTCATTACCTACCCAGCAGCCAATATGTTTTGAAATACCCCCTAACACTATTTAGTTTGTTGTTCAATGAAAATTTCCAAAGGTTGAAAAATGTACAGTAGATTTAAAGTACTTTTGGGTGAAAGACATTGCTGTTGGTGATCAGGTCCTTAACCATTAACCTGCTTGAAAAGGCAATTCTCCACTGTTGTACAAAGTTTGACGCCAAATTCAAAAGAAGATAGGAACATAGAGCAACTTCCAAGGACCGTTATTAAAAAAATTCAGAATATAAAAAATTAAAATCGTCACTTTTGCAAGATCTAACATTCCAACACTAGTTACCACAGTACAGCCAAACTTCACATGGAAATCTACGTGAGCGGTGATCAGAAATTATTCACTAACCTAGTTCAGAAAAACATTTAAAAATGTGTAATAAACAAGTTAACTGTTTAATAGTTCTATCAGACGCGCAGTCATCGGCTGATAAAGAATAGCACTATTAAAATGAGAATTCCAATATTCACGATAAAGACTTCAAAATGATATTAATTCCTCCAGGAAAATAATAAGATTAAGTTTTAACTCTGTTTTCATAAGTTATCAGTAAAAGCTTTTAAAAAAATTCCTTCAACATTTATAAGTCGGGGTCTTGGGAGATATTATTCTCTCTCCACTTTCTTTCCTTACTAGACTCACGGACCGCCCTCCAACTCCATCTCCAACGCCTACTCTTCTTATTCATCAATTAGATGACTAAAATTTACTTTTTTTAGAAAGTCGTGTCCTTATAGTCCTTTCTATTTCACCTCTTTGGTCTTACCCGCCACATTTCCCTAATTTCTAATTACCATTTATCCTTCTATCAAATGAAAAAATTATTCTAACCACCAGTAACCCCCCTCTCTCTCTCTCTCTCTCTCTCTCTCTCTCTCTCTCTCTCTCTCTCTCTCTCTCTCGGAATTTTTTGCATGATCAATTTTTCTAAAGTCTCCCTAGCGTACTTGGTCAAAAAGGAGCTAAGCCCCCCAATCGCTTTACAGAGTTGGCATATCTCCGTTTCTAAGTTACTCTTGGACTGTGGATACCCTTTCCTTCCTAAGACCTTGACCTGTTATAATCATCTTTGGTATTTCCTGGTTTTGCTTTTCTTGTCAACAACTGAGTTTAGCGCTAACTCTTCTTTTAGAAATGTTATTATCGTAAATGAAGATATGTGAGGTTAAATTGAATGAAATTTAAATATTAACTATCACCAGGTAACTCTCTCCCTCCTTTAAATGACAGTTCATAATTTTGGACTGCTGAATTTTTTCACATCGCTTCCAGTAATTATTAGGATTGTTTGTCTTCTTTTAATCAGTAGAGTTTTTACTTTGTTTCTCTGGTTTTTTCTTGCACTTTACGTATTGTCGAGGTTGTTTAACGATTACACAAATGTCATTAGGAAAAAAATCTCTGTGTATTGGAAATGCTCTCTCTCTCTCTCTCTCTCTCTCTCTCTCTCTCTCTCTCTCTCTCTCTCTCTCTCTCTCTCAAGTATAGTATTTATTCATTTTAATTATTTTGTGCTATAGCTTTGCTATGATTTATTATTTTTTTTATTTGAAGTTACATTGGTCTATCTTTAGGAATTAAAAGGTTCATTAATTTATTATTCATTTGTTTGAGGGCTGATGCTTCGTTTTGGGGAGATATTCATTGCTCCTTGTGTTGACCTAGAGGTCCTTTAATGGAATGGGTTAATCCAAGGCTACTGACCCAAAACTATAATTGTTTCTTCCTCACCATCGCCTTAGGGTAAACGCAGATATGGCAGCACGTGAGGAAAGCGTTGACACATTGTCTTATTTAATATTTTCATATTCTATTTCTAACAATATTATTATCATAAAACCGCCATCAATTATAATGAGATGTGTTTCTTAAATGAAGCCCTTTTTTCAAGAATAGAAAGGGATTCTTCAATAGCCTTATTTGCACAACGAGGAAAGCACATTTTGCACGCTCTTTCAGCCCCTACGAGACCCTCCTATGACCAACAACGCTGGGGAGACTATAGTATCAGCACTGGTTCCACTAGCGAGAATATTCTTCCGCTCTGTCGGGATAATGAGATCATATGGAGGGATCATATTGAGGGATCAAATTTTGGTTATAAGAAAGATAATTAATAGTATCCATCATTCCAGTATGTACCCATCGAGATGTCCACTTTCAGATTAGTCATCCATGGAAAGTCCCAATTAAAATTTTGTTTTGCTTGCTCAGGTCCAGCTTGACAAGCGTGCATAAAACTTTTATATAGGTATCTATGCTTCATTCACAGAGCCTTGAATCTTTCCAGAGATTAAACCTCTTCCATAAGAAGGGTAATGGAATATTGCCGAGGTGTCTGACATTCAAAGATATTTTGAAAAATAGCTATCATGACTGAGTATCTGCTAAGAAGTTTCTAATAAATCCAGACATCAGCGCTTTAAATTTTAGTAGCATAAGGCAATACAGTATTTACACGATATTCTATCATGGACTACTATCAAATCGAAATAATAAATAAAATAATTTCTACTTGCTCGATGGCAAAGTGCTTTCGAAAGCCGAAGTCAACAGAAAGTCAAAAGTCTTAGAGGGATTAATCAAAGAATTACCGCAGTTCTAGCGTTCTGAGACCTCTTAGCATCCCCGAGGCTCTTAATCGCCTACCTCATGAAGGAACTTGATGACATGTAGACCATTCGCGCTATCCAGTTCCCATTTTAGGCCACAGACTTTTTTCGTTACTGGATATGGATGTTCAAATGTTCATCGAGGAACAAATCATTATTTGATTATTCTTTCTGGTACGTCATAGCGATGCAAATGGCTGCCATGACCGTCTCTCAATGATCTTAAGTAGACTGAAAATAGGGTAATGGCTTTGAAATACTGAATATCACAATCGGAAAATTTCCTTAGTTTGTATGTGTTACGCAAGAGTAAAACAAAGAAAAACAGATTCCCTGCAATGAAAAAAAGATGATGAAAAAAAAAAAAACTAGAAAATTATCTTTGTCAGGGAAAGATTTGTACTTCCTTAAAACCTTAAGTCTACTAATATTATGACCACATTTAGTAATTTCCTCAAAACAATCATGCCATGCATTTACCCCAGTTGATAATTTTCTTCATTTTAATGTCCAGTTCAGTCTTTTTTGTTTTTGGAAGAAAATTATTGAATTGTAACGGAAAATTAGGTTTTTGAAATTGACTCTCAAAAACACTTTTGTAGGCATGTAACCGCACTTAAATGTATTTTTATCAGACAAAGTTTTTTTATGAAACGTATCTTGGTTTATCACATTTCCATTACTGAATGAAAGAAGATCAGCATTTTTCATTTACTATCAAAATATTATTAAGGGCAGATCTTTCTGTGAGTTATGCACCATTCTATAAACTGAAATGCCTAAAAATGATTTAAAGAAGAAAATGTGTCTCATGTTGATAATTTTGTGTGAGGGTCTGGTGAAAGTTAGCTAACGAGGAAACATTTTCCGGTACTCAAGTTATAGAAAATACATTGCCTTCTTCAATACCAATATTATTGAGAGAAAAAAGTTAAATATGCCTGATAGGAAACGATTACCTAGAGATGATTTCTGAGTTTTGTGACAACACTAAGCTGAGAAATTTACTCACCAAAAAGTCCAGTTTGTGTTATTTCTTTCCCCACATCCCATATATCCTCCGGAGAGAAAATAGTCGTCAATCCAGCTTCCAGTTGTCGATCCTTCTTCTTCCGTTTCTTCACATCAACTGGAAATTTAATGAAAGAAAAATACCTGTGACGTCATCTGTGATCAATAACAAGCTGGATGACGTCAAAGGCCTTCCGCGTTTTACTTTATGAAACACGACGGTAAGAAAAATGTGATTCAATTTTGTGGAAGTTTTCAAACAAGGTTAATTAATATGATCAAGGGTGGATGCTTGGGCCTGTGTCATAATTACCTGAAGCTCACTGCCATACACCAAGAAAAAACTCCCTCCCTAATCAATCAAATTACTGAGTTTATGAGACACAACTTCGAAGCAAGTGAGACAGTCACGATGCATAAATTTCTGGGTGTCGATGGTCATCTTAAAACCTTTGAGGGGAATGTGATTTTGTTGAATATATGGTTGAAAGTTGCAAAATATGAAGAAAAATCCAAATGAAATAAAATCTATGTCTTCATTATTCCAACAACCAGTGGCCTGTCAAGCAGAAATTTTCCAACACCTATGTGTTCTTAAGTATTATATCTATTAAGAAAGGAAAATATATCAGAATCTGTCTGCGATACATTAAGAAGATCAAAATTGTTTAAAAACTACCAGTTCATAACAAGACAACCCTTAAGAGTAAAAACACTGCAATATGAAAACTGGAATATTTATATATCGTTCTTGTTACTACAACGAAGCTATTTTCTAATGCAACACTGTCAGCAACAAGGAGAAAAACGAGTACTTCCTTGAGTGCGAAGACCTTCTAGAAGATCACGAAAGTCTTAACACTTAACAACTGTAAATGGGAAAAGGTGGTTGCCTACCTTTTTAGGATTGCCTAATGCATAGGACTAGTAATGGGTTGAAATACAGTGTGTACAGAAAACCCACCAATAGTTCTGCTTATGTTAATTTTTATTCTGGTCACATCTATAATGTTAAGAGCATTGCGTTTAGGTAGCCCTGAATACATTGCTGCCACTGGGCAAGACTGATGGCTAATTGAGTTGCCAGTTTGTCACAAATGCTCTACTTGTGTTATGCAAGCAATGCATTTTTTTGGCTGGCAACTTAATCCATCATGTGAAGCACCAGGAATCCACCCCAAAAGTTATTAATAGACATCAGTTTGACGTACCGCGGACTCAGGGGTTAGATAAGCGTGATATAATCAAAATCATTTCTTATCTCTCTCGATAGCGGATTACAAAAGGTACCTGTCACCAGTGTCCCTACCCAAAATTGCACATGTTCGAGTCATGGCCAGATAGGTCTACTTATATTATTCACTTCTTTTGGTAGTTCTTCTTTGGAGGGTGGGTAGAGCTTTCGACTGGCACGCTGTTGGCCCAGCGTTCGACTCTCCGGCCAGCCAATGAAGAATTAAAGGAATTTATTTCTGGTGATAAAAATTCATTTCTCGTCATAATGTGGTTCGGATTCCACAATAAGATGTAGACGTTGCTAGGCAACCAGTTGGTTTTTAGCCACGTAAAAATAAATCTAATCCTTCGGGCCAGCCCTAAGAGAGCTGTTAACCAGCTCAGTGGTCTGGTTAAACTAAGATATGCTTACCTCTTAACTTCTTTTTGGTGTAATTTATCTCCCGGCTGTAGCCAATACTAATGGTTCGTTTGTGACTAAATACATAAAAGTATAGTCTTCCTTTTGACAATTAGTAACAAAACTTCTAGAATATCTGTATATACTTATAAAGTCATGTTATACGTAATTATAATCAATAAATTATTCCCCCATGATGTTGGTAATTGTTTAAATTAGGGCTACCGGGTAGCAAAGTGAGTGATAGGCAGTGTAATAACAAAGGTATAATTATGGAATATGTGAAAGGTTTAGAGAAAACTTTTGTTGCAAAAATTTACATTTAGGTGAATGTTAATAAAAAAATAGTTTTGAGAATTATGTGATCAATGAAATTTCGCCCAATAAGGAGAATGCGAGTATGAATGAATTTAATGAACAAACTTTCAAATTCTCTTATATAGTATTTCTTAAGTTAGTCATCGATGAGCGATCGGAAAATTCACTTGTCTTTCTTTTACAGCCTTTAACAGCTCAGTGGCGAGACATTATTCTTGGCCCTGTAACTTTCTGTATAATGAATGTGAATGAAATGAAGATTAAATAAATTCCTAGAATAGCTTTCATCGACACGCAGATTATCCAAAAATGATATGCACTTTTGTATGATTACTAAACCTAAGATTTCATTAGTTTAGATTCCTTCCTTTCTTTACAAATTTCTTTTAAGCAGTATAACGTCATCATTACTATAAAACCGCATGTTTTTGTACGTGTATCGGATTTCGTCCTTTAATATTTTTTTCAAAGTAATATGAGATTACTTCCATAGAAACAGCATTATCCTTCAGCATTATGTTGCTGAAAGAAGAAATTGAACATTAAGATTACGACAGCCATGTGGAGGATGTCCAAACTTATCGACCACGTTATTGAAACCACAAGGTCCACCTGTCGTGTTATTAATGCCTGTCATTTCTTGGTCTTCATGCAAAGTCAGTCACAGAGAAATTTTAGTAAGATGAGCGAAATGTTTCTTTATACTAAATTATGTTCAAGCAAAACTTGAAGTACAGCATTCAGCATAAGTATTTATCTCTGTTCAGTCTTTCAATACTGTGCAACATTACAGACCTTAGTAATCCTTTTCAACATTAAGTGGATGTAACTCAGTTATAGAGGAAATATTAAGACGAAAATTTACAAGTTAAGTAATTTGGTTACAATTAGTCATTTGTTACTATCAATTAGTACAACTTGGCATATTCCTTTTAGATATGTCAACGCTTATTTCTGTGTTTGAATCTTTTTTTCAGTTCAATATTGACTTTATTTTTTCAGCCTGAATGTGAGTCTCGTATTTGAATTCCTTTTTTCTTGATATATCCTACCAAAAATAATTAAAGACTCTTCGATTGGAAGTATATTTTACCTGTCTATAGTTGCACACACTTTTTAGATTTATATATATATATATATATATATATATATATATATATATATATATATATATATATATATATATATATATATATATATATATATATATATATATATATATATTATATATTTAAACTATATATATATATATATATATATATATATATATATATATATATATATATACATATATATTTTTTTTTTTTTTTTTATCATTTAAACTAGTCTTGGAAGCTTTTAGAGTTCTGATTTGTTCAGCCTCAATTCAAGAGAGAGCCTCTGCTATCTTACTTAAAACTGAATAAGAAAAGTATCCTTACAAAGCATTGGCTTTCTCTGAATTAAATGTCCTTGCTTTTTTTCATTCCCATGGTTTTCCTTAAAAAACACATCGGCAAAAACATTGGGATTGTAATTTTTGATACCTTGCGAAATAACAACAAAAGATAGGCGTCCAAAGCAATGTTAATAATAAAATAAAGTATACGTTAATCAAAAGAAAATAATTATAATTGGACAATTTAATAAAACAGCGAGTTATGCTGTAAATTCAGAAGACGATCAACACCTTTCGCAAACAAGATGTAGCCATAAAATCCCTTTATCTTTCTAAAATGGATATGCCGGAATAATAGTCGTTAAAAGAGCTTCACAATCTTTTTAACTCTTGAAGTGAACCATGCCCTACCATGCACCTTTCTAAAGAGCTAAAGGAAAAAGATGGAACCTTTTCCATCCCCGCCTGCAGTGAAAGACGGCTTAAAACCGGATCAATGATTCACTGTCCCTATGGGTTAGTTAAAATCAAACTTTTCCTACCGAAAAATGTTCCCACCAAGAGAATACATTCTTCCACTTTCACTCCATCGTATTGCCATATGGAAAACGTATCTCAACGAATTTCAAGATTATCTTATTACGAACTGGTATAGATCTTTGTGGTCACAAGAAAAAGAAAGGTAGATTTTTTTTTTTTTTTTTACAAATGTCCGTTGTATATTCAGTACCTCAGATTTTATTCTTCTGTATGCACTTTCAGTTATATTAGAAAGTCCCCTGAGTAAAATTATTCTTAATCTAAATGCATCTCCCGTATTAAAAGGGCGATTCTACAAAAAAAGGAATGTGCGTTAGGTAAAAAAAATCAAGAAAATTGGGGTAGAATTATATTCCATTTTAACCGAATCTTTCGAAATAATGAGTTAGAGAAAACGAAAAATCACTTTAAGATCAAATTCTTCCAACCGAAATACTGTTCCAAATATGTAGTATGCGTCTCATTCAAGCAGATGACTGGAAGCCATTTCTTCATAAATCTAAAATCCATCCATCTCTCTCTCTCTCTCTCTCTCTCTCTCTCTCTCTCTCTCTCTCTCTCTTTTCTCTCTCTTTTCATATACGTTATATCTTTAGTCACTTTAGAGAACCCTAACTCTCTATTTATTGTTATTTTACTGACCATCTTCAGAAGCCGGAGAACATTTCACCAAAAGTGCTTTTTCCCATTTTAAAAGAATAAGTAAAAAGGGTGCAGAAATATTGAACAAGGAAGCTGAAAGTATTTCTTACCGTAAGAAAATGGAAAATAACATGTCTTAAGAAAAAGGCACTAAATGAAAAGCACAAACAGTTATTTTCCAGGCCGGAGTCTCGGAGAAGAAACGGCAAAATTGCAAGTGGATGGGGATGGAGTCTGGCCTCTCAGGACCTCACAGGGGTTGCTTGCATTGCTTGTTATTTAGCTGTTGTTGTTTGTTGTTTCAGTGCTTATTCGTGATTCTTATTACTGCTATTTCTGCTAATACCAATAAGGATTAAGGAAGACCTTCTTCCGAGGGACATCACAGGTGTTTAATTGCAATGATGCTGGTATGATTTCTTCTGAAGTTTGTATGTGCTGTACATTTATACTTTCTACTTTTCTATAAATTATTTTTCTTTCATTTCTGTCGCCTTTTGAAATGGTAATCATTAAAACATTCGATTTTTTTCTTATTTATTACCCTCCTAAATCACAATACACAGATTCTGATTCTACCAGAATTGCTGACGAACCCTCTTCTTTTATTTTACCTTACTTGTTAACAATGGGCGGCTAATATGCTTTCCCAGTAGTAAACATATCCTCCCTGTTAAAGTTTCTGTCTCTAAGTTTTATGTTAAACTGTTTCAAATGCTTCGCATTGCAACTGGGCACCCTTGCCGTAGGTCAGTTTTTGAGTCCACGGTTTTCCTCGGCCTCCCTGGCTTCGGCAATGAGGTTACAGGGGTTAAATATACGAAATTAAATTTCGTGACCGTAGTAAGCGACAAAATAATATTTTTTTTTCGTTTTTTGTGTATCCTATTCGAGAAAAAAAGATAATTGTCATTGTTACATTTATTCTTGAACTGCTGAACGGTAGATGAACCCGTTGGAAAAAGCTTCCTAACAACTGGCATCTTCAAAAATATAAACGGAAAGCTCATCAGTATAACAATAAACCCCACCGCAGTCTGGTTCTCCCTGGATATTAGGATTCTTCGTACCTGTACCTCTTCCACCCAATGTACCCAGCTCCTTCCTCAAGATACGTCAGAAGTAAACACTTTTTACCAGCCTGTCTTCCTAAAGTTCTTTCAACCTGACCATACCATTTCAAAATATTCTACTCATTTCTTCAGCAATACAAACTATTACTATCACTTTCTGTATTATCTCAACGTTTTCTCCTTTTCAGCTTACCTTGAGTCACGCTTCCTTCTCAAGAATTTCATATCAAAACCTTGAACCATCACTCTCCTCTGGATTCGGTGTAGTCCCTCCCCCTGAAGAATTCATGACGTGTATGTTGACCTAATTATTACAATCGTTTTCTGTGTGCTCTGATCTCTCCAGGTCCTGCTTCGTTACTTCTTTCATCAGCTTTAGAAATTCAATGTAATTACACAATTCAACGAGAAGGCAATCTAGGCCAGACTTGGGATCTCTGTAATGGAGCGAATGGAGTGAATGGGAGAAGGAATTACTCAAAGCGTCAGCGTGAAATCGAATTAACTTCCGGATATCCTTTGGCTGATTCGCCAAGAGCCTTAGACTCTCAGATTAATGGAATGGTTCGCGGAAGATGGAAGAATTCAGTTACTTTTACTGTTACGTAAAACGCCTAAACTCATAAAGTGGGAGTAATCAGGAAAAAATTAATATTGCAACTTAATAAATTAATGTTTATAAAGGCAGTGTTGTTCCATTTCCCTTGTAATTTCAGTTTCCTTAAGGTTTGTCTTGTAACTAACAATAGAATTATCTGTCTGTAGTAATGAGACAGTTGCATAAGTAAATTCTCAGCATTTCTTTTTGTGTCATCAAGACGAGAGAGAGAGAGAGAGAGAGAGAGAGAGAGAGAGAGAGAGAGAGAGAGAGAGAGAGAGAGTAAAAACAATAGTGAATATGGGTATCGGGTAGGATCAAGCTCTTTTCCAAGACCTAACTGGTGACTAATTGCTTTGTCTTGGCGTAATGAGAAGTAAGACTTTTATACTTATTATTTTGTGTGAAGGAGGAGAAGGGATCTCAAGAGTTTGACACAATAACGCCAGAATCGAAAAACTTCAAATACGCTCAGCTCATTAAGAGCATAATCCCAATATATATGATTTAATAGTGAATTAATTGAAGGCATGGTTGTAAAGCAAATGGATAAGTTTGGATCTCTGAGCACAGAACTTACGGAAAGATTAAAAAGGACTCATCAGGCAATAGGAATGCTTAAAAATATTTGGAATAATAGCAATTTTTCTCTGCATACACAAATCAGAATTTATAAGGTAATGGTTAGGAGTATTTTGATTTATAGGCATGAGTGCAGTATAATAAATACTTACCATTGGAAAATAAGGCACTCAGAAGAATATTAGGAATTGATTGGAGGGATAGGATATCAAATAGCAGAATTAGAGAAGTAATGGGGGGGCGGGGCGGTGCAGCCAGTCGATGAGTATGTTAGATTCTCACGCTGGAAGTGGCTAGGCCATGTGTATAAAAGACAGGGAATAGTACGAGATACACCAGGGTGGGTTGCCCTTGTTAGAAGAGGTAGAGGTAGGTCAAAGGAGACGTGGTTGAGGACAATGAGGCGGGAAGCAGGAGATGAGTGTTGTTGAGATCTTGAGGAGTTAACCCATGACAGAATGTGGTGGCGTGAGTTCATCGAGGTCCTATGCACCCCGTGGGTGCCACAAGAAATGATTGATAATTCAGTAGACTTGGGCATTCCTTCTGGCTGATATAAATATTATGATGAGGATCTTGGGACTGCTTTTCTCTAACAACTACCAATAATTCTATCTATTAATCTAGTATCAAATCAATGTGGAACAACCTAAATACTCCTGCATGGCAAGTGGCATTATTTACTCCCTTATATGATTATATAATTGTTTTTTAGGACAAACCTGGCCACTGGCAGTGGAATTCTATGCCTAATGAAAATAGTGTCACACGTGTATAAATGGAAATAGATTTATGCGTTATGCTTATATTCATGGGCATGTCTTATGAAGTAATTCAATATTTCATCAGTATTATCCATTATATATGAATGTCGACTCATTGTCTAGAATAAAATTTGAACAATTAGTTTAATGAAGGTAAAGGAAGTGTGTTGTAGGAAAATAGCCCATTTTCCATTATGGGTTTATTTTGGTAAAGATAAACGTCTGTACTGTACAGGATGCTTTCGTTTCCTCAAAAAGGACTTCGCTGCGGTTCAGTTTGAGCGATGAAACATTAGTATCAAATTTTTCCATGTAATGTTGATACTAATAGCATTCATATATACTGTATATTGTTGTATGATTAACAATGAGAATGCTCTATGGCAAAAGAAACTTTCATTAGCAAAACATATGACAAAGCTATGAGAGAGAGAGAGAGAGAGAGAGAGAGAGAGAGAGAGAGAGAGAGAGAGAGAGAGAGAGAGAAATACTGCTGTTAATCATGTAAGTGCATGCGTTGCTAAACTGTGAATAATAAACTGCGTTTAGATAAAGGAATAAAGTATTTAAATAGTGTCATAAAGAATATTCTTGGAAAAATTGGAAGGTCCATTCTGTACAATGCATAATTTACCTTATTCTTTGGGGTGAATCAAAACTGTCGTTATCTATGCTCAAAGGGACTCGATGTTTCTTCGAACAAGCAATACAATCATATATCAATACCAGATATAAGGTACTTTTGTAAGAACAGAAAATATTGCGATGTAAAGGGCGTTAATTGCACATCCCTCTTAATTTATGGTGATGGATCCCACTCTTTTGCATATAATGGTCATGATCTTCTCGTGCTAGAGAACCATTTGTCTGAAAAATGAAAACTTAATCGAGATTCTGCCATCATTCTCTCTGAGTTGCAGCCCCGTTCTCTCGCTGAGCATATCGTGGGAATTATTTCAAAGTTTTTTTGGGTCGGGAACGGTTCCGCTGATGGTAGGAAAACTTGATGCTGTTGATGCCTCCCGTGTCTTTACACTTATGTCAGCAGTTGATCAGAAGGTGCAAAGCGCCTCAGCCGACTAAAGAAGAAAATATGAAACATTCCAACATACACCTCTCTATATTTATATAATTGCTGAGCTTTCTATAAAGGCATCAGTAACCTTTGGAATTCTTTATCTTTTATTTTGTATGTTAATCTTATTTGTGTAAACTTTTTAATAATTTTCATGCCTGTATAAATAATAAAAAATAGTGGGATATGTAGGTATATGAAAGACATGTTCAGTATGATGTATGAACCTTTATATATATATGCATTATGTTCTTTTATGTTTCATGTCCGTTTGCGGTATATACCTACCTGGTGTATTAAATGTATGTCATTCAATGTGTTTATCATGTACGTTATGTAATGACTGAACCTTGTCCGTCTGGCAGTAATGTTTCGCCAGTACAGGACCGCTCTGTTTCCCGTGTAGACACATAATTTGTACCTCTGTGAATTTGTCAACTTCACTAGACATTAAGGACCTACTTTTTATATTTCGGTATTTCCTTCATCCCCAACCTTTAGTGATAAGGATAACGCATCGAACACACATGGCGCAGTGAACTGAAGTGTCAGTGAAGTTTTTTATTCAAGAGGATTTTCTGCAAGTGCATGGCTTCCGGCGCCATTAATCGTCAACGCTGTTGTTTATGATATTTCGCGCCTCCACCCAGCTTTTCATTGTGGATTTATAGTGCTTTAAGTGTACAGTGATCAGTGGTTCATGAGTGAAGTGTTGTGCAAAGTGTCGTGTCGTTCTAGTGTCCTTTTTTGCATTCATATAAGACTGTGACATGCAAAACCCTTGCTGCTGCCCCAAGTGAGAGCGATTAGCCAGACATCCAGTTCCCTTAATTGTTTCCGGGTTACTAACTGACCGATGAGTCTCTGTCTCTCTCGGCAGAGGCGCAGACGCGCACATCCGTAATGCACACACTTACTCGCTGATCCAGTAACTCTTATTATTTAAACTGTAGTTTTAAATAGAAGAATCTTTTATTATTTTAAATACGTGTTATTCGCTGCATATATTACACGTAATGGATGGGCTAGAAGAATTTTTAGGTCAGCCAGAAAAGACAGCAGACCAGGGGATGTTAGAAGCCAGTAGTGTGGGAGCTTATGCCCACAGTGGGAACACCGTGGGAGAGGAGTTCGCCAGGACGTCACCGCCCTCCTCCCCTATCCCCACTTCTTCGCCCTCACTGCCAGCCCCTCCCTCCACCCAACCGACTGGAACAGATTTCCTTCAACTTATTAAGTTTTAGAGGAATCTCGCCGGTATGAAGAAGAAAGAAGACGACGTGAAGATGAAGAAAAAGACGACGTGAAGATGAAGAAAGAAGAGAACAAAGACGTGAAGAAGAGGATAAAGAGCACAAGAGGAATTACGCAGAAGAGAGGAAAACATGCGCAGAGATGAGGAAAATGCAAGATTTACAGCCCTTATCCAGGTGCTCTCGTCTGCCCAACCCTTCCATGCAGAAAACCCCATACCAGGTACAGAGATGGGCGCTTCTTCCTCCAGTCAACCTTCTCTTCCCCACCTCAAAAAGCGACGGCACAAACGCCGCCCCCACTCAAGGCTGATGCAACATTCCAAATGTTCAGGAATGGAGACGCAGGTGGGATGATTATGCCATTATGGTCGATCTTTTCAAGCTTCCCAGGGAGAAACAGATGATCCAGTTGCGGATGTGCTTGGCCCTTGAAACTCAGCGCGTGTTGGAGCACACCTTACAGATCTCACCCTCCACAGATAAGTCTGTAGATGAAGTGTTGGATGCCCTGCAGTCTCACATAAAGGGTTTACGTAATGAGGTTCTTCGTCGTAGGGAATTGCTTAGTTGCAAACAGATGGAAGGAGAATCTTTTGCAGATTTCTATGTAAGGCTTCGACGCATTGCAGAGAAGTCGACTTTTGCCCAGGGAATGCAGCTGCATGAGGAGACCCAGTTGAAAATGGTAATTCTGATGGGCATTCAAGATGCAGAGCTTGTCAGAAAATAATTTCCTTGGACACCGCCTCCTCATTACAAGATGTTGTCACGACCTGTCGGTCATATGAAGCAGCCAAAATGCAGCTTCTGCCATCACGTGCCCCACCTAACCAGTTGCGCACCGTTTCTGCCTACAAAAGTGTAAGAAGAAAAGGGCAAGTGAAGCAACCTTACCTTCAAAACCGATTTTAACACCAGCTACTTTATGCCAGTCCTGTGCTCGACAGCATGGCCCCAGTGATTGCCCTGCTGCCAACAGTACTTGCAAAGCTGTGCCTGCCTTGGTCACTGGTCCAGGACAATTAAATGTCGTGCCAGCAAAGCCCAGTGCCGCCTTTGCCACCGCATAGGACATTTTGATAAGTGTTGCAGAGAGAAGAAGAAGAATCGACAGGATGGATCTCAAGCAACAGTGCTGCCGCTCCAACTCCGGCAAGACCCAAGATGCGCGGCAGAACAGCTGTCGTCGTTTAGGATACCCTTCTTCCACAGCCCCAAGACACCCCAACCCATCTGTGTTCTCCTGTCATGTGGTGATATTAATTCCCGTTTACAGATGTTACCAGACACAGGTGCTGATGTCACCGTTATTGGCCAGCGACACCTAGAAAGTTTAGGAATCCCCAGGAGCAGCCTGCAACCTCTTCCGCCGACTACAATGATTACTGCGGATGGGTCCAAAATGGCGCCTGCCCTGGGCATGTTCAGGCTACTCTCACCTTAGGTAAGCAGTCTTGTTCTGCTAGGATTCATGTCCACGAGAATGTCAGACTCCACTTCTGTCTTATGCACACTGTCAAGAGTTGGCCATAATATCTCCGGATTTTCCTAAGCCCATTGCAGAAGTCAAGCATGTCAATAGATGCAAGGAGCTACCTATCTCAGCCACCACATCGCCTTCGGCTGCCAAGGAATATTTCCTCCGAGTTTGCAGATGTGTTGATTTCCAAAGAAGACTTGAAGTCAGCTCCCCTCAAGCCCATGGTCAGTCCTCCCATGAGGATTCATCTCAAGGATGGTGCTGTGCCCTTCGCCATCCACACCCCAAGACAGATTCCCCTTGCCTTCAGGGACCAGGTCAAGGAAGAGCTTGACTCCATGGTAACCCAGGAATAATCAAGCCGACTGGTGATGACCCTTCAGAATGGTGTCACCCCCTTGTCGTCGTTGCCAAGAATGTCACAGGAGTACGCATCACTGTCGATCTCTCCAAGCTGAACAGCCAAGTTTCCCGCCCAGCCCACCCTTATATACACCCTTCACCGCCATTCGTAGTGTGGACCCGAAGGCTAGGTTCTTCACGACAGCTGATGCCCTCTGCGGGTACTGGCAAATGGAACTGGCCGAAGAGGATCAACATTTGACTACCTTTATTACGCCATATGGTCGGTTCAAACACTGCAGAGGACCGATGGGTTTTTACGCAGCTACTGGAGATGCATTCTGTCTGCGAGGCGATATGGCCCTTCAGGGAGTCAAGAGCTGTGTGAAGGTTGTCGATGACATCCTTCTCCACGATGAGGATTACCAGTCACACCTTTACCGTATCCACGAGATGCTCACCAGGTGCCGCAAGTTTGGGATTACCCTCAACAAGGACAAGTTTGTGGTTGCTGCACCTACCGTCAACTGCTGGGATACACGCTCTCAGGAGAGGGCATCTCGGCTGACCAAGAAAAAGTCAGTGCCATCAGGGATTTCCCTACTCCAGCTAACCTGACCGACCTCAGATCATTCATGGGCCTGGTCAACCAGTTGGCAGAGTTCACCCCTGACATTGCCGCTACAGCCCAGCCTTTACGCCCTCTGATGAGCCCCAAGAGATCATTTGTGTGGACCCCTGATCATGATGAGGCCTTTCGACGCATCAAGTCAGCACTCCTCCGTCCACCCATTCTCGCCGCTTTCGACCCAGACCTGCCTGTCATCCTCCAGACAGATGCCTCACGCCTTAATGGTATTGGATATGCCCTTCTGCAGGACCATGGTAGTGGACACTTACGTCTAGTTCAGTGTGGCTCTCGATTCCTTACCGACGCTGAGACACGCTATGCCACTATTGAGCTTGAGATGCTCGCCGTGGTCTGGTCGATGTCAAAATGTAGGCTGTATCTCGCAGGCCTACAGAACTTTACTCTGATGACGGATCACCGTCCCCTCATACCTATCCTGAATCATTTACTCGCTGGACGCCATCGAGAATCCTCGCCTCCAGCGTCTGAAGGAGAAAATTTCGCCCTACTTATTCACAGCTGTGTGGCGTGCTGGCAAGTCTCTGAACATTCCTGATGCTCTGTCTCGAGCCCCAGTCAGCCACCCCACACCAGAGGACGAAATTGCAGGTGCCCCTTCTGCCACCCATCTACGAACAGTCATGGCTGTGTACACTGTCACCTCTTCAGGAGAGTCTCCAGCTCAAGATGCTGACAGGACCCTTCAGGATCTACGAGATGCAGCAAGAACAGACCCTGTCTACACTCGCCTGCTCGACTGTGTCACCTCAGGATTCCCCTCCAATAGGTATGAGCTGCATAACTGCTTACTCCCATACTGGAAGATACGGGATGAACTCTACGCTGATGGTGACCTCGTCCTGTATGGAGCAAGAGTTATAGTTCCTGCCGCCCTCCGCCGCCGCACCTTGTCTCGCTTACATGACAGCCATAGGGGTGTGGAATCTACTAAGCACCGAGCAAAACAGACTGTCTTCTGGCCTGGTATTAACTCAGACATTGTCAACATAATTGGAGCTTGTGAGTCATGCCAGGTATTGCAGCCATCCCAGCAGCAGGAACCACTGATGAGTGATGACAACCCCAAGAGGCCCTTTGAGTCTGTTTCAGCAGATTTCTTTATCGTCGCAGGAAAAGCCTTCCTCGTCATAGTCGACCGACTCTCAGGATGGCCTGTTGTCGTCCCATGCAAAGGTGATACTACTGCCTCTAATACAATCAGGATCTTCTGCCGCTACTTCCGGGAAGTTGGTGTCCCTATACGCCTCAGGACTGATGGAGGACCACAGTTCACCAGCAACGAGTTCGGGATTTTATGGAGCGATGGGGAGTTCGACATGTGGTTACCTCCCCATATTATCCACAATCGAACGGTCATGCTGAAGCCGCCGTGAAATCAATCAAGCATCTTATCCTGACAACGGCACCTTCAGGCAACATTGATTGCGAGGAGTTTGATCGAGGTCTCTTAGAGCTCCGGAATACTCCAAATTTCTGGCCGCTCCCTGCCCAGATCTTGTATGGCCGACCTCTTAGGTCATGCATCCCCACACACCCAGAGTCCTTTTCAAAGGAGTGGCAGGTCAAGACTGAGGACTGTGACCGCCGTGCTGCCGCCCGTGCCGAGCAAGTTAAGACCCGGTGCATTTATCAGCATGCCGCCCCTACCCAGGTTGACTATTGGACAGCACGTTCGGATCAAGACCCGACATCTCACCGCTGGGACAAGGTCGGGGGTAGTCATGAGTTTCGGCAGGTCAAGGGACTATGAGATTCGTCTTCCTAGTGGTCGTGTATGGTGGCAAAACCGTCGTTTCCCTTCGCCCAGTGCCACCTCTTAGTGTTGACCCATCCCCTCTTTCTCCTGTGGCCCCTTGCTTGGACCAGGAAAAAGCAGTCCTTAGTTGATATTCCCCAATGTCCCCACGTCGTTCTCAAAGGCTCACAAAAAAAGAGTCCGCTCGAGTATACTACATTAGCGTGAGGGGGAGGGTGTGTAGGTATATGAAAGACATGTTCAGTATGATGTATGAACCTTTATATATATATGCATTATGTTCTTTTATGTTTCATGTCCGTTTGCGGTATATACCTACCTGGTGTATTAAATGTATGTCATTCCAATGTGTTTATCATGTACGTTATGTAATGACTGAACCTTGTCCGTCTGGCAGTAATGTTTCGCCAGTACGGGACCGCTCTGTTTCCCGTGTAGACACATAATTTGTACCTCTGTGAATTTGTCAACTTCACTAGACATTAAGGACCTACTTTTTATATTTCGGTATTTCCTTCATCCCCAACCTTTAGTGATAAGGATAACGCATCGAACACACAGGATACATATCACACGATAATGTACAGTGAACGGATTTTAAACCTGAAATGATTTTCCACAATGTTGCTTTTGAGATAACAAGGTATAGAAAACCATGTAGAAAAAATTATATTTACGATATCTTAAAAGAGTAGCCAATTGTTTAAAAGATATAAAAAGTAAAGAAGCGCTTTTATTAAAAACTCATTAGTTAATATCTTATAAGCAAGTGCGAATATTTGAAACTGTTTTTTCATAATATTTCTTTACGGACGTTTTATCATGACATAAAAGAAACCACACGGAGATACCTGTTCGTGGAATAAATTTCCGTTTAAATTTTTCCAAGGCTAAGTGCTGACTCTGTCTAAATGATATTTCAGTAATATAAAACCAGAAGTTCCTGGTCGTAATTCATCATTTCGCTAAAATCTGTAGATGGTTAATGGTTCTCCCACGTACCGCATGGTCGGAAACCCTATGGATGTATCTTTTGATGGGTCTTTGTGAGTAAGTTAAATAGAAAAGGTCTTAAGTGCAAAAATCTCTTTTTGGTTATGGGATATTCTATGCTCCTTAGGCAAAAGTCTTTAGCTCACCCTCGAAGCAGGTTAAAGTAACTTTTTACCAAATAAAACCAGAATTCCCATCAAAATCAGTAGTCCAAAATAATAGATATTCCAGATCCCTGTCGACTTGGTAGGTTTCTGATAGATCTTATCCGATGCGACTGCCTTCTGTTGAAACAGTTTTGACCCAGACAACAAGCTTAAAAATTCTTACTTGTCAGCTTCAAGGTTAAGGAGTGTAGGTGTGAATAGTTACTGTCTACAGATCATTTCTTTAACAAAGACCTAAAGAAGATAACTAGAAATGACCCAGAAATAGGCATTAAATGTGCAAGCTAAAGTGGGTACAGCATTTTGTCATAGCTACCATGTAATCTGGGAACTGTTGTTCTTAAGGTTAAGACTAGTTTTAGGCTTTGACTTTCTGAGCTTTGTGGGTTAGGAACATGGAAAGTCAATAATCGTTTAGTGAATGCCATCAGCTTATTTACTGAAAACAATGTTCAAAATTATAATCCAGTGGATAATTTTTGTTGTTGTTGTTGCTAGATGCTTGTAAAAGTTAATGAGTCATTGTTAATTTTGGACTAAACTGGAATGGGAATAATACAGGTGTTTTGGAGTGATGGAGGAATATGCCTATGCCATCAGTGAAAAGTCTGTAGCATTGGAAGCCAGCTGAACAAAAATCGTTCTTAAAACTGACCATTCTTGGTAGATTAATACACAGAAATCGAGCTGTTCGGCATGATGCGAAAGCTCGTGTGAAATGCTAAAAGTGATTAAAAAATGCGTTAAGAAATGATTATCACTCTTTTGAGAGCAATTTTCTTTATGGATGCAAAAGGAAAGCGGGAAGAAGGAACAACAGGGTCATATTAACGAGATATTTTTATGAGAGAAATAAAAATCAAAATAAGCTAACAACGATTAAGTCAATGCTTTTTATTTTAGTTGCCCCTCTCTTCTTTCCTCATTAATAACTTTTTATATAACTGTCCATCTTTTCAATATATTCTGCTCTTTCCTGACAGATTCTTTACCCCTTCCATCATATTTCTATAAAGAAGCAACAGTATGTAAGGGAAAGAAACCGATGTTTGAGATCAGAGGCGACGATTTTCATCTCCCCGTGTCGTTACGTTCAGCATCAGGTACTGAGATAAAGACACACACACACACACAGAGAGAGAGAGAGAGAGAGAGAGAGAGAGAGAGAGAGAGAGAAGAGAGAGAGAGAGAGATTTCATGTTTCTGACTCTCCCCACATTTCAGGAATGATGTTTCCGTCCTCTGATTAACAGAAACAACTACAAGAGCAGCAACAACGAAAGCAACAACGGCAATAATAATAATAATAATAATAATAATAATAATAATAATAATAATAATAATAATAATAATAATAATGTTAAATACGTACTGGTAAATAATACCAATATTGGTAAAATATTGTATTTTTTATGTTGAAAATATTGGTATTTTTTACTGATGAAAATATTTATATTTTTACAAATACATATTGAACATAAGGCCTTTATTCGGAATAATAATGATAATGATATTAAAGAGCAAGTGAAAGTAGCGAGCAAAGGAATAAGCACACATCCTGTCGACTTACGCCATCTTTTACCTGAAGGCGAGTGAATAAATAAGTACTTAGTTATCTCCTCTGAGACCTCAGCAGTTGTAAAGGACAGGAACAGTCGGTTCTACCTTTGTTCTTTGCAGTTTCATTTTACGGCTACTGTGTTTCTGGTCCATTTTACTTTTCGTCTTTTTCGGAGATCTGCTCCCAGCTATTTCCACAGCAGACGCTTCCAGGTCATTGTAAAATTGCAACTCTGATAAAATGTATACCGATATTTTATGTATGGATAAGCTGAAATAGTTTTTAGTTTCCTGTAAAAGAAAACTGTCTGTCCTCCCGCACTTTTTCTGTCCTATCTCAGCTCTTAAAAAGTACTGAGCCTAGAGGGCTGCAAATTGGTATGTTGATCATTTACCCTGCAATCATCAAACATACCAAAGTGCAACCCTCTAGCCTCAGTAGTTTTTTTTTTTATTTAAGGTTAATGTTAGCCTTGGATCGTGCGTCTGGTACCGCTAGAGGTGCCAGCCGCCGACGCATCTTCACTTGATCGCATCTGGGGAGCAACTGAGCGCTGCCGCGTATGATTTACTTGTTTGTCCTTCTTCCTGGGATATAGGGTTATGACATCCTTACTTAATCTCACAAGCGTAAATTCGAATCCCACCTGGAAAAGTTATAATTTCTTCATACATTTTCCCTTCGAGTTCAGTAGTAAGCTTATCCAAAAAAGAACGAGGAACTCTAGTAGTTAAGATGTCTTATGGCTTGTTACCATCAATACAAGTATAAAGCTAGTATGATTAGAAGTGACAAGAGAGTATAAGATGAATATGGATGAAATATCGTCTCGGGTTAAAGACTCAGAGATGGGGGTTAATTTCAGAGAGATACAAAAAAAAAAAAAAAAAAAAAATATTTAAGGTGCTACTGCATGACAGCAGAGAAATCGTGTACCAGTATACGGGACAATGGATCAGGTAAAGAAGAAGTTAAGTATACCTTAGTTTAACCACACCACTGAACTGATTAACAGGTCTCCTAGGGCTGGCCAGAAGATTTAGACTTATTTTACGTGGCAAAGAGCCAATTGGTTACCTAGCAACGGGACCTACAGCTATTTATGGAATCCGAACCACATTATGCCGAGAAATGAATTTCTATCACCAGATATAAATTCCTCTAATCCTTCATTGGCCGATCGGAGACTCGAACTCGGGCCTAGCAGAGTGCAAGCCGAGAACTCTACCGACTCGTCCAACGAGGAACTAGGTAAAGAAGAAAATGGAAAAAGGAAAACGGAATGCATAAAAAAAAAAAACAGAAGACAGCAAGAACTTAAGAGCCAATAAGAGGTTGTTCTATGGTGAGGTAGATGCAACATTTGATCTCGCGATAGAAATGCAATAGAATAGACGCTGTCTAAATTGAATGCAGTCCGAGGTTGATGGAAATTAGTTGAATGTGGAAAACTGAAGTGAGACAGAGTTAATGCAAGGAGTTTAATGGATTACAATCTAGATATTACTGGATGATTGTGATTGTATGACCGAGTAGCTAATTAAAATTACTAGTTAAATCTAGATGGGAAAACGTTTATAAAATCATAACCTTTCGTAATATAATGGGGTATGTACGTGAAAGGACTTTGATTGAGAAAATGAGGCTGATGACAAAAGGACTGATGAAGGTATAGAATGGGAGGGTATGGGTCAAAGGTTCATTATGAGAAAGTTTCGTGGAAAGTTTGAAAACAAAAGCGAAAATATGCACAGAAGTGAACCGACTCGCCACTCGTCCATTGCTACCATAGCGTGTTAACTCTTAGATTATAACAGGGTTAGCATAAAATACTGGTGCCAGGTGTGGGATGCTTGCTACTACAAGAGGTGGGTTTATTTCGTGGTGGCATACTGGTGAGACTCTACATCAAGACGTGAATGAAGAAATTGCATGTTTACTTTCAAGTTATTTATGATTACGAAGAGGCTTGTGGGTATGAACCATGAACGACGCCATTCAGGTATGAACAGTTATTAACCAGTCTTTAGCAAGACTAGTAAAGAGCCGTGCTGATACGACAGTTAACCGAGAGAGAGAGAGAGAGAGAGAGCTGCCTATATTGTGAGGAAAATTTTTTCAAGATAAAGGAAATCCCAACAAACAAGAAAGGAGGACAACGAATTGACCCTACGCGAGAATTTAAGAATAAAAAAAAAAAAAAATTGCGCCGAAGTGTCTTCGGCGCAATCGAGTTTTCTGTTCAACGTATAATTAAGGCCACCCAAAATAGATCTATTTTTCGGTGGTCTCGGTATAATGCTGCATGAGCCGCGGCCCATGAAACTTTAACAACGGCCCGGTGGTGGCCTATGTTATATCGTTGCCAGAAGCACGATTATGGCTAACTTTAACCTTAAATAAAATCAAAACTACTGAGGCTAGAGGGCTGCAATTAGGTGTGTTTGATGACTGGAGGGTGGATGATCAACATATGAATTTGCAGCCCTCTATCCTCAGTAGTTTTAAGATCTGAAAGGCGGACAGAATAAAGTGCAGACGGACAGACAAAGCCGGTACAAAAGTTTTTTTTTACAGAGAACTAAAAAACGAAAATGTACTTTGGAGAACGGGAAAGGGAAACAACAACGCGACTCAGACGACAAGAACGCGACTCCACGCAAGAACCAACCACAGTTGAAAATCAGTTCAACTTGATAAAAGTAAGAAAAATATGTGTGTGAAGACAGGCACACACGAATACATACACGTAATTACATAACTTCAGTTATCTATAAATTAAGCCAAGATCAACAACAAAGTTAATCATTATTTAAGGGATAAATTTACTTCACCTACATCAGTTGGAATAACACAAACGAATATTTTCTTGTCTATAACTGTACCCTTTTATTTGTTACATTGCTATTTTACCAACCAGTAGTGATGAATATAATTTGTGATATCTAATGTTATATTATGTTTTTGTCCTTTTATCGTATTTTATTATGAAATTCGTTTTATTTTCTTGGTAGAACTGAATTTTTATTTCTCAACGCCAATTTTTTTGCGTGTTGTTTGTGGTAACTCAACTCTTCTTTCAATGTTTTTCGATTGAATTGGATTTACTGATTCGCTACTACCTACTGTATTTGAAATCGTTTTTATGCCACGACGTATTACCCAAAGATTAATTGCTCTAAACACATTAACTGCAGGCAACCAAGTTCATAAATTAACTATGGCAGAAAGTATTCAAAATAATGTGGCTACACATAGGATAACCCAAATTCAGCCTAGCATGCTTATATTTTGGGGATGAAGATGGTGGATGATGATACACAGAGTGAAATAAAGAATGGTGTATAAAGAAGTAAGGAAGGAATGATTGACATATATATACTATAGGTCAAGAAAGAAAGATAGATAACAGAAAAATCCAAAACAATACGCCACCAGGAGTCAGCATGGAGATGCCAATGCTTCTCAACAGGGAAAATATTCTGGCGTTATTTGCTTCATCTGCCAGAAACTCGGACATTATGCAAGTGTTTGCTGTGGTCCGTCATACTGTACCAGTCAGAAAAACGGAACAGTGTCCGGAATTGCAAGGCTAGAATGAGACACAGATCAACACCACAAAGTAGAGAGAGAAATCATAGCCAGTTTCCTTGGCCCAAAAAGATACAAGAATATGAAGTCTAACACTGCAATGAACCTGGTATACGATCAAGACCATGCCAATGGATATACCTACCTAGTCGAGGAAAGGAAAGAAGAAATATTAAAACCCTCAAAGATAAGCCACCAAATAATCAAAGTTATGAAATACACATGGCAGAGGAATCCTAATATATGCCCATATTTCCTGCTCATTCTAGATTATATATCCGATAGCAGTATGATGATCAGTAAAGTACACAAAGAATTACAGATATTTATGGAAATAACATAAGAATGCTGGGACAAAAGGATTTTCCGTTTCAGATCGGAAAAAAAATTATTAAAGGAAAAGGTTATAATTACAGAAAAAGTTAATATATTTGCTCATTTACTGACTGATTATCCAACTGTGGCCCGGGAAGAAATCACCATTGACTCTCCAAGAGAACAACTTGTTATAAGAAAGGGGCATCTGACTTCCAGAATTCCCATCTGCAGAATGATTCGAGTGAACAAGACCCAAAGACAACCAGTTTTAAAGGGCATCCTGAAGAGAAAAGAATCAAGAGAGAATTATTAATTGATCCACACTAGTGTCCAGCAAATTATGAC
The DNA here is from genome assembly GCF_040412425.1 of Macrobrachium rosenbergii. NCBI lineage: Eukaryota > Metazoa > Arthropoda > Malacostraca > Decapoda > Palaemonidae > Macrobrachium > Macrobrachium rosenbergii. The sequence goes on from NC_089753.1 coordinate 63,827,576, forward strand.
ATATTTTGAATCTAATCAAGAAACATTTATTTTGGGGGATGAGAATGGTGGATGATGTCCTTGATACAGAGAATGAAGTAAAGAACGTTGTATGTTGACTTTCTCTGCTTTGAATATATTCCATATTTCTTGAATCATAGCATTATCAAATTCTAACCCGTTATCTAAAATTATTAGCTGTGGAGAAGAAAACGGTATAATACCTTGTCAAAGAGGGCAACAGCACAGTCTCTAGCATTCTTACTGGTTAATGGTACCAACTCATTATATCTGGTAAGTGCATAAATATATACTAGTAATTTTTTTATTTCCTCTACTTGCGGTGGGTAGATTGGTAGTTAAATCTATTTCTACTTCTCAAATGGGGCCTGTGGAATAGGAAATTTTCTCAAGGGTACCACTTTAACTGCTCATCCCATGTAACTATTTCAAATATTACAGCTTTTTATATATCTATTGACGTTCGTATAGAGCCTTTCCAGTGAAAATGTTCTTTAATGTCTTACTGGTTCACCTTGAACTGTGTGAGCTCTTACCCAATTATCATGCATGAGTTCAATAACTTTGCTTTGTAAAGGTTTCGGCACAATCTTCTTGGCAACTATTTTGTGAAATGTTTGAAAATGATTGACACTCCGAGTTAGCCAACAGAATACTCCACTTATAATTCTTTATTCATACAGTGGGCATCCAGACTTCTTACTCGATACCTTTTCTAGCTTAGGTACTAGTGGTATCTCACTTTCCACATTTATTGTTTCTTTCAAATCTTCATCTTGTCTTTGTTCCCTCACAAAGTGCGACCTTGATAGTTTTTCAGTATATTGCATCACAAATATCCCATTAAGTGGCTGCACTGGTTGTGATTCTTTGTAAACGAGGCTCACGCTGTCATCTTGAGAAACATATCCAGTAATGAATCTGCAACCTTATTGGCCTTATCCAGTACATGTTTTGCTCTGTGCACAGAGAGTTTTGGATTCTTCAACATCTCTTTGACAGCTGTGTGATGTTTTAACCCAAAATATTATATCTGAAGTGCTTCAAGGAGATTGTAAAAGCAAAGGATTCCTTATCAGCTACCGGGTAGTTAACTTCTGTAGGTTTCAACTTTCCATTGTAGTAAGCTATGGCTTGATAGTTGCTACCTGTTTTCTGCATAAGGCATGCTCCTATTTTGGTGGAACTTGCATCTGTTAAATCTACATCCTCCCTTAAGAGATCCATCAATGGAGCAGGTATGGTTTAAAAATTAATCACAAACTTGCAATAGAATCCAGAAAATCCTAGAAATTATTTCACATCCTTCTTACACTGAGACCTGGGATACTCCTTAATGGCCTTTCACCTTAGAATGCGTCCTAAGCATTCGTTTCTTCTCTTTAGGAAAACACATTTCTTTTATTTTAACTTCAAATTTACCTTCCTGATACTCTTCAAGTCCTCTCCGATAGTTCTCATATATTCCTCTAAAGTGTCGGTAGCCATTATCGAGTCATCAGTGTAACAATGGACGCCTTTCCCCAGCAAACCGTCCAATTATATCAGACAAAAGTTGCTGGGTTAGACTTAAGACTAATGGGTATTCTTATGCATTGATATCTACAACTACCAGTGGAAAAAGCAGTTAATTTTCCTTCTTCATCTAAGGGAATTTGTAAGAATCCCTGGCGTAGGTCTACAGTATTGCCGTAAAGTATCTCTTGGATCCTATGGACGTGATGAGATCTGTCATATGGCACTGGATAAGCATCTGTTTCTGTGATCTTTTTCATTTTCTAAAGTCTACCACAATTCCGTAAGACTTATGCTTCTTACAAACCAACAAAAGAGGGAAAGACTAGTGTGATATAGAACATTTTTTTATACCTTCAGTTTTTAATTTCTGGACTTCCCTTTCAATAATCTTTTAGGAGTGTGCCACTCTGTAAGCAGGAATATAAATGTTTCTAGTGCTGAAAGGACATCGGTGTTTCCTAAAGCATCCCCTTTTATAGCAACTATATCTCTGTATTCGCTCAACAGTTCAAAAAATTCTTCCATTGCATACTTATCTTCTATCCTCTTCAGATGATCACATATTTTGATTTTACTTGTCTGATTTATAGGCTGAAATTTAATTTTCTCCTTTAATCTGTGCCATAAGCTTACTTAGCGTTTCCTTCTCTACGACTTGAATAGGTATAGCATAGATTTCAGATATATATATATATATATATATATATATATATATATATATATATATATATATATATATATATATATATATATATATATATATATATGCATATATACATACACACACACACACACATACATATTATATATATATATATATATATATATATATATATATATATATATATATATATATATATATATATATATATATATAAGCGTCTCAATATCAATTCGCTCAACCTCGAAATAATATATTTTCATATGTGTTACTCGAAGGGTGATTTTTTTAGTTGATAATAAGTTCTACCGTCGTCTCGTGGGCTCGAACCACAGAAGATAAGAACTCAGGACTACAGTGAAGCCTTAAACGACACGGCCATCAAGGGAGGTATAAGTAGATACCGACTCCCACCTACAAATCATTGTCAAACTCAGGTATTTGTAATTAGAATTGGTATCAACCCACCACTGCCATGTTAACCGTACAGTGCATTTGTTTTGCACGCAGCCATATTGATGACCGTGTTGTTTAAAAGTGTCACTGTAGTCCTGAGCTCTTGCCTTCCGTGGTTCGAGCCCACGAGACGAAGAACTTATTATCAACAAAAAAATTCCCCTTCGGGTGTCATATATGAAAATATATTATTTCCGAGTTATAGAGAATTGGATGTTAAAGGACGTTTTGTAGCTTAATGCTTGTATATGGATCACAGTAATGTGATAATATTCATTCATTCATATATATATATATATATATATATATATATATATATATATATATATATATATATATATATATATATATACATATTATTCCAGCACCTAGTTTCGTGGATATCAACAAGACCTTGGGTGAAAGCCGGTACGCTAACGGGGATGAAAAGCTATATAAGGACAGGGCGAGAGTCAAGCAGTTGTTAGTTCATTACCAACCAGACTCAGAGCAGAAGCCTTGCCAGGTCAGTCCCCGACCCGGCCCCCGCCCCCTGTCCTAGTCCATTTTTGTCGTGCTAACACAGTTCCACCAAAGTCCATTGCTTTAATTACAAAGTCTGGTCTACACATCAGGAGAAGACATCCTGAGGGATAAGGTACAGTTGGATTTGGAGTTTGTTACGACGCCCATTCTTCCACTATAATTTCCATGCTTTCCGATATTCACGCCCTTTGGAGTTCTGAGACAAATAAGTGAAGTGGTTAATGTTTTCAATTCAAGTAACATAAGCATACTCATGCAATTTGGTATGCTTAATTGCTTCCTCTCAGCCTTCAGAATTCACAAGATGAACGTGTAAGTGTTTTCTTTGCAACCCAAGTGACAGTGAGTTTGTCTTCCAGATTGTGATGTGTGCTTACCTGGTTCTCCACATTGATCTCCCAATGTGGAATATCCCTTCAAGATTAATCTCTGAAGATTTATATGCCACCATAGGGTGATTATTTTCAGAGTAAGATTAATTCTCTATCTGGGGAGTTTCATCATAGATAGTAACTTTTTGCTATTGGCACTATCTGATTTGTGAACTGATGTAAGAGCAGTGCCAAGGAGCTAGGGAGGAGCTCCTGTGTGACATCCTTCTGATCTGTGTAATTATAATCTAATTAGTGAAAACTTGCTTTTCTTTAAATTCCATTTACATTTACTGTTAACTTATCCGTTTTTATGTATGTGGCCAAATCAGTCATATGTCGTTCAACTTCTGATTAGAGCTAGTAATACCTACCTAGCCATGCCCTTAAATATATATACAGTATATATATATATATATATATATATATATATATATATATATATATATATATATATATATATATATATATATATATATATATACATATATATATATATATACATATATATATATATACATATATATATATATATATATATATATATATATATATATATATATATATATATATATATATATATATATATATATATATATATATATATATATATATATATATATATATATATATATATATATATATATATATCTCAGGTTAAAGAGGTAAAGGCATGCATGTCTCTCACAAGAACAAGTTTATTCTGCCAACGTTTCACATCACATGATGCATCCTCAAGGCTGGAAATTACAGACAATAAATACTTAAAATGTCACTTCCACAATGGGAAAAGCTTCTTTAAAATTTTAAAATTTTTTAAACATTTACAACTACAAAAAAATTAAAACAAGAACTTGAAAGGAACACCTACCAAGGCAAGAGCTAAAAAGTGACTAGAAAGACAGGGAGGAAATAAACAAACGAAAGAAACCTATAACGAACGTGGAGAGTAAACAAACAGGCAGTTATGCTATAAACAGTTGTCTGGACGACGATTGGGTGTTTAGTGTTGGTACATTAGTTTTTATGAAAAGCGACTCCAACACCATCAACTCGTCGTCCTTACGGGCAGATCCAATAATTTTAAAATCATTAATATCCAAGCGGGTACCACAAATCTTGGAATGATTCCGAACATTGGATAATTCGGGATTGGACAATGTGCAACCCGTCCTGAAGCTGACACCTTGGTGGGAGCAGAAACGGACCTTGAGAAGCCTCTAGTACATCAATGTAGGTTCCCAGACTACATCTGGGACAGGTATATTTATAGATAATGTTGGATGTCAAGGAAGGATTCAGTCTGTCCTTCACTCTGAAAAAGAACAGATATTTAGAGGTTTCATGGAATCAACTTCAGATTTACAGCTGGCAATTCATGATGAATTAAATTCATACATTTCTTTTAAAACTTTTGTCATGAAGGAAAGGGAACTTAGCATAAATACATAATTTGGGAACAGTATATGTGGGAATAGGTTGTTCCATTTTTGCAGTTAAGAGCTTATTAAGTACTCGATGGAAATAGTGGGATGGAAAACAATTGCTGTGAAAAAAATTAGCTAAGAACTCTACTTCTTTATGAAAGGCTGTCCAGCTGGAAGTAAGAGAATACGCCCTGTGGAGGAGGGTAGAAAGAGAATTCAACTTAAAATTTAAATTACATGAACTATAAAAAATTGGTGCCCAAACCTGTAAAAGTATTTTTCCTGTGAATGATGGTTTGAAACCCATTATTTTCCTGGTGGTGCGTAAGTCAAGAAATGATAAGGAGTTACGAGTTTCTTTCTCAACTGTAAACCTAATATTGGGATGTTGGGCATTAATGAATTCTAAAAAGGAGTCTGCATTAAAATCGCGCTTAAACAGGGCAAAGGTGTCGTCCACATATCTTTTGTAAAATAAAGGGTGGAAACTAAGGGGACAATTGTCAAATACTGTCTCCTCCAGGGAGTTCATAAAAATATTGGCGAAAGTAGGACCTAAAGGGCTTCCCATTGCCATCCCCTCCACCTGTCTGAAACAAGAATCATTAAAAATAAAGACCGTGTCCCGCACGGCCAATTCTAAAAGTTGTTTAAATAAGGTTCTGTTAAAACCGTTAAATAGAGAATCGGGAAATGGAAAAGTTTGGTCAATATGATCTCGATCGTCTCCTCAACAGGAATATTGGTAAACAGGGACTCACCGTCGAAACTGACCATAAAAGGTCAGAGTCCTGCTTAAGAATATCGTCCTTGAAATCAGCAGCACTTTTTACATTAAAAGAATTATTGGTGAGCGGTTCTAACAATGGAACTAAATACTTTGCAAGTTTATAGTTGGGCGTATTTAACGAAGAAAGTATAGGTCTAAGTGGGACCCCCTCCTTGTGGATCTTGGGAAGGCCATACATGATCCCGTATGTTGAACCAGTAACGAGAAGGTTTTGGAAGGTGTTTTCATCTATGATGCTGTCACGTTTGAGTGCTCTGAGGAACCTATTAATTCTGTCTTCTATTTTGGTAACATTTTGTAAATTAGGTGTTTCCCAATTTCTGGAATTTTGATGAGTCACTGAGAATTGAGTGCATTTTACAACATAGTCCTGCTTATCTAAAACTACAGTTCCCTTACCTTTGTCAGGATGCACAATAATTATATCTAAGTCTTTTGCCAAATCCTTCAAAAATTTGTAGATCCTCCTTTCTGAAAAAGGGAGCCCATCTGGTTTTAAGGTTGTTATACGCTTGGTGGGCTAAGGCTGATAACTGAGACCTCAAGTACTCGGCGTTATTACACAGAGGCAATTTCGATAATTTCTGGAACAAAACTTCTAATGGTAAGAAAAATTGTTGGAAGTTCTTGTTTTAATTTTTTTGTAGTTGTAAATGTTTAAAAAATTTTAAAATTTTTAAAGAAGCTTTTCCCATTGTGGAAGTGACATTTTAAGTATTTACTGTCTGTAATTTCCAGATTTGAGGATGCATCATGTGATGTGAAACGTTGGCAGAATAAACTTGTTCTTGTGAGAGACATGCATGCCTTTACCTCTTCAACCTGAGATGTTTGTCAGGTCTGTTTCCCCTGCGATTCTTCTCTCTCTCTCTCTCTCTCTCTCTCTCTCTCTCTCTCTCTCTCTATATATATATATATATATATATATATATATATATATATATATATATATATATATATATATATATATATATATATATATATATATATATATATATATATATATATCACGCATTACCACAGGTGAAAAATAAGAAACGGGGTGTAGGTCCTGACCGGTTTCGATTTTATTTCCAAGCCATTGACGAAGGACTGATACAGAGTATGAGAAATC
>NC_089753.1:63846937-63866937 GCF_040412425.1 Macrobrachium rosenbergii
TTGACCTTCGCTGTTGCAAATTAACTTTCTACGGGTTTATTTTAAAGGTTCGATTAACCAAAACTTGCGAGGCATGTTTATTTACGGGTTACCAGAACTTCCGAGGCAGGTTTATTTATGGTTTATCAGAATTTCCAAGGAAGTTTTATTTACGGTTTATCAGAATTTACGCGGAAGGTTTATTTACGGTTTATCTGAACTTCTGAGGCAGGTTTATCTACAGTTTATCAGAATTTCCGAGGCAGGATTATTTATGGTTTATCAGAATATTATTTACGGTTTATCAGAACTTCCGAGGCAGGTTTATTTATGGTTATCAGAACTTCCGAGGCAGGTTTATTTGTGGTTTATCAGAATTTCCGAGGCAGGTTTATTTATGGCTTATCAGAATTTTCGAGGCAGGTTTATTTAGTTTATCAGAACTTCCGGGGCAGGTTTATTTACGGTTTATCAGAAATTCCGAGGCAGTTTTATTTATGGTTTATCAGAATTTCCGAGGAAGATTTATTTACGGTTTATCAGAATTTACTAGGCAAGTTTATTTACGGTTTATCAGAACTTCCTCATCAGGTTTCTATTTGGTTTATCGAAATTCCTTGGTAGGCCTATATTCGGTTCATCAAAACGTAAGAGACAAGGAAGTAGATCTTTTCATTACATATTTTATTATAGTAGTCTCAAATAGCTGATGTTACGGAAGGGTAACCCATAACTGTTAACTTTTTAAGTTTTCCGTAAAAGAAAACTATTGTGCAGGCTTTGTCTGTCCGTCCATAGATCTTAAAGTGACTGCTCTTTTGTTTATTTCTTTTACCAATGATACACGAGCAAAGCCTTATTGATATATATATATATATATATATATATATATATATATATATATATATATATATATATATATATATATATATATACTGTATATATGTAATTATATATCAATAAGGCTTTTCAGCTGCGTCAACAGTTCTAAATAAACAAGAACATTACTGCTACTCATTCTACTGCTACTTAATCAAGAATGCAGTACACCACCTCATAAATCTACACAAAGTCTATTACTAATGCTAATATCCCCATCTTATATTCCGCTACTCACCCAGACATACAACTATGCCATACCTTTGGTGCCTCTGACAGACTTCCTTTGTTTGTTTGTTTGTTTTTTTTTTTGCTTTAAAAAATCTGTTAAAACTTTGTTCCCCAAAGAATGCTTGCTTGATAATGCTGTATAGTTTTACTAAAAAAAAAAAAATGCGCTGAAGTTTCTTCGGCGGAATCGAGTTTTCTGTACAGTTTATAATCAAGACCACCGAAAACAGATCTACTCGTATCTTTCGGTGGTCTCGGTATAATGCTGTATGAGCCGCTGCCCATGAAACTTTAACCACCGCCCGGTGTGGCCTGTCCTATATCGTTGCGGGACGCACGATTATGGCTATCTTTGACCTTAAATAAAATTAAAACTACTGAGGCTAGAGGGATGCAATTTGGTATGTTAGATGATTGGCGGATGGATGATCAATATACCAATTTGCAGCCAACTAGCCTCGGAAGTTTTTAAGATCTGAGGACGGACAGAAATAAGAGCGGACGGACAGACAAAGCCGGCACAATAGTTTTCTTTTACGGAAAACTAAAAAAAGTTAACAATTATTGTTTACCCTTCGTTAACATCAACTATTTGAGACTACTATAATGATATATGTAATGAAAGGACCTATTTCTTATCTCCCAAGGTTTGATGAACCGAATACAGGCCTGCCAAGGAATTTCGATAAACCAAATATAAACCTGATTAGGAAGTTCTGATAAACCGTAAATAAACTTGCCTAGCAATTTCTGATAAACCGTAAATAAATCGTCCTCGGAAATTCTGATAAACCATAAATATACCTGCCTCGGAAATGTTGCATATTGTTGTATGCTGGTTGTTTTGACATATTTATTACTTGTGTATGTACACAGACATATGGGCATTACATACATAGTTAAACACAATCTAATAATATATATATATATATATATATATATATATATATATATATATATATATATATATATATATATATATATTATATACACAAATATATATATTATATATATATATATATATATATATATATATATATATATATATATATATATATATATATATATATATATATATATATATATATATATAATTGATACATGAAAATTAACAATCATGATTTTGAGCACAGTTGGGTATGCTATATTAAGTTTATATATATATATATATATATATATATATATATATATATATATATATATATATACTCTCTCTCTATATTTATATATATATATATAAATATATATAAACTTATTAGCACATAACTGTGCTCATAATAGTGAACACTAAATGTATATTATATATATGTTTATGTATATATAGCCTATATACTGTATATATATATATATATATATATATATATATATATATATATATATATATATATATATATATATATACATGTAGAATTGTGCTTTAACTGCGTATGTAATACCCGTAATATCTATATAAACTAAGCAAAATATATCAAAACAGCAAAATCTAACATTATGCAACATCTCAACACCAGTTGCCTAGTATCCTTAATCCCCATTGCGAGAATTTTATACTCTGTTTAAGAGCAGAACTGCGGATAGCGAGGCCAAGAGCCGAATTAAAAGTTTAATGAATTAAAGTACAATACAAATTAAATTTCTAAGGAATTCAAATTACAATATCTTACTTATGATGCTGATCGTAGAAACTTACCCATACATTCCAAGCAGCATGACTCACGCAATGAGCCACTTTTGGTTATTACCCTATATTGGGTGCACGACGGGTGCCATGTCGTGTATGTGTGTGTGTGTGTGTGTGTGTCTGTGTGTGTGTGTCTGTCTGTCTGTCTCACACATACATACACACGCCATCAATTATCTTACACGCACATACTCACACTTACATACTACACACCTACACACACACACACACACGCACCATCAGCCTCTCTCTCTCTCCTCTCTCTTACACAGATTATCTGAATTCATCTTCTGTCTTTCTTTTCCTCTCATCATGGACTCTCCTTTCCTCTCACCATCGATTCTCTCTCTCTCTCTCTCTCTCTCTCTCTCTCTCTCACACACACACACACACACACACACACACACACACACAAATGCACACATTAACAATTTTTTTTCCTCTCTCTCACTCTCTCGTACGCACATAATCAATTTCTCTCCATCTCTCTTCTCCTCTCACCATCAATTCTCTCTCTCTCTCTCTCTCTCTCTCTCTCTCTTCTCCTCTCACCATCAATTCTCTCTCTCTCTCTCCCTCTCGTACGCACACCATCAATTTATCTCCATCTCTCTTCTCCTCTCACCACATCAATTCTCTCTCTCTCTCTCTCTCTCTCTCTCTCTCTCTCTCTCTCTCTCTCTAGTTTCGAGTAACTCAAAAGAAAGATAGAGTTCTTAGAAGAACTAACCCAAAATGAAAAAATAGAAATATTGAATATAAGTGAAACCTAGTATTCCCAGAGACTAGTAATATTATTGAATAAAGGGGTTTCCAAACTTATAGATCAGATAGAAAAAATAGAAATCAAGGAGACCGCGATATATGGGAGAGATGCCAATCAAGGAAAAATCTGTGAGAAATATAGTAACACAGAATGTGAATTAATAGCGGTAGAATTTGAATCTGAAAAATTAGTGAACATTGTAATATATAGACCCCCTAATACTAAAGAGTTTGACATAATAATTGAAAAATTGGATGAAATATGTAGAAATCACAAGGACTGGACTATACTCCTAACCGGAGACTTTAACTTTCCTTTTGTAGAATGGAAAGAACGAATAGGGAACTGTAGTTTGTATTTATACATATAAAAGACAATAGTAGTGCAGAAGATAAGGAGGCAATTTGAAAAGCTATTAGATATGCTACTAGAACATAACATTCAGCAAAATAAATCACCTACCAACAGAAAGGATATTTTAGACCTAGTATTTGTAGAGATAATTGAAACTATGTTAAAGAAATAATAGTATATAACTTTTGAGTATTTCGGACCATATTGTCATAGAACCTGCAGTCGTTCAGAACATATGAGAAACAAAAGCAAGAGACCTTGAAAAAATGGAAGGATATGGAAAATACAATTTCTATAGTAAGAATATAAATTGGTCAAAAATAAATGAAAAATTAAACAAGAATGGGAAAACATATTTGTAAGTGATGATATACAGGTAAATACCGATATATTATATAAAATATTAGAGGAAATAGTGGAAAAATATATACGAAGAAAAAGTAAGCATCAGTCACGAGATTCCAGAGAGACAGGATCTTGTTCCAAGAAAAAATGCGAGGAAGTGAAAAAAGCTCTTGCAAAGAAAAGAATGCATGGAAAGTGATGGAACTAAAAGTAAGATAGAAAATGCAGACAAAAGATTATGCAATCAAAAGGCTGAAAAATGGAACCTGAAGAAATGACACTACAAAATATAAAGCAAAACCTAAAATTTTTATTCATATGCAAAAAGATGAATAAAATAAAATTAAGAAATAGGCCCTCTAAAATTGAAGGGCGATTAACGAATGAAAAAGGAAATATGTAACATATTGTAGAAAGATATAGAGTGAATTTACACCTAGAATTGACAATGAAGATGATGACACAGAAATAAGAGATGAAAATACTGAATACTTATCAGATATAGATATTACAGAAGCCGATATTGTGCAGGCTATTAATGAGGTAAAAATGGATCAGCAGCAGGACCAGATGGAGTACCTGCCATATTGTTGAGAAGTGGTTCATTCAATCGCCAAAGCCGCTTCTTAATATTATTAAGACAAAGAGAATATAGATACAGGCAAGATTTGATGAGCATAAATTAGCATATATTACTCCTACTTTCAAAAGTGGTTCAAGACTAGAACCAAGTAATTATAGGCCTGTGAGTCTGACATCTCATATTATGAAAGTATATGAAGGAGTAATGAAAAAAATATAATGAAACATTTAATGAAAAAATAGATTGTTCAATATAGGACAACATGGTTTTGTACGGAAAAAGTACACAAACCCAACTGTTAGTCCACCATGAAACTTATATATAAAAATATGATAAATGAAAAGATACAGATGCCGTTTACCTAGGAACTTTGCAAAAGCTTTTGACAAGGTAGATCATAATATATTGAAAAAAAATTAGAAAACATAACATTGTTGACAAAGTAGGAAGATGGATAAAAGAATTTTTGCAAAATAGAAAACAGATAATGATTGCAAACGATGAGAAATCGGATGAAGCTACGGTAATATCAGGTGTACCACAGGGTACGGTGTTAGCTGCGTTGCTGTTTGTGATTATGATTGCAGACATAGACAGTAATGTTAAGGACTCAGTAGTAAGAAGTTTCGCAGATGACACAAGAATAAGTAGAGAAATTGCTTGTGATGAAGATAGGAACTCCTTTACAAAGGAGCCTAAACAAAATATATAAATGGGCAGAGATAAATAGGATGAGTATTTAACTCTACGATAAATTTGAATCAATGAACTATGGTGATAAAAAGTAGGAATGCTATATGCATATAAGGACCTAATAATGAGACAATCACAAACAAAGAGCAGTTAAAGACCTTGGTGTGATGTTGAATATAAAATATGTGTTATACAATGATCAAATAGCAATTCTATTGGCAAAATAAAGCAAAAATGGGAATGTTGTTCCGGCACTTCAAAACAAGAAAAGCTGAACACATGATTATGGCATAAAACGTACGTACGTAGTCCATGAATATTGCAATATAATGTATGGTACCCACCTGCAAAGGATATTGCACAAATGAAGGGAAGTGTACAAGGTCATTTACAGCTAGAATAGAAGAAGTTAAGGATATGACTACTGGAAAAGACACAATTCTTAAATATATATAGTCTTGAAGGAGAAGAAATGCTACATGGTAATTCAAGCATGAAACAGATGAAGGAATTACTATGAAACATCATGGAACTAAAATTATCAAAAAGAGCAAGCAGGAGTAGATTAATTGCAAAAACTATACCAGGAAAATTAAGGAGCACACAGGACATTAATCCACCGCACCAGCATCGATAATGCAGCGTCTATTCAATGCTACCAGCTCATCAGGGGAACATAACAGGAGTAGGCGTAGATGTGTTTAGAATAAGCTCGACAAATATCTAAGATGCATCCCAGACCATCAAGACTGGAAGATGCAAAATATACCGGAAGATGCGTTAGCAACTCTCTGGTAGACATCAAAGGCGCCTCACACTGAGGGACCTGGGGCAACCCGAACGAATTGTAAGGTAAGGTAAGGTAAGGTCTCTCTCTCTCTCGTACGCACACCATCAATTTCTCTCCATCTCTCTTCTCCTCTCACCATTAATTATCTCTCTCTCTCTCTTCTCCTCTCACCATCAATTCTCTCTCTCTCTCTCTCTCTCTCTCTCTCTCTCTCTCTCTCTCTCTCTCTCTCTCTCTCTCTCTCTCTCTCTCTCTCTCTCTCTTTCTCTCTCGTACGCACACCATCAATTTCTCTCCATCTCTTCTCCTCTCACCATCAGATTCTCTCTCTCTCTCGCTCTCTCTCTCTCTCTCTCTCTCTCTCTCTCTCTCTCTCTCTCTCTCTCTCGTGCTTTTTTTACAATCCAATTTCTCTCCATCTCTCTTCTCCTCTCTCTCACTGCGTGCCATCGCCATCGTCATGATAACCATCATCATTAAAAGCCTTCGCCCACAAACAAAATACCGTCATTTCCGCGGCCCATAAAACACGCGGAGGGGCCTTTTTTCCCTTAATTAAGCGACGTTTTACGGCGCAGCGTCCGTAGCGACAGACAGCCTCTCCTGATGAACACGTCATCCGAGAACTCGAGTATTTGAGGCAGGAGTTAGTCACTGATAACACGTACGTTTCTCGTATTGTATCACGATTTATTATCTGCGATTAGATAACAATGCTTGCTTGGTTGTGATGTCTGGTAGTCTGCTTCCAGTATAAACTGCTTCTTGATTGTAGAGAAACATAATATATATATTACTTCTTAGTTGTGGAGAAATGTACATTACTTCTTAATTGTGGAGAAATGTACATTATTTCTGAATTGTGGAGTAATGTACATTACTTCATAACTGTGGAGAAATGTACATTATTCTTAATTGTGGAGAATTGTACACTACTTCTTAATTATGGAGAAATATACATTACTTGTTGGGAGAAATATATATATTACTTCTTAACTGTGGAGAAATACATTATTTCTGAATTGTGGAGAAATGTACATTACTTCATAATTGTGGAGAATTGTACATTAATTCTTAATTGTGAAGAAATGTACATTACTTCATAACTGTGGAGAATTGTACATTAATTCTTAATTGTGGAGAAATATATTTTACTTCCTAATTGTGTAGAAATATACATTACTTCTTAATTGTGGAGAAATCTACATACTTCGTAATTGTGGAGAAAAGTGCATTACTTCTTAACTGTGGAGAATTGTACATTACTTCTTACTTGTGGAGAAATATGCATTACTTCTTAATTGTGGAGAAATGTACATTACTTCCTAATTGTGGAGAAATATATATTACTTCTTAATTGTGGAGAAATGTACATTACTTCTCAACTGTGGAGAAATGTGCATTACTTCATAAATTTGTGGATAAATATATTACCTCTATATCACACGATAATGTACAGTGAACGAATTTTAAACCTGAAATGCTTTTCCACAATGTTGCTTTTGAGATAACAAGGTATAGAAAACCATGTAGAAAATATTATATTTACGATATCTTAAAAGAGTAGCCAATTGTTTAAAAGATATAAAAAGTAAAGAGGCGCTTTTATTAAAAACTCATTAGTTAATATCTTATAAGCAAGTGCGAATATTTGAAACTGTTTTTTCATAATATTTCTTTACGGACGTTTTATCATGACAGAAAAGAAACCACATGGAGATACCTGTTCGTGGAATAAATTTCCGTTTAAATTTTTCCAAAGGCTTAGTGCTGACTCTGTCTAAATAATATTTCAGTAATATAAAACCAGAAGTTCTTGGTCATAATTCATCATTTCGCTAAAATCTGAAGATGGTTAATGGTTCTCCCACGTACCGCATGGTCGGAAACCCCATTGATGTATCTTTTGATGGGTCTTTGTGAGTAAGTTAAATAGAAAAGGTCTTAAGTGCAAAAAGCTCTTTTTGGTTATGGGATATTCTATGCTTCTTAGGAACTTTCTCTAGCTCACCCTCGAAGCAGGTTAAAGTAACTTTTTACCACATAAAACCAGAATTCCCATCAAAATCAGTAGCCCAAAATAATAGATATTCCAGATCCCTGTCGACTTGGTAGGTTTCTGATAGATCTTATCCGATGCGACTGCCTTCGGTTGAAACAGTTTTGACCCAGACAGCAAGCTTAAAAATTCTTACTTGTCAGCTTCAAGGTTAAGGAGTGAAGGTGTGAATAGTTACTGTCTACAGATCATTTCTTTAACAAAGACCTGAAGAAGATAACTAGAAATGATCCAGAAATAGGCATTAAATGTGCAAGCTAAAGTGGGTACAGCATTTTGTCATAGCTACCATGTAATCTGGGAACTGTTGTTCTAAGGTTAAGACTAGTGTTAGGCTTGACTTTCTGAGCTTTGTGGGTTAGGAACATGGAAAGTCAATAATCGTTTAGCGAATGCCATCAGCTTATTTACTGAAAACAATGTTCAAAATTATGATCCAGTGGATATATATATATATATATATATATATATATATATATATATATATATATATATATATATATATATATATATATATATATTTTTTTTTTTTTTTTTTTTTTTTTTAGATGCTTGGTAAAAGTTAATGAGTCATTGTTAATTTTGGACTAAACTGTTTTGGAGTGATGGAGGAATGTCTATGCCATCAGTGAAAAGTCTGTAGCATTGGAGGTCAGCTGAACAAAAATCGTTCTTAAAACTGACCATTCTTGGTAGATTAATACACAGAAGTCGAGCTGTTCAGCATGATGCGAAAGCTCGTGTGAAATGCTAAAAATTATTAAAAATGTGTTAAGAAATGATTATCACTCTTTTGAGAGCCATTTTCTTTATGGATGCGAAAGGGAAAGCGGGAAGAAGGAACAACAGGGTCATATTAACAAGATATTTTTATGAGAGGAAATAAAAAATCAAAATAAGCTAACAACGATTAAGTCAATGCTTTTTATTTTAGTTGCCCCTCTCTTCTTTCCTCATTAAGAACTTTTTATATAACTGTCCATCTTTTCAGTATATTCTGCTCTTTCCTGACAGATTCTTTACCCCTTCCATCATGTTTGAGATCAGAGGCGACGATTTTCGTCTCCCTGTGTCGTTACGTTCAGCATCCGGTACTGGGATAAAGACACACACACACACACACACACACAGAAAGAGAGAGAGAGAGAGAGAGAGAGAGAGAGAGAGAGAGAGAGAGAGAGAGAGAGAGAGAGAATTTCATGTTTTCTGACTCTCCCCACACATTTCAGGAATGATGTTTCCGTCCTCCTGATTAACAGAAACAGCTACAAGAGCAGCATCAACGAAAGCAATAATAATAATAATAATAATAATAATAATAATAATAATAATAATAATAATAATAATAATAATAATAATGTTAAATACGTACTGGTAAATAATACCAATATTGGTAAAATATTGTATTTTTTATGTTGAAAATATTGGTATTTTTTACTGATAAAAATATTTATATTTTTACAAAAATATATTGAGCATAAGGCCTTTATTCGGAATAATAATGATAATGATATTAAAGAGCAAGTGAAAGTAGCGAGCAAAGGAATAAGCACACATCCTGTCGACTTACGCCATCTGTTACCTGAAGGCGAGTGAATAAATAAGTACTTAGTTATCTCCTCTGAGACCTCAGCAGTTGTAAAGGACAGGAACAGTTCGGTTCTACCTTTGTTCTTTGCAGTTTCATTTTACGGCTACTGTGTTTCTGGTCCATTTTACTTTTCGTCTTTTTCGGAGATCTGCTCCCAGCTATTTCCACAGCAGACGCTTCCAGGTCATTGTAAAACTGCAACTCTGTTAAAATGTATACCGATATTTTATGTATGGATAAGCTGAAATAGTTTTTAGTTTCCTGTAAAAGAAAACTCCGTCCGCACTTTTTCTGTCCGACCTCAGCTCTTAAAAAGTACTGAGGCTAGAGGGCTGCAAATTGGTATGTTGATCATTTACCCTGCAATCATCAAACATACGAAAATGCAACCTTCTAGCCTCAGTAGTTTTTTTTATGTAAGGTTAATGTTAGCCTCGGATCGTGCATCTGGTACCGCTAGAGGTGCCAGCCGCCGACGCATCTTCACTTGATCGGATCTGGGGAGCAACTGAGCGCTGCCGAGTATGATTTACTTGTTTGTCCTTCTTCCTGGGATATAGGGCTATGACATCCTTACTTAATCTCACAAGCGTAAATTCGAATCCCACCTGGAAAAGTTATAATTTCTTCATACACTTTCCCTTCGAGTTCAGTAGTAAGCTTATCCAAAAAAGAACGAGGAACTCTAGTAGTTAAGATGTCTTAAGGCTTGTTACCATCAATACAAGTATAAAGCTAGTATGATTAGAAGTGACAAGAGAGTATAAGATGAATATGGATGAAATATCGTCTCGGGTTAAAGACTCAGAGATGGGGGTTAATTTCAGAGAGATACCAAAGAAAAAAAAAATGATTTAAGGTGCTGCTGCATGACAGCAGAGAAATCGTGTACCAGTATACGGGACAATGGATCAGGTAAAGAAGAAGTTAAGTATACCTTAGCTTAACCAGACCACTGAACTGATTAACAGCTTTCCTAGGGCTGGCCGGAAGGATTAGACTTATTTTACGTGGCTAAGAACCAACTGGTTACCTAGCAACGGGACCTACAGCTTATTATGGAATCCGAACCACGTTATACCGAGAAATGAATTTCTATCACCAGATATAAATTCCTCAAAAACTTCATTGGCCGGTCGGAGACTCGAACTCGGGCCTAGCAGAGTGCTAGCCGAGAACTCTACCGACTCGTCCAACGAGGAACTAGGTAAAGAATAAAAGGGAAAAAGGAAAACGGAATGCCTATAAAAAAAAACAAAAAAACAGAAGACAGCAAGAACTTAAGAGCCAATAAGAGGCTGTTCTGCGGTGAGGTAGATGCAACATTTGATCTCGGGATAGAAATGCAATTGAATAGACGCTGTCTAAAGTGAATGCAGTCCGAGGTCGATGGAAATTAGCTGAATGTGGAAGAATGAAGAGAGGCAGAGTTAATGCAAGGAGTTTAATGGATTACAATCTAGATATTACTGGATGATTGTGATTGTATGGCCGAGTAGCTAATTAAGAATTGCTAGTTAAATCTAGATGGGAAAACGTTTATAAAATCATAACCTTTCGTAATATATCGGGGTATGTACGTGTAAGGGCTTTGATTGAGAAAATGAGGCTGATGACAAAAGGACTGATGAAGGTATAGAATGGGAGGGTGTGGGTCAACTGTTCATTATGAGAAAGTTTCGTGGAAAGTTTTAAAACAAAAGAGAAAATATGCACAGAAGTGAACCGACTCGCCACTCGTCCATTGCTACCATAGTGTGTTAACTCTTAGATTATAACAGGGTTAG
This sequence comes from Macrobrachium rosenbergii, assembly GCF_040412425.1. Lineage (NCBI taxonomy): Eukaryota > Metazoa > Arthropoda > Malacostraca > Decapoda > Palaemonidae > Macrobrachium > Macrobrachium rosenbergii. The sequence goes on from NC_089753.1 coordinate 63,858,676, forward strand.
CATAAAATACTGGTGCCAGGTGAGACTCTACTTCAAGACGTGAATGAAGAAATTGCATGTTTACCTTCAAGTTATTATGATTACGAAGAGGCTTGTGGGGATGAACTTCGAGCGACGCCATTCAGATATGAACAGTTATTATCCAGTCTTTAACAAGACTATTAAAGAACCGTGCTGATACGACAGTTAACCGAGAGAGAGAGAGAGAGAGAGAGAGAGAGAGAGAGAGAGAGAGAGAGAGAGAGAGGAAACTGCCTATGTTGTGAGGAAAATTTTTCAAGATAAAGGAAATCCCAACAAACAAGAAAGAAAGACAACGAATTGACCCTACGCGAGAATTTAAGAATTTATAAAAAAAAAAAAAAAAAAAAAAATTGCGTCTGTTCAACGTATAATCAAGGCCACCGAAAATAGATCTATTTTTCGGTGGTCTCGGTATAATGCTGCATGAGTCGCGGCCCATGGCCTATGTTATATCGTTGCCAGAAGCACGATTATGGCTAACTTTAACCTAAAATAAAATCAAAACTACTGAGGCTAGAGGGCTGCAATTTGGTGTGTTTGATGATTGGAGGGTGGATGAGCAACATATGAATTTGCAGCCCTCTAGCCTCAGTAGTTTTTAAGATCTGAAAGGCGGACAGAATAAAGTGCAGACGGACAGACAAAGCCGGTACAATAGTTTTCTTTTACAGAAAACTAAAAAACGAAAATGTACTTTGGAGAACGGGAAAGGGAAACAACAACGCGACTCAGAAGACAAGAACGCGACTCCACGCAAGAACCAACCACAGTTGAAAATCAGTTCAACTTGATAAAAGTAAGAAAAATATGTGTGTGAAGACAGGCACACACGAATACATACACGTAATTACATAACTTCAGTTATCTATAAATTAAGCCAAGATCAACAACAAAGTTAATCATTATTTATGGGATAAATTTACTTCACCTACATCAGTTGGAATAACACAAACGAATATTTTCTTGTCTATAACTGTACCCTTTTATTTGTTACATTGCTATTTTACCAACCAGTAGCGATGAATATAATTTGTGATATCTAATGTTATATTATGTTTTTGTCCTTTTATCGTATTTTATTATGAAATTCGTTTCATTTTCTTGGTAGAACTGAATTTTTATTTCTCAACGCCAATTTTTTGCGTGTTGTTTGTGGTAACTCAACTCTTCTTTCAATGTTTTTCGATTGAATTGGATTTACTGATTCGCTACTACCTACTGTATTTGAAATCGTTTTTATGCCACGACGTATTACCCAAAGATTAATTGCTCTAAACACATGAACTGCAGGCAACCAAGTTCATAAATTAACTATGGCAGAAAGTATTCAAAATAATGTGGCTACACATAGGATAACCCAAATTCAGCCTAGCATGCTTATATTTTGGGGATGAAGATGGTGGATGATGATACACAGAATGGAATAAAGAATGGTGTATAAAGAAGCAAGGAAGGAATGATTGACATATATATACTATAGGTCAAGAAAGAAAGATAGATAACAGAAAAATCCAAAACAATACGCCCACCAGGAGTCAGCATGGAGATGCCAATGCTTCTCAACAGGGAAAATATTCTGGCGTTATTTGCTTCATCTGCCAGAAACTCGGACATTATGCAAGTGTTTGCTGTGGTCCTTCATACTGTACCAGTCACAGAAAAACGGAACAGTGTCCGGAATTGCAAGGCTAGAATGAGACACAGATCAACACCACAAAGTAGAGAGAGAAATCGTAGCCAGTTTCCTTGGCCCAAAAGATACAAGAATATGAAGTCTAACACTGCAATGAACCTGGTATACGATCAAGACCATGCCAATGGATATACCTACCTAGTCGAGGAAAGGAAAGAAGAAATATTAAAACCTCAAAGATAAGCCACCAAATAATCAAAGTTATGAAATACACATGGCAGAGGAATCCTAATATATGCCCATATTTCCTGCTCATTCTAGATTATATATCCGATAGCAGTATGATGATCAGTAAAGTACACAAAGAATTGCAGATATTTATGGAAATAACATAAGAATGCTGGGACAAAAGGATTTTCCGTTTCAGATCGGAAAAAAAATTGTTAAAGGAAAAGGTTATAATTACAGAAAAAGTTAATATTTTGCTCATTTACTGACTGATTATCCAACCGTGGCCCGGGAAGAAATCACCATTGACTCTCCAACAGAACAACTTGTTATAAGAAAGGGGCATCTGACTTCCAGAATTCCCATCTGCAGAATGATTCGAGTGAACAAGACCCAAAGACAACTAGTTTTAAAGGGCATCCTGAAGAGAAAAGAATCAAGAGAGAATTATTAATTGATCCACACTAGTGTCCAGCAAATTATGACATATTTTGAATCTAATCAAGAAACATTTATTTTGGGGGATGAGAATGGTGGATGATGTCCTTGATACAGAGAATGAAGTAAAGAACGTTGTATGTTGACTTTCTCTGCTTTGAATATATTCCATATTTCTTGAATCATAGCATTATCAAATTCTAACCCGTTATCTAAAATTATTAGCTGTGGAGAAGAAAACGGTATAATACCTCGTCAAAGAGGGCAACAGCACAGTCTCTAGCATTCTTACTGGTTAATGGTACCAACTCATTATATCTGGTAAGTGCATAAATATATACTAGTAATTTTTTTATTTCCTCTACTTGCAGTGGGTAGATTGGTAGTTAAATCTATTTCTACTTCTCAAATGGGGCCTGTGGAATAGGAAATTTTCTCAAGGGTACCACTTTAACTGCTCATCCCATGTAACTATTTCAAATATTACAGCTTTTATATATCTATTGACGTTCGTATAGAGCCTTTCCAGTGAAAATGTTCTTTAATGTCTTACTGGTTCACCTTGAACTGTGTGAGCTCTTACCCAATTATCATGCATGAGTTCAATAACTTTGCTTTGTAAAGGTTTCGGCACAATCTTCTTGGCAACTATTTTGTGAAATGTTTGAAAATGATTGACACTCCGAGTTAGCCAACAGAATTCTTAATTCATACAGTGGGCATCCAGACTTCTTACTCGATACCTTTTCTAGCTTAGGTACTAGTGGTATCTCACTTTCCACATTTATTGTTTCTTTCAAATCTTCATCTTGTCTTTGTTCCCTCACAAAGTGCGACCTTGATAGTTCTTCTGTATATTGCGTCACAAATATCCCATTAAGTGGCTGCACTGGTTGTGATTCTTTGTAAACGAGGCTCACGCTGTCATCTTGAGAAACATATCCCGGTAATGAATCTGCAACCTTATTGGCCTTATCCAGTACATATTTTGCTCTGTGCACAGAGAGTTTTGGATTCTTCAACATCTCTTTGACAGCTGTGTGATGTTTTAACCCAAAATGTTATATCTGAAGTGCTTCAAGGAGATTGTAAAAGCAAAGGATTCCTTATCAGCTACCGGGTAGTTAACTTCTGTAGGTTTCAGCTTTCTATTGTAGTAAGCTATGGCTTGATAGTTGTTACCTGTTTTCTGCATAAGGCATGCCCCTATTTTGGTGGAACTTGCATCTGTTAAATCTACATCCTCCCTTAAGAGATCCAGCAATGGAGCAGGTATGGTTTCAAAATTAATCACAAACTTGCAATAGAATCCTGAGAATCCTAGAAATTATTTCACATCCTTCTTACACTGAGACCTGGGATACTCCTTAATGGCCTTTCACCTTAGAATGCGTCCTAAGCATTCGTTTCTTCTCTTTAGGGAAACACATTTCTTTTATTTTAACTTCAAATTTACCTTCCTGATACTCTTCAAGTCCTCTCCGATAGTTCTCATATATTCCTCTAAAGTGTCGGTAGCCATTATCGAGTCATCAGTGTAACAATAGACGCCTTTCCCCAGCAAACCATCCAATTATATCAGACAAAAGTTGCTGGGTTAGACTTAAGATAAGGGAATTTGTAAGAATCCCTGGCGTAGGTCTACGAGTATTGCCGTAAAGTATCTCTTGGATCCTATGGACGTGATGAGATCTGTCATATGGCACTGGATAAGCATCTGTTTCTGTGATCTTTTTAATTTTCTAAAGTCTACCACAATTCTGTAAGGCTTATGCTTCTTACAAACCAACAAAAGAGGGAAAGACCACTGTGATTTAGAACATTTGTTTATACCTTCAGATTTAATTTCTGGACTTCCCTTTCAATAATCTTTTAGGAGTGTGCCACTCTATAAGCAGGAATATAAATGTTTCTAGTGCTGAAAGGACATCGGTGTTTCCTAAAGCATCCCCTTTATAGCAACTATATCTCTGTATTCGCTCAACAGTTCAAAAAATTCTTCCATTGCATACTTATCTTCTATCCTCTTCAGATGATCACATATTTTGATTTTACTGTTCTGATTTATAGGCTGAAATTTAATTTTCTCCATTAATCTGTGCTATAAGTTTACTTAGCGTTTCCTTCTCTACGACTTGAATGGTATAGCATAGATTTCAGATATATATATATATATATATATATATATATATATATATATATATATATATATATATATATATATATATATATATATATATATATATATATATATATATATATATATATATACAGTATATAGATAAGCTACATACGTCCTTTAATATCCAATTCGCTCAACCTCGGAAATAATATATTTTCATATGTGTTACTCGAAGGGTGATTTTTTTAGTTGATAATAAGTTCGTCGTCTCGTGGGCTCGAACCACAGAAGATAAGAACTCAGGACTACAGTGAAGCCTTAAACGACACGGCCATCAAGGGAGGTATAAGTAGATACCGACTCCCACCTACAAATCATTGTCAAACTCAGGTATTTGTAATTAGAATTGGTATCAACCCACCACTGCCATGTTAACTGTACAGTGCATTTGTTGCACGCAGCCATATTGATGACCGTGTTGTTTAAGGCGTCACTGTAGTCCTGAGCTCTTGCCTTCCGTGATTCGAGCCCACGAGACGAAGAACTTATTATCATCAAAAAAATTCCCCTTCGGGTATCATATATGAAAATATATTATTTCCGAGTTATAAGGAATTGGTTTTAAAAGGACGTTTGTAGCTTAATGCTTGTATATGGATCACAGTAATGTGATAATATTCATTCATTCATATATATATATATATATATATATATATATATATATATATATATATATATATATATATATATATATATATATATATATATATATATATATATATATATATTATTCAAGCACCTGGTTTTGTGGATATCAACAAGACCTTGGGTGAAAGCCGGTACGCTAACGGGGATGAAAAGCTATATAAGGACAGGGCGAGAGTCAAGCAGTTGTTAGTTCATTACCAACCAGACTCAGAGCAGAAGCCTTGCAGGTCAGTCCCCGACCCACCCCGCCCCTGTCCTAGTCCATTTTTGTCGTGCTAACACAGTTCCACCTAAGTCCATTGCTTTAATTACAAAGTCTGGTCTACACATCAGGAGAAGGCATCCTGATGGATAAGGTACAGTTGGATTTGGAGTTTGTTACGACGCCCATTCTTCCACTATAATTTCCATGCTTTCCGATATTCACGCCCTTTGGAGTTCTGAGACAAATAAGTGAAGTGGTTAATGTTTTCAATTCAAGTAACATAAGCATACTCATGCAATTGGTTTGCTTAATTGCTTCCTCTCAGCCTTCAGAATTCACAAGATGAACGTGTAAGTGTTTTCTTTGCAACCCAAGTGACAGTGAGTTTGTCTTCCAGATTGTGAGTTGTGTGTTTACCTGGTTCCCCACAGTGATCTCCCGATGTGGAATATCCCTTCAAGATTAATCTCTGAAGATTTATATGCCACCATAGGGTGATTATTTTCAGAGTAAGATTAATTCTCTTTCTGGGGAGTTTCATCATAGATAGTAACTTTTTGCTATTGGCACTATCTGATTTGTGAACTAATGTAAGAGCAGTGCCAAGGAGCTAGGGAGGAGCTCCTGTGTGATATCCTTCTGATCTGTGTAATTATAATCTAATTAGTGAAAACTTGCTTTTCCATTAAATTCCATTTACATTTACTGTTAACTTATCCCTTTTTTATGTATGTGGCCAAATCAGCCATATGTCGTTCAAATTCTGATTAGAGCTAGTAATACCTACCCTGGCCATGCTCTTTAAATATATATATATATATATATATATATATATATATATATATATATATATATATATATATATATATATATATATATATATATATTATAACTTACAAGAAGTCACTGCCCAGTGCGCCTCCCCCACGTAATTTGCCCTTTGTTTACTGGAGAATAGAGTCGCTGCTGCATGGCCAATTTTAGTTGACCTAGATATCAGGGCAAAGTTTTCAACATTTCCATCTGTTCTTTTATTCCCTGGAACAGATATTGAGATGACACAGATAAAAAAGGGCAAAGATAGGAGACTGAATGCCGCTCCCTAAGCAGTTTAGACCAACTAAGCTGCTTAAAACAACCCTTCTAAAGGCAAATTAAGCTGCCTGAATTGTCTTTTTTCTGCAGGACACCGGGGAACAGGCAACTGATCACTGACCACCTGGCAAATGGCACATCGTTTGCACACGGCCCAAGTTAAAAGCAGAAGTGCACACGGCACGACATGGCCGCAGCCTTAAAAGGGCAGTAAGCAGTAGGCAGTGAGCAGTTAGTCGTGTGAGCAGTAGACGTACGGCAGAAGTCGTAGGGGAGGCCGTTAGCCATACACTTGGGCGAGTGATACATTTGCTGAGAGACCATTCTTTCCCCCTGCCCGACTCCAGACGACAGTAATCCTCGAGGGACAGTGTGCATCATCAGTGTGATCGTCCCTCGTCATCCTTCACTCGAGACCCGCTTCCTCTAAGGTAAAGTGCGAGTAAAGACTTTTCAGTCACGACAGTTTGCCCTTTAGAAAGTTACTGGAGTACCAGTATTTCACCTCTGTCCTTGTGCCAGTTTATCCAGTGCCATTTCCAATGTCCTGTGTTCAAGTGTAAAGTGGTCATTCATTTCTCGAGTCCTTGGCACCCTCAGTGCAGACTCGAGACATATTCTGTGTTAAATTGTTCCTTTACTGGCGTGTAATGTGTAAATCTCTCTTTCAGAGGGACCTATTCGCAGTGGGCTCATCTTGGACTGTGCCTTGCCCTTAGTCAAGTAGAAGGATCTTCAGGTTTGGAAGCTCTTTAACAATTTAGTCACTCATTTTCCCTTCAAACGCTTTCTTCTGTAAATAAAATTCTTTAATTTATCCCAAGTGAAAAACAAAGAAAAAGGGGGTGACTTCATAAGGAAATGTTACGTAAACACATGGGAGAAATTAAGACTTATATTTACAAAAGAAAGCATTTGAAAGGGAAATGGGTGAGTAAATTGTTAAAGAGCTTGCAACGCCTGAAGAGTAAATATATCAAAATTATAGGAGGATATATGTATTATAAGGCAGCATCATAAAAAAATGTATATATATATATATATATATATATATATATATATATATATATATATATATATATATATATATATATATATATATATATATATATATATATAAGGGCATGTGGCCAGGTGTAAGTATTACTAGATCTAATCACAATTTGAACGACATCTGACTGATTTGGCCACACACGTAAAAAGCGGTAAGTTAACAGTAAATGTAAATGGAATTTAAGGGAAAAGCAAGTTTTCACTAATTGGATTATAAGTACACAGATCAGAAGGATTTTACACAGGAGCTCCTACCGAGCTCCTTGGTACTGCTCTTACATTAGTTCACAAATCAGCTAGTGCCAATAGCAAAATAAGTTACTATCTATGATGATACTTTTCAGATAGAGAATTAATCTTACTCTGAAAATAACCACCCTATGGTGTAGAACATCTAATATTAATTAAATATACAGGAACTCATGTCACAGTGTATTTTAATCTTCAGAGATTAATCTTGAAGGAATCTTCCAGATCGGGAGATCACTGTGGACAAACAGATAGGCACACAGTATCACAATCTGCAAGACAAACTCACTGTCACTTGGGTTGCAAAGAAAACACTTACACATTCATCCTGGGAATGCTGAAGGCTGGGAGGGAAGCAATTAAATATAGCAAATTTAATGAGTATCATTATGTTACTTGGACTGAAAACATTAACCACTTCACTTATTTGTCTCAGAACTCCAAGGGATGTGAATATCGGAAAGCATGAAAATTATAGTGGAAGAATGGGCGTCATAACAAACTCCA
>NC_089753.1:63876937-63901937 GCF_040412425.1 Macrobrachium rosenbergii
CATGGTTGTCCTTTCGTGGTCAGGTCAACAACACTGGACCTCCTTGTGAATATGGAAATGTGGGTTCGCTTCCTGCGACCGGTGTTCATAGGCTCTTCAATTTCTTCTTCCGTTTGGATATTTCAGCTTCGTAGTTACAAGCATATCCGAAAAAGCGCGAAGAATTCGAGAAGTTAATAGGGCATTGTGGCTATTAGAATTGCATGTGTCTGGTAAAAGTGACCAGTAGATTCTACATATATATTTCAGCCTAAAAAGCAATAAAAACGATTGCCCACTTGGCTACGATGGTGAGGATGAGTATATTCCAGCTCTAATAAATATATCTGAAAACGACAGGTACATGTATGTATGAGAGGTAATAAACTTTTATCCTCCTCGTGGTCAGGTCGGCAACGCGACCTCCTTGTGAATATGGAAATGCGGGTTTGCTTCCCGTGACCGGTGTTCACAGGCTCTTCAATTTCTTCTTCCGTTTGGATATTTCGGCTTCGTAGTTACAAGCATATCCGAAAAAGTGCGAAGAATTCGAGAAGTTACGAGGGCATTGTGGCTATTAGAATTGCATATGTGTCTGGTAAAAGTGACCAGTAGATTCTACATATATATTTCAGCCTAAAAAGCAATAAAAACGATTGCCCACTTGGCTACAATGATGAGGATGGGTCTATTCCAGCTCTAATAAATATATCTGAAAACGACAGGTATATGTATGTACGAGAGGTAATAGACGTTTATCCTTCTCGTGGTCAGGTCGGCAACGCGACCTCCTTGTCAAAATGGAAATGCGGGTTCGCTTCCCATGACTGGTGTTCACAGGCTCTTAAATTTTTTCTTCTGTTTGGATATTTGGGCTTCGTAGTTACAAGCATATCCGAAAAAGCGCGAAGAATTTGAGAAGTTAAGAGGCATTGTGGCTAATAGAATTGCATATGTGTCTGGTAAAGTGACCAGTAGATTCTACATATATATTTCAGCCTAAAAACAATAAAAACGATTGCCCACTTTGGCTAAATGGTGAGGATGGGTCTATTCCAGCTCTAATAAATATATCTGAAAACGACAAGGTATATGTACATACGAGAGGTATTAGATTTTTATCCTTTTCGTGGTCAGGTCAGCAACGCGATCTCCTTGTGAAAATGGAAATGCGGGTTCAATTCCCGCAACCGGTGTTCACAGGCTCCTTCTATTTCTTCTTCCGTTTGGATATTTCATTTCGTAGTTACAAGCATATCCGAAAAAGCGCAAGAATTCGACAAGTTAAGAGGGCATTGTGGCTATTAGAATTACATATGTGTCTGTTGTATTTTCTTTACTGGGACATGCAGATTATCTGGAGTCAGCTTATTCCTGCCTCCAGATAAATGAACACGCTAGAAGGTGATACTTATCTGCGATTCCTAAGATCTTAAAAGTAGAGCGAGACTCACCCATAAAAGCCGAATAACTGAAATACCAGCTAGCACTTTATGCGGTGACTTCACGAATGTCGTAATTTTTTTAATAATACCGCGCAAAGTTTCACAGGCTTGAATTTTACTCCCAGCAAACAACACAAGTAGGTAATAACACCTCGAATGAGCAGAGATCACTTTGGCTTGAGAAATTCGGCAGAGAAACTAAAGACATTTTTTCTTCCTTTCTAGTTGAATCATTCTTACATTACCTGGTTGCTAATGCTACAGAAAATTAGTATGTGACGTTTTACTATAAGCAGGAGAACAGCGGTGAGAAGGAAACTCAAAAACTTGTATACTCTAATTCGCACTAAATGAGCATGAAATTGGAAGCAATTTCAGCAGGTCGGGTAACCAACGTTACCCACGACATATTAATGGACCCTACTTTCTTGTACGAGAAGCATCTTCTAATGTCACAAGCATTTATCAGTTATGACAGACAGATAAGTACCAATTTCAGGATGCTGTGAAAGATCATAAGACTATCAATTCATACAGTAAAAGACTGCTTGAATTTGATTCAGAAGTGGAACATTGTGTTCCAGATGGAGGTTCTCATCACTATTGACTGGAATGAACTGAGATTTAAAAAAACAGAGTTTAGTTGTTAATGAGCATCCAATAATCACCTTGTAACACTTTAGCAATGCCACTACTTTATTCGCATTCGCTTGTTGCGGTGGATGGTCACTAATAAAGAACAAAGCCCATCAATGACAAAGACAAAACCTGACTGGAAATAGTATATAACAGAGGCAGGCAGATTTTGTCGAGTAATGACTTAATTTTTAAGGGGAAACCTGGGGAAAATCTTTGCACACTGGGATGCTCTGCAAGAAAATTGGAGCAGCTAAAACTTGTGGCTTTTAGATCCTGAAATCTTAGAAAAGTAAAAAGTATGCACACAGGAGAAGAGTCTCGTTTGCCATGTCAAGAGGATACAGATCATTGTTCAATCCTTTGCTCTCTCTCTCTCTCTCAATCTCTCTCTTCTCTTCTATCTAAAGAATACTCTATATATATATATATATATATATATATATATATATATATATATATATATATATATATATATGAATGTCTTTTCCTGTAATACCACAGTGTAATATGAATATAAAAATAAATATATAAAAAGACCGTTTCCTAAGAAGGAGGAGAATAACCAATTCCCTAGTGGTTTTTGGTCTCATTAACTCCCGTTTTGCGACGATTCTGGAGGTCGTATTCTCTGGTATTGAAGTCATTTCAGAAACGGCCTGAAGATTAAAGCGTCGATGTCGTCCGTTTCCAATGTCCTACTGACAAGTTCATATTGTTGGTTTGATTGATGATAGCAGATTTCAGCATCATTCTTTTGTGTTTTATGGCCTTTTATATTCTTTTATAAATAAAATAATTATCTTCATATATATATATTTATATATATATATATATCTAGATATATAAATAATCTGCAAATAATATATATATATATATATATATATAAATATATATATATATTCAGATATATATATATATATATATATATATATATATATATATATATATATATATCTATATATATATATATATATATATTGTATATATATATATATATATATATATATATATATATATATACTTATATATATATATATATATATATATATATATATCTATATATATATATATATATATAAATATATATATAATATATATATATATATATCTATATATATATATCTATATATATATATATATATATATATATATATATATATATATATCTATATATATATATATATATATATATATATATATATATATATATATATATATATAATATATATATATATATATATATATCTATATATATATATATATGTGTGTGTGTGTGTGTGTGTGTGTGTGTGTGTGTGTGTGTGTGTGTGTGTGTGTGTGTGTGTATTAAGCTTTACAATCACACATGCACGCAGCAAAAATGCCTATTGACCATGTATAATATTGAGTTAAAGGAACAGAACCAGAAACGCAACGCAAATCAAAATATTTACGCAGAAAATGGCAGGATTTATTATATAAAACTCTCAGCTAGCCATTTAACAAACCTAAATTTCTACTCAAAGAAATGGATATACTTTGTGCATTGCCTTCTCTCTCTCTCTCGCTTTAAATGGAGTTACGCTGAATACTTGTTCTCCGATGATTTTTTGCTGTGGACCTCCTTTCGGGACAAAATTGACTTGGCGAACTCTAGACGCCCATTTAGGGCATTTTTCTCGCGTTGCAAAAGTTTTAATGAACTTAAGGGCAAAACTTTTCGCACACTTCCATTATTGCGGAATATCATGTCCTTTCTTTTGTTGGCTCCGACGTGTGATTGATCAGCAGATGTTCTTTTTTTCGTTTTCTCTTTCGAAAGGTAAGAGCCCTAATATACAAATTGTAGGAAGATAAAAAAGTCCCAATAGAAATGATTGCTAATCACGGAAAAGCTCAATAAACAAATGTTTTATAAATCTACAAAAATGAGAAGATAGATAAATGGCAGAGGAAGGAAACAGATATCAAGCAAGTATGCACATCCTAGATACTTATAAAATAAAATCTGAAACTTTATGTCCTTGTTAACAAATAATCTCCAGCTAATGACATGTTGAAATCACCCACAGATTTGCGGACACTCACATGCGACAGCCAATCCTCTTTTCCTATTCTTAGATGAGGCCAAGTCTCTTCCGGACCCTGGCAACCGCCGAGAGTTATGAGAAAGCTGAGGTCACAGACAGATGTAAATCAGTCAGTCTACACAGCCCGGATAAGTAACCGAAAGCTCTTGCAATGAGCTTTGAGGTGTGATCAAACCTAGAATAGAAACTGGCTGACGTCAGAAAGATATTTTTGCATCGCTGATAGAAAGGCAAGACACTGACTGAAATTTGACCTCTTTATAGTGATTTTTTTATTTATCATCATCAATGACACATTTTGATAACATTCTATTTTTTATGAGTTGAATGTAACGCATCACGTCTTATCCATGGTCTTTAAAAAAATTAGTCTTTCTATTTTTTTTTACAAAGAAACTCGTATTTTTACAATGTTTACTATAATCCTCTCTCTCAGTACCGCAATGAAAGGTTTTTATCACTTTTTTAACCTTCGTGAGTACATCTTATGAATAACAGAAGATGAATTGCCTAATATAATCACCCAAATTTTATTTAATTTTGTTTAATTTTATTTAATTCTAGTTTATACTTTTTCATGATTTTCTTGCGCAAACTCCCATATATCTTGCAACAAGGATTGTAATAACAGATTTCATGTTACTTTCCGGAACTATTGCATCTTCACGATTCTAGGTTTTAGATAAACTTTTTAAGTCTCAGTATCTTATATGTAAGTTCATAGAAAAAATTTGTAACTAATATTTATATACCCGTCAAATAAAATACAATTATGTCTTTATTGTATATATATTATAAACACATTCGGGAGCTGAAAATGTATAAAATTCATATTTATACTAATTATGGAAGTCACAAACTATTAGGGTTTATATTATATTGTAATTGTATTTTAAGGTTTCGGCACAGAAATTCTCTTACATCAGAGACAACCATCAGGGTAGTGTAGTACCTAGTCGGGTACCATTTACCATCATTTTGTGGAAAGAATACCCGATACCAGTACTAGAATTATGAAACTGTTCAGCTGTGAAATACAAAACATTGATAAAGGATGTCCGTTGAAAAACTATTTGAAAAGTTTTGACAATGGCATAAATATTCAATATTTCCACATTCCAATATTGATTTCGTGATCTTCATCATCCAAGTCTGATCACATTATGCATCAAAGTTTAATTGATGAAACTTATTGGCATTGTCCAAAATACGATGAGTGATTGTACGTCATCCACATATTTACACGATTATTTACCGCTTTTATTTGCTTCACTGTCATTAAATCAGAGGATGATTTTGAAGTAACTGTGAATAATGCATTCAAAGCTGTCTCCAAAAAGGCAGCAGGATGTTGTAGAGTATAGACTTAGGCTAGGACTCGGTGCCGAATATCAAGAGAGGACTTAGAAAGAGTCTTATTTACGCTGACTCAGTTTTGGTTTAGAGTTGTTCGACTCTGCGGGCGCTGTCTACAGTTTCGCTGAGAATTAGATAGCAGACATTCCACGTAATCATGGGTGGATGACATTCGCAGATTACCTTGTTGAAAATTACAACTCAACAGAACCTCAGCCGGCTTCGATACCTTCAGCTAAAGCAAGGTACATTTACAGGCTGTCCAAAGTGGTGACTCTTTACAATGGGCATTTTTATTCAGCACATCCATTACTGTTTGTCCTTCTGGATAGTCTCCAAATGCCAGAGAACAAAATACATTAAACTGCGATGTCATGACACTTCAGAAGCCGCAAGATGTGTAAATGAAAAGCTGACTGATTGCAGGGGATGTTTAGATAGCTGCAAGATGAAAAATTTTATCGTTGTCATTTCTTAAAGACTAAGAACAAGATGTAAATTATTGCTTGGCCAGTGTAGTGCTTGTTAGAGAATTATTTTTTTTTTATTTCAGTTGCTTACATTTTATTTCCATCGCTTGTTTTAGAAAGCATAATAAATCCTTATCCTGTTGAAAACTCAGCTCCATCTATTGGTGAGTAGGTGGTTGAGGCAGACAAAGGGAACATACCGTATTTGAATAGGTAAACTAATAAAAGCAGCTTTCTTAACCTATATTTACCGGTAAAAAAAAAAAATTGATGAAAAGTAAAACAAAAGTGATGGTGATATACATGGAAGTACATTACATCCATGAAATATGTATTCATATCCAACAGAGGTGAGAGCCGTAAATGTCCTTCACTAGTGTTGAACAGTAATCAAGTCTTTTCTATCTTCCATGCCACAAATTTTTCCTGTGGTTGGAGAAATGTGTACCAAAATAATTTTACTGAAAAAAACTGTGAAACTCTTTTTGGGACTACCATTTAATAAAAAAGTTTTTTTTCTAGTATATGTTGCTTTTATCCATATGATGTTTCAGTTATGACTTTCATCAATAAAGCCTATGTTGCAAAGTACAACCTCTGTTGCAGTAGCCTACCAGTAAGAAAAGAAAAGAAAAGGAAATGGTGAAGGTTCCAAGCAAAATCGTTAACTTTGCAAAGTATGAAAATATAAAGAAAATAAGTCAGACATCCTAAGAAATGATGACTTAAAAAAAGAAGAGACCCACAACGAGAGGCGCAACTTATCCTGCATCAGTGTTAAAATTCTCTCAACATTTAGACCAAACCTGGAGCTAGAAAATTCTGACGGTCGCTGTTTTTTTTTTTTTTTTTTTTTGCAATTACATAAAAGAAACTTCATCTCTAAAATGACGGCAAAAAAGAATTAAAAAATGAATCCACATACTGAAAAACCCGATGATTATGAAGATCTTGAAAGAATTACATTCATTTTTAAATATTAAGGAGAAAAAACTTGCCACGTCCCTGGCAAAAAGATGGCTTAGGAAAAAGATGAAACCTTTTCACACGCTCCTGTAGCAGAGACAGTTTAAGCGCCAGGCGTTTTCCCTTGGGATGTCTGGAGACGGAATTCTACCGGAGAAACATTTTCCTGATATACATCCGGTACTGCACTGCTATTTTTCCAAGATGACGCTTTTGAAACTTTTTACAATATTTTTTTTACTTCTCCGAATGAAATTAAGAAGAAAGGGGAACTGAGTTAAAATTGTTTTTCTTTTTCTTTCTTATGATGGTCGGATCTTCTCTCTCTCTCTCTCTCTCTCTCTCTCTCTCTCTCTCTCTCAAAGACATGATCTTAAATGTTAATGTTTTAATTTCCGTCATCAGTTTTTTTCATGTCTATCACAATTTGAATCCTGTTAGAGAAATCCTGCGACCAAATTTCTTGGGAGCCTACAACCCATTCTCCCAAATCAAAGGATGCCCAAATGCAAAATGTCTAGAAATCGATCAATTGAAAGCACTTTATATGATAGAAGAACTGAATACCTATTTGATTATGAAAAAATGAAAACTATCCATATTTAGTGAGTTACAAAAAAAAAAAAAAAAAAAAATCCCGAAAACTGTATTTCATAAAGATATTTTGTTGTTAGCGTGAGTGAATTTTGAAGGCCAAGTTTATTTCTAACACCGAGATACTTGCTGAAGATCCTAATAAAAACTAAAATCGAAGAAGAATGGATTCCGAAGACAAAGGATCAAATTTTTGACTGAAAATTTTCTAAATATCAAATTCCCTTCCAATATTTTCGGTGAGCCACATCAATTACATAATTAGTCCATTACCGTGTACACCATCCCCATGAAGTTGGATATATCAGAACCGAAAATTTAGATAATTCGGACAGAATTTGAGTAAGTCCTTTATTTCTCAAAGCCTAGGAGACAATTAGCAATAATTGAAAATAAAATCGAAGTAATACTGGATGCAAATACAGAACAGTACCCGAATACATCAATTTTTTAAGAGGATGAAGACATCCCGAGGTTGCCATTTTACAGTATTCATGCACGTTTCTGTCATAAGGATTTTTTAAGTACTGGAAGAATTTGAATTCAAGTAATTTCTATATTTGGAGTTTATCGGACTCACCCTGTGCTTGAGTCCCTTTCATTGATATTTCATGGTGTATAAGGGTTCGTCGACCATAACCTTCACTCTTTCTCCTCACACTCTGCGTCGCATAGAGGTAACAGAAAAATTTCTATGGTTTAGAATTAATTCATATAAAAGAAGCATATTTCCCCTGAAACTGGGTGATAGAGCGTTCTTCCAAACTTACTGTAACTCGGACGTGAGAGATACAAAATATGTTGACAATCCTCGTGAGAGTGTAGCCATTCGAGCGGCTATTTTCCATGATGTAAGGGTAAAAACGGTTTGCAAAAGGTGCACGTACTTGTTGTTGCTTCAAAACTATACACACTGTTACCACATGGATGTTAAAATTGAAGTTTTAACCGTTTATATGTGAGTTAAGCCAGCCAAAACTGAGTAACCCATGCATCATAGTTCATCAAGGACTAGTTTTTTACCATAAATCAGTTGACGACATACGCATAAAAAACAGCTGAAATAAAAAAAAAACTAAACAAAAAATTACACGGAAGTAATAACTAATAACTCACATATCAGGGACAAAACAATTATTAAGTGTAGTTCCAAATTAAGGGCAAAACTACATGATGTGAACAAAGAGGAAAAAAAATAAATGAAAAATACAGAAATATAGGGGAAAACTGCAGACTTAGTCATTCAAAGAGTGACATTATTGGGGTACTTAAGTTTTACCGTTCGACACATGAGGACTTCCAGAATAACTGTCATGAATCCTCTTGCAAAAATTCCCAACTCCGGGCTTTCAAGCCACGGCACTGGAGAGAAAAACTTCAGTTTGTAATTTGATAAAGTGCACTGCAATAAAATAAAAACAGAATATAGCGAAATGTTGAAAGTTAAAATCTCGAATTGGCAGAATTGCTTGTACAATATTCAGAAGTAAAATTAAATTCTCCTTGAATATACCATATACTTCAATGAATTAAATGAATATCGGAATCTTACTGCGAGTCCTTCTTCCCACTGTTAAGTGAATTATTAGGAAATTAGAAAGGTTCTTAATAATAACTGAGCTGTACTACACTAATTCAGTAACTTTTAATAAACCCTGCATAAAATTATTATTATTATTATTATTATTATTATTATTATTATTATTATTATTATTATTATTATTATTATTATTATTATTATTATTATTATTATACTGGAATGAAAACGTGAGTTAGACAAGCATCCTATCATTGGTTAATTTTGAAGGAGTTATCCGAATGAAACCATTCTTTATTATCTTGTAACCCTTCATGTCATCTATACTAAACTCGTTTCGTCGATATAATGATATTTTCATGTTTACCATCATAACAAACAGACTGGAGATTACCCAGCCTTAACATAGCAAACCGATGACGAAATTTGTAAACTGTTCCTGTTAATGCAAGTATGAGCCTCGGTACGTTCATCTGGCTTTATCTGGCTTTCCTCGTAAACAAACAAAAACATTCAAATCTACCAACACTCGCTGTCACTGACATGACGATAATTGTGATTGTTGCTCGAATACATGCAGAATTGTTTTTCAGAAATCAATTCTCTCTCTCTCTCTCTCTCTCTCTCTCTCTCTCTCTCTCTCTCTCTGACACATACACACCCACACACGAGTTATCTGAGTGAAAAAGGCAATGCTTTTCAGCGAATCTTATTCATCATTTAAATATTGCTCCAGTGCTAACATTGCTGTGCAAATTTGCATAGATGTTGGATCCCCGCAAACCAGTAAAAGCTCGCCTAAAACACGATGTCCGCCTCATAAAAACAAGCAGATCGACCGACCTTCCACCACGGTTAGTATTCTGTTCCCGGATCTAGCCCACAGTTGCGTGGAGTTTTATTTTTATCGGTCATATATTACTGAAGTTCTATTTACTTTCACTATTTTTAACTCTGTCAGTTCTAAAGACAGAGTTTCAAAATGGCAGCATGATACAACTAAGACCGACAAATAAAAACAAAAGCTAAAAGTCCAGCCACCACCTACCAAAGCAGCTTCTCCTGCCTCAAGCTAGTTAAAAATAAAAAGAAAAAAACACATTAACACCGCATGAACTCTACACAGGCTACTCGTGAGAACAAGACCATTTGCTGGCGTAAGGGCAGCTCATTCTAACAAGAACAAATACTTTCTTCCAAACCCATTAATGTGTTGCTTATCAATTTTACAAAAATTATAAATTATTAGTTTAGATGAGTTTTAGGCCACCTTTCTCAGGAGATATTCATCTAACAAAAGCACAACACGAATAATGAAGAATTTCAAGTGCAATATAGAAGCATGAACTCCAAAAAATTAGAATACACACACACACACACACGCATATGTGTGTGTGTGTGTGTGTGTGTATTCTAATTTTTTAGAGTTCGTACTTTTATAGTACATTTAAAATTCTTCATTACTCGTGCTGTGCTTTTGTTAGATGAATATCTCCTGAGAAAGGTGGTCTAAAACTTAACTAAACTAATAATTTATAATTTTTTTTAAATTGATAAGCAACACATTTAAATGGGTCTGGAAGAAAGAATTTGTTCTTGTTAGAATGAACTGCCCTTACGCCAGCAAATGGCCTTGTTCTCACGAGTAGCCTGTGTAGAGTTCATGTAGTGTTAATGTGTTTTTCTCATTTTAGATGGCGCTGGTGTCGGTATGACTGCATGTCATTGCAGGCATGGGAGCTGAAAGAACCTTAAATTCGGCATTTTACTTTAAGCAGGAGATGATTTTCCTTGTCCTCAGAGGGTCAGCAATGGGGAGGGCAAGTGAATAAGGTCACAGCAAAAGTTTACTATGGCTCTCGACAGCCACGTGTGTCCAGAAGGGACAATTCAATAGAGCAAGGGAAAGGACAGGAGTCCTAGCTGACCGTCCGACAAGTTCTAAGACCGAGTGTGCCCATCTGAGGTCTTTTATAGCTTTTGAGGAATTTGATCCTGCTCTTCATAGATGGCGCTGGTGTTGGTATGACTGCGTGTCACCGCGGGCATGGGGGGACGCGTGGGTCAAGTTCCAAGATGGCGTTGAGCATATAGTCAATCCTTGGCCTCTCTTCCAGCTGACTTGCCTCGGGCGAGGATTTGTATTCCTACTGAATCAGCACCTGGAATTTTAGGTCCCCAGCAATCACTCAAAAAAGGAATTGAGATTAAAGTATTCTCCCCCAAAAAGGCAGAGGTGAGAGAGAGGTCTGTGAGGGCGAATTTTGTCTGCAGGGTTGTTTGCGATAAAACAACTAAAGTAATTAAATATTCTTTACATTACATCATTGACAAATGCCGCGAGTTCAAAATCACATACAATCGATTTCGGGTTTATGGTGGGCTCAATTTCTTTTATTATTTCAAATAACCTTGAATATGTAACTTTCTGTTTGTTAGGTAAAAGAGCATCAAGTACTGGGATGACATCACCTATGTTTTGAGCCAGTACAATATAAACCTGAGAAAATAATTTTAGGGATATCTTAAGGTTTCCATCTACGTACATACATGTTGCACCCAACTTCTCCTTCTAAATAGCAAGATTCTGTCTTCTCCGGTACCACTGTCATGTAATAAAAAAATCTTCGTTCTGGCCTGGCTCTGTTTCGTAGGCCGCATGTTCGTCAGGGATTGCTAACTGATGAAGGTCAATTGGGTCAGGCGGAGGGACGTTGATTTTATTAAGTTTCCGTCGAGTTTTGCAAAGCAGACGAAACGGTAGCAACCCTTGTAAACCTTCGTGAATTACTACACTTGGGTTTTCCATTGGAATCTTGTAATCGTCTCCCAGTTCCAAAAGAGCTTCATTAATTACTACAAATCTTGTGGTTCTTGCTTGAACAGGCTGATACTGTTGTTCACATCGTCAAAACATCATATACTGACGGTTTCCAAATTTGTCAAAAATGGTGTCTGACTTTAAATACCCTCCAGTGGTAAAAGTTTTTGTATAATTTTTGCCTGAAGTTGGCAATCGAAAGGTTATTATGACATTATCGTTTAGTTGACAAATAGTTGAGTTGGCGATGAGCTTTTGTTATTTGCCTGTTTCCAAAAAATGATAATGATTCCAATTTTATAATAAGTTCGTTGACGATACTTGGCCCGGCGATGAGTTGGACCGGCGATGAGTTGGACCGGCGATGAGATGGCGGCGATTGAGTCGTACTAGACTCTTGGAAATGGGCCTCAGCAGGCTCCAGATATCAGAATGAACAGGACTTTCCTGCCAGTGAGATTAAAATGCCAACTTCAACATGGTGTCATTAAAAGACAACATTGCAACAAGTGTGGCTTCTATCTCAGCAGGTAACTTCAACTACTATGAACTAAAATGTGAAAATGGAGGCTCATTAAATCAGACAAAGAATCTGATTGCTAGTGTTGCCTTTGAAATAAAAACTGAGAAAACACTAAGTGTGGCTGTCTATCGTCACTGGTCTTAGCCCCGTAATGTCAACTATTCTATGAACTAAGAACTGTGAAAATTGAAGTTAGGAAAGGAATTAAGAACCAAAATTAGAAACAAAAAGGTGAAATTTTCAAGAACACCTCAAATTTATGGAGTTCTGCCCACATGAAATATGACTCAGTCATCAGATGATTTTTCCATATTTGGACTTTTTAGACCAGATAAAAGAATTATTTATGATTTAAATGTGAAAGATCGTGGAGAAATGTGCCTTAACACTAGAATTCATGACTACCATTCAAAAGTGCTCCAACCTGTTTGAATCCTTCCATGACTTTTTAAATTTGAAAACTGCAGCTGTAGAAAATAGGTTGGATTACAGACATAAATTTTTAGTTTTTTTCATGGATGCCCATTAGTGTAAAGTTTTGACTCTTTCAGTCTTGAGGTCTCGTTTTCTAATCATTTTTACATTACGGAAGACAATATAATGGTTGTTTCCATTAGAGCCTACAGATTTCACGTTGTTCCAATTTCCTAATTTTTTCCGTCATTTTTATAACGACAAGCAAAACGTTCCACTGTGCAGCATTCAAGTAACATCATATAACATTCCATTATCCTTGTATGCATACAGGTTAGCTGTAGATAAGAAAGTATATATATCCATGTATATCGTCTCAGGAGAGACTTATGTTCATGCAACTAATGGGTAGTTGAACAAAGGGAGAAATGTCACAACAGACAACTATTTTACATCTATACTGTATATAACTAAAGAAAAAGGAACCAGATAATAGGGACTATGAATAAAAACAAGAAGAGAAGTTTGTCACAGACCATGAACAAGTTGTAAACTAGCTGTCTGATTCTAACAGTTTATCAAAAAAGCATGTAACCTGTAAAAGAAGTTGGAAATAAATAAAGAAGACACTTTAAAGGGAAACTAAACATGGAGTTGACTTTTGGGCCAAATAGAAAGTATTCAGTGGCTGGCCTTAATTCTTTTCAAAAACACCTTGACCTGGCATATAAATGATAGTTAGGAAGTGAAGAAAAATTACCAGAAATTATGAACAATTGTCAGAACAGTGTAAATATACAGTCAAGAAAGAAATTAGATGAGAAAAATAATCAAGAAACGGAGAAAACAATGACCAAAGAGAGAGACCTAAAGAAGTACTGCCAAGTGAAGACTCATTGTAATTTTCACTTATACTGGTATTTGTAGCTTTTATAAAAGAGTTATTGTGACAAAGACTCAAATTGTTAAAAATGTCATTTAGCCCAGTGCTACCTGATTTCTAAGATCTCTTTTCTGAAAATTGGAATACAAAGTACATTCCCAAAATTATAAGAAAATAAAAGTTATACAGCTCAATAAATTTTTACCTTTTATTATGCAATAAAATTACACTGTTTGTATACATGTAATAAAAATTAAGTAATAAATATTAAAAATTTATGACAAAATGACTTTGACTAGGATAAATACACCACTAAATTTAAGCAAATTATAACAAAAGAACATTTAAGTTTAAATGTAAAGAACGTGAGAAAACTAATAAAATGCCAAATATTTCAGGAAATAACTAAAAAAATATATCAAAATGATATAAGGGCATAGTATTAAAAAGTAATATAAGTATATGAATTCTATTGGATAAAACAGCTTTAAAATATGCTATTAAACAGAGCAAGTACAAAAAATACCAATTAACATTTCAGTGATTTTCCTCCAACTATAGCTCACTTATAAAATCTAAAAAAAAAAAAAAATGCATATTTTTAATGGTTGATGAAATACGCTTTGTTGCCTAACAAACACCTTTATTTACTCTTTGATGCATGTCTGTATTTTCGCTTTGATCTCAAAGGAAAATTTCTAAGCAAAAGTATTTCAGGAGTCGGGAATTCCTCGATACTAGGTGGAGAGACATTTTTTTTATGAATAAATACACATTTCTGAAACTTTAGTATAAGTGTAAGAAGTTCAATTCAAGGAATGGCTGTAAGTAGAGAATGAGAGAGAGAGAGAGAGAGAGAGAGAGAGAGAGAGAGAGAGCTGAAAGAAGGATCACTGGTGGTGAGAATAAATATGTGCATCTGATGACAGTATAAAATGAAGCTAATTAGAGAAGCAAGGGAAATGTGGCTAGGATAAAGGAGGTGGCGAACCACAGTGGATCAGGTCCAAGATGTTCCAAAAAGTGAAAATCTCAGGCTTCTTCGGAATGAACAAGAAGAGAAGGAGGCAGGGAAAGAGGAGAGGAGCGAGATTTTAGGAATAAAATGTTTGCCGAGGAAAGATACTTGAGAGAAATGAAGACCTCCAAAGGCCTCGAGTTTTATATGTATCAGGAATTTATTTGAAGAGTACAATGAAGAAATATAGTTAAAGGGAATAAAGGATGTCAAGGCTAATACTTTTGTCTAGACATTTTTGCCTGAAGAGTTATAATTTTTTTCAAGACGAACATCAGCAGTGAAGTTAACATTTATTAAATTTTATATTTCATTTGTTAGAGAACGGAAATTAGTGACTAATAACACTGTCGGCGAGTTTCTTAACATAAACGCATTTAAGTGGCCGACCCTATTGTTGCATTAGGCTTGTTTTTACAGATCTTTCGCTTCTTTTTATGGACTGGGTTTGTTAATGGTACTCCAATTGCCTATTCAGTAATTTTCCCCATGAAATTTGGTTCTATGCCATATGCCAAAGTTGGAGCTCAAATTTTGCAAATATGGCATGTTCACAATTTTTTTTATATCCTTAGTTTTTGCGTTTTGAGAATAACAACTCTTTAAAATGGCCGTACGTTCTTTTGCTTTCTTTGAATTTGGCGCCGGTTTTGTTTTTTTCTTTTTACAGCAGAGCTGACGGCTTAATGCCTATGGATTGTTTTGACGACCATTTGCAATATCAGCCGCCCAGAAGTACCGATCATCGTGTAAATCTAACTTTTGGATATTTGCGTAGAACTACAAATAAACAAACAGAGCGTTGGTCTGAAGGATGGAAAGTTTTCCTTCTCGTACACTAAATGTAGACTATTAGCTAACCTTTTCTGTAGGTGATAATATTGTGTGGCCATCTAGTAAGTTTTAGAAAATGGTAACGATTAAAATATCACCTTTGGTTATACATGGAAACAAAACTCTGCTTGACTTTAAGAAGACATCACAAAAAAACATGCATGCAGAATAGGTATACGCACGAATGTATATGAATTCCTTTGGCGATATATTCTGATGAGAAAGTAAGCTTAAAAGGACGTGTTGAATGTGGATGGAGTAATCAAAACCGTCCAAGTAATTATGCTTCTTAAAGTGACAATGGAATTTATAAGACAGTTTGTGAGAAAGACTCTTAGTTACAAATACTCATCAGCACTAACAGTTAGGATATTGTAATGAATAATAGAATGGAAGGCGGTGGGAAATGCACTATGAGGATGAGTGCATTATACAGAGTATTCCATTCCAAAGATAGCCAAATATAAGAAATACAAGTTATAGAATCAAACCACGTTTTAACTGCTCCGCTGCTATAGTGGCTACTGTCGTGAAATGCCACTGAGATGTCGGGGGTTCTCGTCTGCCCCGGGCGATGATAAATCACTGGCTCTGTATCATGATCAATTACTGCTGCAGTGTGGGGTCTGCGGTGGTGGGTTGAAACCAACATTCTCTGGAAGCTTGAATTTCTAGCCAATGGCCCTTGTGTGCTTGTCCCATGTGAGCAGGTTTCATGTCCTGATATAATAATAATAATAATAATAATAATAATAATAATAATAATAATAATAATAATAATAATAATAATAATAATAATAATAATAATAATATCCCCTACTCTTGAAAGGACATGACTCTCTTTTCGTATCTTATCATCTCTTTTTTACAGCTTCTCTTTGACCTCGGTAAATCTAGGCTAAAATATTGGATGCAATTTATAATTTTGTTCTATACTGCTTTTATAACGGAATAAAGTGTTCTTCCCTTTTTATTTAAGGAATTTGATAGCGAGAAATGGAGGCCTTGCTTCCCATTAAGTGCTAAATATTTATTTCTATCCATGTTTCTGTTTCATGGCTACAAGGACAAGAGAGAGAGAGAGAGAGAGAGAGAGAGAGAGAGAGAGAGAATAAAAATATTTTTTCATCATAAAATCTGCGGATTTATTCTTATATCAACAAAACATTCCTTTTAGTTAAATTGAAAAATTAATTTTATAAACTTTACACTGCACTGAGAATGCAGGAGGGAATGTCGACGGATAGAATGTGAAAATCTAGAAGAGCCACTGAATAAAAGGGAAAACAGTAGGGATCAGATGGAACAGGAAATGCTTATAAACCCCTTTAAAAAGTAGGCTGACAAGGGACATTAGATGGAAAAGTTTATTTATGTCCAAGACCAACTTTATAAGAGGACGAGAAGTAAAGCAGAGAAAATACGTACGGAATAAGATCATCTAATAGGCAAAACAGAAAAGCAAGTTTAAACAAACAGGTAAATGAAAGCAAATCTCTCACACTTTCTTTAATAGCATAATATGAACTAAATGTATTCACAAGTGCACATATACGCGCACGCATACATACACACTGGCAGATTCCAAAATGCCAACAGGTATTAAGGTACTAATCATGAAAAATCTTAGTACATTGGACAACGTTCCAGGTACTTTGCATTAAACTCTGTTTCATACTGCTATAAATCTCGGAGTATCTTGTTCCAAGTTTGTACTGAGATATATATCCTTTGATAAAAGACATTATTTTTCAGGCTTAAGCAGTCCGGAAATTAATGAAGGTGAGGATGAAAAAGGATCCTCTATGATGGGGTGATATTACACTGAAGTCGCTGGAGACATTAAAGAATTTAACCAAGTTTCTTCTTATTTCCCTAAAGAACAATTATTCATTTCATTTTAATTTCAGGCAAATTATTAGGGTAACTAAATTTCATCAGAGCAATAAATGGAAAAGCAACAAACTTCCGTTGTTCATTTCTATATTGCTGGATCGCCATCCTTCTATTTTTCAAATTGTTGTAAGCATATAAACATCTCTGATTCCAGATGTACTATAATGATCATGACGCAGTGGGTTACAGAACTACTGTGATAAATGGCCGTAACTGCTTTTCTTAAAGCAATTGTTATAAAAGAAGTTAATTATATGCATAAACATGCAGGCCCTAGCCATCACAGCTTAGCCAAAATCCAGTATTGATTAAGATCACTTCGGAGCTGTGACGGACACCTAGGAAGATTTCAGGATGGTATAATCCAATGATTGAGAATAATTAAGGCTCAGGAACCTCGTGAAGATGAGCAAGGCCAGAGGAAAAAAATTAGTGTTTGCTCATTACGCTGATGGCTTTGGGAGTGACCATAGGAACGCAGAATGGAGAGGAATCCTAAAACTTCGTTTTGATATTGCATAGTAATTAATTTGAAAGCTTTCACAGAAATCCCCTCCTATCATGACGACCTTCATTCCAGAATTAACGTAGTAATTTTAAAACGCTTTTCCTAAACCCAGTATGACATTCTGTAATGGAAAATTCTCTCTCTCTCTCTCTCTATATATATATATATATATATATATATATATATATATATATATATATATATATATATATATATATATATATATATATATATATATCAATAATTTCTTGCGTGATAAGTTTTTCTACAGAATGATAATTACATCTACCATCTGCAATGGTTCTGCACACTCCAGAGATTATTTTTTCCGCTCTGTCTGGTCAAGTCAAGGCATGTGGCAGTGATATCTACATGAAGATTACAAGAGACAACAAATGATACGCATCATTCCAAGGTGTACCTACATTTTCCGTCCCCTCAAGATACACTATTACATTATGCGCCGAAGTTTCTTCGGCGCAATCGAATTTCTGTACAGCTTATAATGCTGTATGAAACTCTCAGCCATGGCCCATGAAACTCTAGCCACGGCCCATGAAACTTTCAGCCAGGCTCGGTAGTGGCCTGTGTTGTTGGCATGTATAGCGGTGCCAGAAGCATGATCATGACTAACTTTAACCTTAAATATAATAAAATCTATTGAGGCTAGAGGGCCGTAATTTGTTATGTTTGATGATTGGAAGGTGGATTATCAATATACCAATCTGCAGCCTCTTGACTCAGTAGTTTTTAAGATCTGAGGGCGGACAAAAAAATGTGCAGACGGAAAGACATATAGCCATCTCAAGAGTTTTGTTTTACAGAAAACTAAAAATCTTGCAAAAAGTGTTTATGTAAAATCGTAGCCTCAGGCATTAATGGCTCACAGAGCCTCGAATCTTTTCAAAGATCAGATCTCTTCCATAAAGAGGAGATGGAGTATTAGCGGAGTGCGTAACATTCAAAGATATTTTAAATGGCCCAATATCTGCTATGTAGTTGCTCATAAATGAGTTAATATTTAATAGCATGACCTAATACAACACACATACGATATTCTACCATATACTACAATTCAATGGAAGTATTAAATAAAGCCATTTCTTTTGCTCGAGGCAAAGTGCTTTCAAACCCGAAGTTATAAAAATCTAAAAAAAAATCTTAGATGGCAGATCAAAGGACTGCAGCAGTTCTTGCGATTTAAAAGCCTGTTAACATTACTGAGGCCCTTAATCTTATGAGAGACCTGACGTCATGTGCACCATTCATGTCTTTCAGCTCCCATTTTAGGACACCGACTGGGACTCTATTGGCAGTTGGTGTTTCTAATGTTCACCAAGAAACAGATCTTTATTTCATTCTTCTTCTTAATATGTCGTAGCTATGTAAATAGCTGCCTCAGCACCTATCACAATGATTTTGATGGGACTGTAAATAAGCCATGGTCTGTGCATTGTAAAAAAAGATGGTGATGATGTAAGAGAAAGAAGAAAAGTATCTTAACAATATAAAAATTTCCTAAAAAAAACTGTGCCATTCAGTTACTTTTTTTTATTTAATCTTCAGTTCAGGTTATATTTTTGGGAGAAAATGTTCGAATTGTAACAGAAAATTACTTATTCTGAAAAAAACTTCGAACATTTGTGCATGTAGCCAACCGCAATTAAATGTACATTTATCAGACAAAGTTTTCTTCAATGTAGCTTGGCTTTTGACTATTACCTATCCATTGCTGAATGGAAGAACCCCAGTGTTTCTCATTTATACAATCAAAATATAATTAAGAGAAGATCTTTCAGTGAGTTTTACAGCTTCTTATAAAATGAAATATGTAAAAAAATTGTTTTACAGAAAAAAAAATTATCTCATAGTGATAATATTGTGTGAGGATCAGACCATAAAAAAAAAAAATGCGTTCTTTAGCACCTTGTTATCGCTAAAACAGTTAAATATGCCTGATTGAGAGTCTTATCTAGAGGATTGTGACAGCAATGAGCTGAAAAATAATTATATTCACCAAAAAATCATGCTGACATTTTCCTTCATCACATCCCACTTATCTTCCGGAGGGAAAGCAGTTGTCAGCTTCAGCTTTCAGTTGTCGATCATCACTTCCGTTTCTTCACATCAACTTGAAGAATCTTAGTGAAAACAAAATTCATCTGACATTATCTGTGATCAGGTGGATGAGGTCAGAGACCCTCCGAACCTTAGTTTATGAAAAACGATGTTTAAAGCCGAGAGGCTTTGATCTTTTCAAATATTTAATAATAAGGTTAACTAATATGGTCAAGGTTGGATGCTAGACCTTGCGTCCCTGGATACAATATTACCATAATTACCTGAAGATTATAATGTACACTCGGCAAGAAAAGTGAAGATACAGTTCTTTTTAAATCTTCGGACATATATTTGCTCCCATATGCGACATCTGGCAACTTTAGAAAGGGGAGGAGCTTCAGTCTTATTGTGTTTTTTTGCTTGACCTATAACTTTCAATCATATTCTACGAATTCTGACATCATTGATACTTAAATGCAGTAGTAAGCTTTACACTATTCGTTCAAGTTGTAATTCACAGCGACAGTTCTGAGCAAAATAAACATTTTTCCACATAACCAGGTAACCTTATGAATTTATGACACCACAATGAACGGAATGCTTGCATAATAAAATCGCGACTTCCATAATAAAATCAAGAGTTAAATTTGAGCAATGTCTAAGCCTGGGAACAATAAAGAAACGTGCAATGTTACATGAAGAAGAGAGAGAGAGAGAGTGCTGTGTGTAAGCCCTAGGCCTATGGAGAGCTACTCATTTCATTATTTTTTCTTTTAGAGTTTGAGTACTATATTTGTTGTATAGTATGTTTTAACAGATGTAGAGAGAGAGAGAAAAAAACTGGCAACGTCAAGAAACATCCAGTTACTTGTGTTTTCCTGTGAAGTGCTCCGCACATCATAGAGAACGCTCTTGCGGATTTAAATAGATTTGGTCAACCTACCTAGCTGTCACAACATTAACTGCCATTAATTCCAGCTGACTTTTAACACCGTGAAATACAAATATGAACGTAAAAATTAAAGAAATTATCATTAACTCGTATGATGATGCAATAATAAGCCTGTCCATAACGGAAAACGAGTAAATATTGCCGTTCTGATAAACAGTACTACACCGAGATATCCACACACTATCTTTTAGATCTCTATGAACGAAGTCATCTGAAAAATTTGATTACTTCATGGACATGCATGGGGTTTTAAGTATCTGAACGTTTTTGTTTTGCAAATTTAACATATATGATATAATTTGCAATTTTTCATATTCTAGAGTAAATTTGATTATGTGTTTTTCTGTAAGAAAAAATTAAAAATTCGATGAACGAAATCTAATGAAAACTGTATCTTCACTTTTCTTGAGTCATCTTAAACTAGTCAAGATATAAGACATAATTTAGAATGACTGAAGGCTAAAAGGTGTAAAATATGAAGATAAGCTAAAGGCAATAAAGAAGTCTATAGCATTATTCCAACACTGGAAAACGAATTTTCCGACACTTATGTGCACGTATATAATGTGTTTATTGATAAACAAGATATGCTTGAATCCGTTTACAATGAAATTAAGAAAATCAGAATTTACTGTATTTCACCAGTTCATGCGGAGGACACTTTAAGAGTAAAAAACAATTAAATCTTAAAACTGGAAAATTTGTATATTATTCTTGTAATTCTATGGGAGTGGAGTCTTTAATGCAAGACTATTAGAACAAGGTGAAAAATAAAATTTCATAGCATACAAAGACCTTGCAGAAGATCACGAGAGCCTTGTAATTCTTTATTGCTTTCCCACTGGAAGGGTGGTTTCAAGGTTTTTAGTTTCTCAGCAAGTCTTTAAGGGTAAGACTTATATAAGATACCTGTCAGTGAGGTTAACAAATTCCAACATTCCTATACACACAAACACACACACATACATACAGAAACATACACACACACACACACACACACACACACACATATATATATATATATATATATATATAATATATATATAATATATATATACACTCTCTCTCTGTATATATATATATATATATATATATATATATATCGATATTCATACGTCCTCTGTACCTTGTTCATTCAATCAGCGACTTAAAAAGTGGTGGGTATGGTAATACTTGGCTGAATTATATATGAAATGAACAATATGATGAATATAGTTGGTCATATATAAAACGAACGGAAACTAAACAGGGCGTGTGATGCGGTAGGCTTCTCTCACTAATTATTCTGATGATTCCGGCGGTCCATCAAAACTGAATTTGTACGCAAAGAGGGACTAGCGTAGGGCAGGTAATTAAGGAGTACGATGAAATGGAATATCAATATTTCACAAAGAGATTCCCTGAAGAACATATCTATTCGAAGTGGGAAGTTCCTCGTTGGAGGGTCGGTACCGTTCTCGGCTAGCACTTTGCTGGCCCACGTTCGAGTCTCCGACCGGCCAGTGAAGAAATAGAGGAATTTATTGCTGGTGATAGAAATTCATTTCTCGTTGTAATGTGGTTCTGATTCCACGATAAGCTGTAGGTCCCGTTGTTAGGTAGCCAATTGGTTCATTAATCACGTAAAATAAATCTAATCCTTCGGGCCAGCCCTAGGAGAGCTGTTAACTTTATTCAAAGTGGGTTCCAGTTCAGCAAAAATATGTTGCACGTACTCTTAATTGCGGTAACTTCGAGAAAGCGATTTCTGAACTGAATATTTTCACAAAAACTTGTGAGCTACTGTATACTTCAGGATTAAGAGATTATAAGCATATAGTATCTCTTGAATAAGCTTCTTTCCTGTGAAATCCTCTTAGGATCTGCTGCACACTCAGATCGTTAATGGCTATCACTTATATTTTCAAATTTGTGTAGTTTTACTTATCCTGGTCATCATCAGCAACAATGGAAATGACAGTGTTTGAAAAGATAAAAGCAGAATGATTATTGCCACCTTACTGTCTACTATTCTTCTTGATGTCACCCTATCACTGCTACATAATTGTTTAGACTGCAAGTTAGAATACAGAGAAAATTCAATTCAATTTATAAACAATTTTCCTATCAAATGAGGAGAGGTAACTGTTCATATTTTTTTTATAGAATTTTATCTGTATTCATAAAATACATGTATTCATAAAATTTTTTTTGAGGGACAAAATTTTATGAATACATAAATATCAAAGTCTTAAGACTAATTTCTTTAGCAAAGGTGGGTGTAAAAGGATTTAGTTTATGAGAGGTACCAAAAAATTCAGTGATAAACATACAGAAAGTTGGAGGTGTTAACAGGTACAATGAAACAGAGAGAAGCAACAAAAACAAAAAGTGTTGTCAAAAAGAAATAGGAGGTGTGGGGTACAGTGATAGGACAAAAGAGATAATTCTGACAGTTGTCATTCAGCGTTTTCCCAGGCAGTGCTGGGTTGGTCAGCTAGTATATATGTGTGTATATATATATATATATATATATATATATATATATATATATATATATATATATAGATATATATATATATATAGATAGATAGATATTTCAAAATATATATATACAGAACAAATGGAAAGTATAAGTTTTCAAGCCTATCTCCATACATTATTTTATGTTTCTATTAAGCTATTTTTCATTTTTACACTTGTATTTACAGACTGAGTATGGATTATACAGCATGAGACTCGAAATCAGATGGATTGACCGAATCCAGGAAATAACCTTCAGAGAGACCAGGGATGCTGGCACATCCTTCATTTCACTTCCCTGGATAGCTAACAACATTAAGGGGGTTTGTTTAAGGACATTATGTGGAACTTCTGGGGAAAAAATTTTTGGTCAATGACCTTAGGTTTTGTGACGCCAGAGCGATTTTCGGCCAAAATTGGCCATTTTCAAAATGCATCTTCTCCTTTGCTTTTAGATTTTAAGGGATGGGATTTGAACCACGTATAAAACACATATGAACCTTCAATATAATGCCAGGGATTTTTGATTTTTCAATTCTTCTTCGAGATATGAATTTTTTTTTCTTTTTTATGAAATTTTCCCCAGAAAAATTACAGAAAAAAAATTACCAAAAATCAGCAACTCATAATATTAAAAATCCCCGGCATTTTATTAATCTACCGTGTTTCCCCATGTTATATATAAAATTTCATTTAAACTGGTCCAATACTAAGGGAGTAGACGCATTTTAAAGGCGAAAAACTTGTTTTGAGAAACGGGCCTTCAAAGTTTTAGTTACATAAAAAAAGTAAAAGGAACTTCAAAGACTGTGTTACAATTAATTCTATGGTTTTAATTTTTATTTTTGGGTATTAATTAATGCAAAATTATTATAAATAAGAATATTACTGATTATTTATGTGCCTAGACACATTCTTATAAATTTTAGGTTCCTGGTCCCCCTGTCTGATCTTGCTGCAAGGTATTACTCTAGGGTATCATAGTTTGCCTACACTTTTTATTAGTGTCTCGAATCCATCCCTTGCCAAATGGATCCCGGGAATTACTTTACATTCACAATTAGGATTCGTGATTCAAGTAATTCATCAAGTCTTGCTTCACTTATTATGATCATTTTATTTTCAGGATCGTCTATAATATCAGCCTCCGAGCTACTGCTTTCTTCTTCTAAAATATTTTTGCCCTTTGGTAGTGACGAACAAATAAAAGAGGCGTTTAGGGGTGGATGTGGTTGATCTCTGGTCAGCAGAGATCGCTGCCTCCACGCCGTTTGATGGGCGACAGCTCTCTCTCTCCGTCGCTCCATTCCCCTCTATGGCACTAATTTCTTGAACTCTTTCTTCTACTTCTCGCCTGAACTTTTCCACTTGGCTTTTCCGCATCTAGAAGCATGAAGTGAACTCTTGGACCTTTTAGGCACGGTGAAAAAACAAATACACCGCAGAAAATACAGAGTTCAGTCAAGGCTAGCGAGCATGAAAAAAATGTCCTTCTAGCTTGAAGTTTATAGGCAACTCTCAGCCACAGTCGCG
>NC_089753.1:63906937-63921937 GCF_040412425.1 Macrobrachium rosenbergii
GGGGCTCTTTGTGGACTACCTGCGATCGCCCACACCCGTGGTAACTCCGCCGCGAACCTCTCCTCCTTGGACCGTTGTCCTCGGCCGGGGAATCAGGAGGGCCCGAGGCCAAAGGGGCGCAAGGTGCCATCTACCGCTGCTGCGACAACTGACCCAGGAATTTTGTTCGCTATCTCGGACATTAATCGCCGCGAGATCGCAGAGTTCATCGGCCCAGGAAGGCGGGCAGAATCATGACTCGCGGAGGAATCTGGCGGCGTGGTGTTTAGAGAGGGGACGGCCGGAGGGGGCGGGTCGATCGCCCAGCAGGGGTGACCAGCTCAGGCACTGACATTGGCACTGGCGCTGGTGGCGATGTGTGTGTGTGTGGTGGTGGTCTCGCCTGTCTGGACGGACGGACGACTGCTCAGTGCGCCGAAGGGGCACTGGCAGAGGAACTGAAGGCCGAGATTCTCCTGAAGGGAGATCTGGCTGCGTTTCGCACTGGCACGGACGCGGCTTGGGCATTGGACTCGGATTTGGATGATTTATTGGGAATGTGGGGACCTGCAATGGCTGTGGCTTGAAAGGGGA
This sequence comes from Macrobrachium rosenbergii, assembly GCF_040412425.1. Taxonomy (NCBI): domain Eukaryota; kingdom Metazoa; phylum Arthropoda; class Malacostraca; order Decapoda; family Palaemonidae; genus Macrobrachium; species Macrobrachium rosenbergii. The sequence continues at coordinate 63,907,511 of NC_089753.1, forward strand.
CGCAGTCTTGGCCCAGGATGACGTCATAGCCTCCTGAATGTGTTTCACACGGGCGTAGACGTAAGGGTCCTGGCTCTGTGGCCTGCTGACCTCAGTTGGACCGCTGGGAGGATCATCTTAAACTCGCTTTATGCCTCAATGGTGACGAGCTTATACATCAATTCTAGCTCCATAGGAACTTTGTCCCTCCTTATGAGGGAGAATTTGCGCTGGCCAGAGTCGCCAAATGCCTTGATCTGGCGTGCTGAGTATTTGCACTCGAGGAGGTGCCATACAGATGGGACCGGCAGGAGGCCTAAGGACTGACTACATTGCCAGGGCGACAAGGAGTTCCTGCCTTATTATTTCTAGGGCATTTTGCCCATGAGGAAGAGCGGCTACAAACCTTTGCACGCTGCAAAAGGTTTGGCTGAAATCTTCGCACTGCCCCGCAGAGGGATGCAGGCGCATTTATTAGGGGCTGTCCGAGAGAGACACGCTGGTGGTTTACTGCGTGCATTGCCTTGGCATGCCCGATCTTTTACAGAACCCGCACACGACGGGCTTCTGTGATTGCCCATTCTTCGGCGGAGGGGCACCTGATAGGTGGCGGGTGGCACTTTGCGCTGCGCGAGTTTCCTCCTGGGTGATGGGTGTCCCATAGATCCGCTATTCGGCAGCAATCGCTAAGGTGGGGGCTCTTCATGGCGCGTATAGGGCCGGCGGGTGTAGAGTAGGAAGTTCTCTTATTTGTATTTGTTCGATGGCATCGTTGAGGGTCGTGAATCCCACGGCCTCGAACCATTTGGCACGGCACGCCGACTTGTAGGCCCAGTCTGCCCAGGTTTGATTGGCTTCCTTCACTAGCCCGCGCCAGCGCTCCTCCAGCTGCTCAGGGGTTATCTCTGCACGCTTGGCAATAGTCTGGCGCACGACTCCCCAATTTTCCTGCCCGGTGGAGGCCTGTAGGCAATCAGGGCCTTCCTCCAAGGAACTTGCCCAACACCAGGGAGAGTTCGGCGGCACTCAGGGCAGGGCTCTCAGCACTGTTCGGCGCTTGGCCGAGGCCACACCTCGGCCAGCCTCCGTCCACTTCGGCATGCAAGCGATAGCCTGGCTGAAGGCACTCATTCCCGGGGGCAGGTGGAGCGGCAGCCACTCTGTTGCAGCATTGCGAGTTCATGGGCACTGCTTGTCCCTTTCTTTCCTTCTCTCGGCTTCCTCGTTTCTCCTGGGCCAGTCTTCTGCCTCACGCCCTGTCTCTGCGTCCTCCGCTTCTCCCGAGCCAGCCTCTCTGCCTCCCTGTTCCTGTCTCTGCTTCTCGCTCCTGCCGCGGCGGCTTCGCCTCGCCTCCTGAGCCTGTCTTTCTGCTTCTACTTGTCTCTCCTGAGCCTGTCTTTCTGCCTGTATGGCGTCCATCCTCCTGCACCCAGTCTCTAGTTCTCCTGAAAGGCGCCGAGTTCTTCCCTGAGGACATGAAGAACTTGAACTCGCTCTGCTGGAGACCGTGCCGACATTTTGCAGGTGGGAGAGGACGCCAGTAACACACAGAATTACCTCCCAGAGCTGTGGGGAATCTTGGACACCTTTTCAAAGGACGTATGATTGGTCTCCCCTGGCGCCATCAGATTTAGCGGGCTGATTGGGGACGATAAATTAGCGATGATTGGTCTCCCCGATTTACCGATAAAAATGGGCTGATTGGGGACGATGAATTTAGCAATGATTGGTCTCCTATTTACCGACGAAACGGGGCCGATTGGGGACGATAAATAGGCAATGATTGGTCTCCCCGGTTTACCGACGAAGCGTAGCGCTGATTGGGGACGATGAATTAGCAATGATTGGTTCTCGCGGGTTTACCGACGAAGCGGGCTGATTGGGGACGATGAATAGCGATGATTGTCTCCCGATTTACCGACGAAGCGGGCTGATTGGGGACGATGAATTAGCGATGATTGGTCTCCCGATTTACCGACGAAACGGGCTGATTGGGGACGATAAGTTAGCAATGATTGTCTCCCGATTTACCGACGAAGCGGGCTGATTGGGGACGGTGGAGTTAGCAATTATTGGTTCTTGATTTACCGACGGAGCGGGCTGGAGGGGGACGATGAATTAACGATGATTGTCTCCCGATTTACCGACGAAGCGGGCTGGATTGGGGACGATGAGTTAGCAATGATTGGTTCCTATTTACCGACGAAGCGGGCTGATTGGGGACGATGAATTAGCAATGATTGGTCTCCCTATTTATCGACGAAGCGGGCTGATTGGGGACGATGAATTAGCAATGATTAAGCCTCCCTTGAGTTTATCGACGGTAGCGGGCTGATTGGGGACGATGAATTTAGTAAATGATTGGTCTCCCGATTACCGGACGAAGCGGGCTGATTGGGGACGATGAATTAGCAATGATTGGTTCCTATTTAATGATTGAAGCGGGGCCGACTGGGACGATGAATTAGCAATGATTGGTCTCCTGATTTACCGACGGAAGTGTGGGGCTGATTGGAGACGATGAGTTTAGCAAATGATTGGTTCCTATTTACCGACGGAAAGCGGGCTGATTGGGGACAATGATTGTGAAATGATTGGTCTCCCGATTTACCGACGAAGCGGGCTGATTGGTGACGATGAATTAGCAATGATTATTCCATTTAATGACGAAGCGGGCTGATTGGGGACGATGAATTTAGCAATGATTGGTTCCGATTTACCGACGAAGCGGGCTGATTGGGGACGATGAATTACAATGATTGGTCTCCTGATTTACCGACGAAGCGGGCTGATTGGGGACGATAAATTAGCAATGATTGGTCTCCCGATTTACCGACGAAGCGGGCTGATTGGGGACGATGAATTAGCAATGATTGGTCTCCCAAGGTAACGACAAACGGGCTTACTTGGGGACTAGATTGGGATAGGAGTATTTTAGGGGTCTCCCGAATTACCGACGAAACGGGCTCACTTGGGGACTGAATGGAAATGAATTGGTCTCACCAACGGATCAATGACACGGATTTATTGGGGACAAGAATAGAAATATATAGGCGCCCGGAATTTCCGCACAGATGACGTCTGATCAGCGAGGGCGCTTAGTTTTAATGTGACTTATGGGAGAAGTGTTATTCTCAAGGGGCAATTAGGTGGGGTGGCTAACCGCGCCAAATCACAACAGATAGGCAAATACACGCAGCCGTAGTAACAGCACAAAACAAACACACAAAAAAAAAACAGAACACAGAACATATAATGTCAGACCCCCAATAATGCAAAACAATTTTGGGAGAGCGAAGCAAATCAAACAAACAAATGTTTTCCTAACTGGGCCACGGAATGGACGGTCAAGGCCGTCTGCGCCATAATATACGCTTTCGCTCCTATTTCTAAAACGAGAGAGAGAGAGGGTAAAAGGGTGTCAGCAATGCTAATCTGACTTTCGAACACGTGGTTGACGTCGAGGTCTCGCGCCTATCTCTACCGATCTGTTTTGAAATCACTCGGTTCTACAGGAGGAATATGCGCATTATTCCTTTAATGATTTATCACCTGTATAACCCATCTTGAATGGCATGCAAGCTGCGTGCAAAGGCTTCCAAAGCCAAGTTTCGGCGATTCTCTCTATCGTTTTCCTGTGTGGACATAAGTCTTCTACTATAAAAAAATTCCTAGACTAGTCACGTTTTCTATAGCGTCCTACGCTAATTAAAACACAGCTTTACTTACGCAGAATTTCCTTGGCCTGTTGCGCTGGCTTTTCAAAGGTTCGTAATTCGTCCGTATCCAGCTTGGGCTGAGCTAATTGCTGATTTCACAAATTGCAACACAAACAACAAAGGAGAGGGGGAAATGCAATCATTACGAGAATCACTGGTCAGGTCGCCATTTTTATATGTTTCCTGGTGCAGGTGATCTTAAGACTCACAGTTATTACTTTACTCGAAAATGGCCTTGTAAGATACCCAGACATATAAAACAATGTAATAAAAAGAAGTACACGGAGCGGAGGGCTCTTCACTAGGGCGTGCGTGAAACACGGATATAAAAATAGTTATTTGATAGCACACAAGGTCAAAAGGAAAATTAACTGGAAAGATTAAATACAGGGGTCTTCCTGAAGGGGGAGCTTGGGAATGCCAGAACACGGACCAAGGATAATTCTGCTACAGGCGTCTTTTCTGAAACGATATTTGGACCCACGTTACACATCTAATGCTGAATTTGGGGGATTGAATTACTCGGGGTGCACTGAAGGCGCTAAGACTCCCGAGGCGTTACTTTGTGACTCAGAGGAAAGAAGCTGTGAACACGTGGCCTGGCTTGAACCAAGCGAATATCAGGGAAACACAAAGTTATATAGGCCCAGAGATTAATAAATGCATGGCTAAGTAATCGTGACTAGCAACCTTCGTTTTGGGTACATTACCACATTTGTAGGGGGCGCAGGGATGACGACGTCTTCTGCCGAGAAACACGCGGTGGAGCGGACAAATGGTGCAGCCTCCCTCTCCGGGCAGTATTTCTTCAAGTCGATTGGGGCGAAAAGGCTCCCTTGGGATGATGAAAAGGCCGCCGTTAATGTCAGTCGCTTGAAGACTTGCAATCCTTGCAGTCTTCTAAGGCCACGCGGAATGGAAACACGGGCACACAGGGCGCGATGGATCCACGTGGCGGCGAGCGGAAGAGGAGGGCAGGCAACGGCCCAAGACTGGACTTGTTCTCGCTTAAAACTAGCGGGCTGCAGAGGGAAGGGGGCTGCCTTCTGGCCTGACCTTTTATTGCTTCTGACTGGGGTAGGGGCTGATGTCCTGACCCAGGGCACGCTGCTATCTCACAGAAATGGTATTTTCATCTTTCTGTACCAAAGAAAACGGTGCAAAGCAGACATTGGTCCTCAAATTATTATATTTTCTGGAGCCCTTATTTCCCCGACCTTCAAAGGTTCAAACCAACCCAAAGCAGGAAGGAGAAGAGTTTCCTAGCTTATTTGGCGCTACTCTCATAATATATATATATATATATATATATATATATATATATATATATATATATATATATATATATATATATATATATATATATATATATATATATATATGTATATATATATATATATATATATATATATATATATATATATATATATATATATATATATATATATATATATATATATATATATATATATATATATATATATATATATATATATATATATATATACACATATATATATATATATATACATATATACATATATATATATATATATATATATATATATATATATAGTATTATTATTATATGAATATATATATATATATATATATATATATATATATATATATATATATATATATATATATATATATATATATATATATATATATATAGTATATATATATATATATATATATATATATATATATATATATAGTTATATATATATATATATATATATATATATATATATATATATATATATATATATATATATATTATCACAAACTGGACTCTGGCTGGTGGGAAAAATTGAAACAAAATTATAATTGATGCTGCCACAAACCAAGAATGCCCAGTTTATGAGCAAAGGAAAAGTTATTTGAAAACTTATTTTTAGATTTTCCTGGATTTACAATTGAATGGGGAAGGTCGCCATATGGGAATTATAATTCTTTTACAAATTAACAGGGATTTATTTACAGAGACTTAGCAAATAAACAATGAGACACAAACAACATAATCACTAAGGGGCAGATTCAGTTATAGGACACAGGGAACAGTGATGCAATGATTTGGCAACAAGCTAGTCGATTAAAATTGGGCCAATATGTAATACAATCAGTTCAATGATAATAATAACATTCAGTCTTGCCCTGATTACACGAAATGGTCTCAGATAAGGCAAATGGTGGAACTCCAGGATGAGAGAGTAATTCATATGAGCATTTTTGGGCCACAACGGAATTCGGTACTGACTGCGACCAGGAATTTTCAAGATTTTTGTGGCAGATGAGATACTGAAGAATGGAATTGCTATTGATCCACATGTTCCCCTGAAAGAGACATTCTAAGTTAGGAATGATGATATACACTGAAGGAGATGGAATCCACCTCTGAAATATCACCCAATACACGTTTTAAAATACTAAACATGACGTAGCCTAGAAGATGATTATAATGAAAATCACATAATCAGAGACTTGGAATCGTATTCGATTGGGGGGGCTTTGAAACAAGGAACACGTGATCGCACACACACAAAGATAAAATTAACACTGATATAGCTTAACCTAAATAGCCCTTAAATTGCACTGGGGAGGGATAATTGATGGTTATCACGGGATCTTTACTTGAATTCAAGGCACGTAAATGGCGAGGGATGGGATACAGGCAGGATTCGAACAAGGAGGATTGCTTACTGGAGGAAGAAGTTAAATTTAAAGAAATGGAATCTTAAGGAGTTTAAGTGAAAGGGGAAGGGCTGGTATTTGATTACTTGCAACGTACGAACCTTTTATGACTATTGTTGGCGCCTCACAGCCATTCCAGTTGTCTGTCGAAGTCAGTTCAACCAGTGCAGAGGGAAAAAATGCAACGCGTCCGCTACATATAAGTTCAGAGGAGCTTCTGTCTGCTTCAAAAAAACATGGCTTCTTTGAGCGTCGAACTTTTGGGCCACCCATACCTGCAAGTATGTCAAAAGAACCAGCAAAGAGGGCAGAGGAAAAGCACACTTATCATTATATGGCTACAGATTAGAATCTGAACTATTCCCTAGCTCTAAATGGCCCTTTTGGCCTCTCCCGTACCTACATGTCTCCCCATCGCGTGATGGGCATGAAAAAGGGGGTTTGTATTGTTTGCTGAACCGTATGATGTTGGGTGGGGGAGGGGGTAAGGAGGCCTAGCTAACGGCTACTGACTGTTTCAAGTAAGCCTTGGTTTTGTTCGACGCCCGCCAAATTCCCCAACTCGTTAGGCAAATGAACACAGATTATTTCAAAATTAAATAAAGAAATCAAAGTTACAGGAAGGAGGGATGTTTATTCTTGACAATATATATATATATATATATATATATATATATATATATATATATATATATATATATATATATATATATATATATATATATATATATATATAACAATATATACATATATATATATATATATATATATATATATATATATATATATATATATAACCCTTTATCACATCACCATGATTCATATTAGTTTATAAAACACTCTTTGGGAATGAGTTTAATAGAATTGATAGGTAGGTAAAATAATATATTTTCATATATATTGTGAGTGATTCAGGAATTTTTAAATGATAATAAAATGCTTCCCATTTTGTAAACAAATGTTTTATTTCCGGTGGAAATGGGCTCAAAAACAGCGAGATTTCTTCTAAAGGCTTCGAACTCAGGACTACAGTGGAAGGCTGTAAGCAGACATGGTAGCCAAAGTAGGTATTCTTCTTCTTCTTCTTCTTCTGGATATCTTCTCCTTCTTCTTCTTCCGTTCGTGATGAAGAGGAATTTCTCGAACTCAGGTGTTTTATTTAGAAAGATGTCTGTGTGTCTATATTTATGCCAAAAATTTTGAACCGTGTTAATGCGTTTGTCGACAAGGGACGCTGAGGAATCATTTCATATATGAAGTAGGTCAAATTAGGCTTAGAAGTCAATTAGGACTGTCTGTGAATGAACATGTAGATATCGTCTGCCCAAATACAAACACCTGGTCATTCGTATGAAAATAGTGATTTTGTACAGTTTTTCCTTGAGAATATTGAAATTTTGTTGATATCAACTGATTAGTATTTACCTCATCTGTAATAAAACTTATAATGGCGCGTATTTATCATCGATATTATAAATAGCTGAGTTCATAATCCAATTAATTTGAGTCGTTTTCATGTTCCTCCGATAGAGGTTAAAATCATATCAACTAAAAATCCCGGGATTTCTTGATATAAATGAATCTTATTTTAGGTTTATCTGATAGGCATTGAAACGATCTTCTTTAAGCCTTATCAGATAAAAGACGTTCAAGACTTTGATTCAGTTGAATAATACTGAGAATCAACACCTTCCATGTGATAAAGGCTTTCGTCATAATATTGTTGACGTCTTCGACATTTTTCCCGCAATGGGACGGTCAACATGGCAGAGGAGCTTCTGTTTGGATATCGAAAATAATATTAGGTCGTTTTTATTACTTTTATATTAACGTGTACCTTTGAGTTAAAGTTGAGCATTAAGATTATTGAATTAATTTGTATTATGTTTGTATATACCGATATCCATATATATATATATATATATATATGGCCATATTGGGTTGTTATCGTCAACTGTATTGTCCTGAGTTGTTGGATTGTCCATATAGCATTGTTTTTCGAGCCCACGGAGCTCACGGGATGGAAGTGAATTATCAACTAAAAATTCCTTCTTATAACATATATGAAAATATATTATTTCCGAGGTAGAGCGGAGTGGATATTAAGGGACGTTTGTAGCTATACTGATTGTATATGAATCACGATGTTGTGATAAAAAGTGGCTTATGGCTGTGTGTGACAAGCGCATTACACGGTCAACATGGCAGAGGTGGGTGGATATCTAATCTCCAAATACAAACACCTGAGTTCGACAAGTGATTTGGTACATGGGAGCCGATATCCACTTATACCTCTTGAATGGCCGATTGGTTCCGCGTCAATATAGTCCTGGGTTCCTGTCCATCGCTGGTTCGAGCCCATGGGAGGGCGTACTTATTATCAACTAAAAATTACTCGGTAACATATATGAAAATATATTATTTCTGAGGTAGAGTGAATTGGATATTAAAGGACGTTTGTAGCTTACTGATTTATTTTGAATCAGGGTGATGTGATCAAAAGTCATAATATGGCATTCCGACAAATGCATTACACGGTCAACATGGCAGGTGGGTGGATATCATTCCAAATACAAACACCTGAGTTCGACAAGTGATTTGTACATGTCTCCCGATATCCACTTATACCTCACTTGTTACTGACTGGGTTAATCGTCCACTGTAGTCCTTAGTTTTTTCCATCGCTGGTTTCGAGTTATTGGCGTACTTATTATCAACTAAAAATTCATCTTGGTAACATATATGAAAATATATTATTTTCCGGTTACTTCAATTGGATATTAAAAAATACGTTTATTAGCTTACTGATTGTATTATATGAATCACAGTCATGTGATAAAAAGTCATATATGGCTTGTGCGACAAATATTTTACACTGTCAACATGGCAAGGTGGGTGGATATTGAAGCCTCCAAATACAAACACCTGGGTTCAAAAGACTATTTGTACATGGGAGGCCCGTTTATCCACTTATACCTCACTTTGGAAGATTTGGTTAATCGTCCACTGTAGTCCTCAGTTCCTGTCCATCGCTGGTTTCAAGCCCATGGGGACAGTTACTTATTATCAACTAAAAATTCCCCCTTTGGTAACATATATGAAAATATATTATTTCCGAGGTAGAGCCGAGTTTGGATATTAAAAGGAGGTTTATAGCTTTTAACTGATTGTATATGAATCACAGTCATGTGATAACAAGTCATAATATGGCTGCGTGTTTGACAAACGCATTACACTGTCAACATGGCAAAGGTGGGTGGATACCGTCTCTAAATACAAACACCTGAGTTCGACGTTGTTGATTATTACAAGGGAGCGATATCACTTATACCTCACTTGTGGATTGAAGGTTAAACAAGACAGTTATATCCTGAATTCCTGTCCATCGCTGGTTCGAGCCCACGGGATGGCGTGACAGTTATCAACTAAAATTCCCCGTAAAGGTAACATATATGAAAATATATTATTTCCGAGTAAGCCAGTGGATATTAAGGGACGTTTTTTTAGCTTAGAGATTGTATATGAATCACGGTGATGTGATAAAAAAGTCATAAAATTTGCAATTAAAGCATCGCACGGTCAACATGGCAGAGGTGGGTGGATATCGTCTCCAAATACAAACACCTGAGTTCAACGGGTGATTTGTCAGTAAATGCGATATCTATTCTCAGTGATGGGCTCCGATTAAGTTTAATGCGTCCACTATAGTCCTGAGTTCCTGTCTATCGCTGGTTCGAGCCCAAGGGTTGAGCAATTTATTATCAACTAAAAAATTCCCCTTGAAGGGTAACATATCATGAAAAATATATTATTTCCGAGAGTAGAGTACATTGGATATTAAAGGACGTTTGTAGCTTACTGATTGTATATGAATCAGGGTGATGTGATAAAAAGTCATAATATGGTTGTGTGACAAATGCATTACACGGTCAACATGGCTGACTGGGTGGATATCGTCTCCAAATACAAACACCTGAGTTCGACAGGTGATTTAAAAAAACATGAGGAGCCGATATCCATATACCTCACTTGTCAAGCCGATTGGGTTAATGCGTCCAATGTAGTCCTGAGTTCCTGTCCATCGCAGTACAAAGCCCATGGGAAACAATTGAAGTTATTATCAACTAAAAAATTCCCCTTCAGTAACATATATGAAAATATATTATTTCCGAGGTAGAGCGAATTGATATTAAAAGGACGTTTGAGTTAGCTTACTGATTGTATATGAATCACGGTGATGTGATAAAAAGTCATAATATGGCTGCGTGCAACGACGCGCATTACACTGTCAACATGGCAAAAGGGGTGGGTGGATATCGTCATCCAAATACAAACACCTGAGTTCGACGGATGATTTGTTCATGGAAGCAGATATCCACTTATACCTCACTTGTGGCCGATTGCGTTAATGACGCTCCACTGTAGTCCTCAGTTCCTGTCCATCGCTTGTTCGAGCCCATGGGAAGAGCGTACTTATTATCAACTAAAAATTTAATTCTGTAACATATATGAAAATATGTTATTTCCGAGGTAGATTTAAATTGGATATTAAAGGACGTTTTGTAGCTTACTGATTGTATTTAATCACAGTCATGTGATAAAAAGTCATAATATGGCTGCATGCGACAAACGCATTACACGGTCAACATGGCAGAGGTGGGCGGATACCGTCTCCAAATACAAACACCTGAGTTCGATGGGTGATTTGTACATTTGAGTCGATATCCACTTATACCTCACTTGTGGACGATTGGGTTATTGCGTCCGCTGTAGTCCTGAGTTCCTGTCCATCGCTGGTTCGAGCCCACGGGACGTGTACTTATTATCAACTAAAAATTCCCCTTCGATAACATATTTGGAAAATATTTTATTTCCGAGTAGAAAAGCGAATTTGATATTAAAAGACGTTTTTAGCTTACTGATTGTGTATGAATCACGGTGATGTGATAAAAAGTCATAATATGGATGCGTGGACAAGCGCATTCAGCGGTCAACATGCCCCAGATGTGGGTGGATATCGTCTCCAAATACAAACACCTGAGTTCGACGGGTGATTTGTACATGAACCGATATCCACTTATACCTCACTTTGGCGATTGGACACGCGCGTCCACTGTAGTCCTGAGTTCCTGTCCATCGCTGGTTCAAGCCCATGGGATTGGTGTACTTATTATCAACTAAAAAATTCCTTCGGTAACATATATGAAAATATATTATTTCTGAGGTGGAGCGAATTGGATGTTAAAGGACGTTTGTAGCTTACTGACTGTATAAAATCAGAAGGGTGATGTGATAAAAAGTCATAATATGGCTGTCTGCCACAAAAATGCATTACACAGTCAACATGGCGATAAGAGGTGGGTGGATATCGTCTCCAAAAAGAAAAACCTGAGTTTGACAGGTGATTTTAATAAACAATGAGGAGCCGATATCCACTTATACCTCACTTTGGAAGATTGGGTTAATGTCGTCCACTGTAGTCCTGAGTTCCTGTCCATCTTGTTCAGGAGCTCACGGGAGGGTACTTATTATCAACTAAAAATTCCCTGTAGGGTAACATATATGAAAATATATTATTTTGAGGTAGAGCCAATTGGATATTAAAAGACGTTTTTAGCTTACTGATTGTATATGAATCAGGGTGATGTGATAAAAGTCATAATATGGCTGTGTGCGACAAATTTGCATTAACTGTCAACATGGCAGAGGTGTGGATATCGTCTCAAATACAAAACACCTGAGTTCGATGGGTGATTTGTACATGGGAGCCGATATCCACTTACACCTCACTTGTGGCCGATTGGGTTAATGCGTCCAATGTGGTCTTCTTTGAGTTCCTTGTTGTCCATCGCTGGTTTGGAGCCCATGGGTTAGCGTACTTATTATCAACTAAAAAATTCCCTTCGGTAACATATATGAAAATATATTATTTCCTGAGGGAGCGAATTGGATATTAAAGGACGTTTGTAGATTACTGATTGTATATGAATCACAGTCATGTGATAAAAAGTCATAATATGGCTGCATACAACAAACTCATTACCACGGTCAACATGGAAGAAGAGGTAGGGTGGATATCGTCTCCAAATACAAACACCTGAGTTTGACGGGTGATTTGTACATGGGAGCCGATATCCACTTATACCTCACTTGTGGCCGATTGGGTTAATGCATCCACTGTAGTCCTCAGTTTCTGTCCATCGCTGGTTTGAGCCCATGGGACGGCGTACTTATTATCAACTAAAAAATTCCCCTTTGGTAACATATATGAAAATATATTATTTCCGAGGTAGAGTGAATTGGATATTAAAGGATGTTTGTAGCTTACTGATTGTATATGAATCACAGTCATGTGATAAAAAGTCATAATATGGCTGCGTGCGACAAACACATTACACGGTCAACATGGCAGAGGTGGGTGGATATCGTCTCCAAATACAAACACCTGAGTTCGACGGGTGATTGGTACATAGGAGCCGATATCCACTTATACCTCACTTGTGGCCGATTGGGTTAATGCGTCCGCTGTAGTCCTGAGTTCCTGTCCATCGCTGGTTCGAGCCCACGGGACGGTGTACTTATTATCATCTAAAAAATTCCCCTTCGGTAACATATATGAAAATATATTATATAGGTAGAGCGAATTGGATATTAAAGGACGTTTGTAGCTTATTGATTGTATATGAATCACAGTGATGTGATAAAAAGTCATAATATGTAGACTGCGACAAACGCATTATACGGTGCTTAAAAAGCAGGAGTGGGTGGATATCGTCTCCAAATACAAACACCTGAGTTTGACGGGTGATTTGTACATGGAGCCAATATCCACTTATACCTCACGTTGGGTCGATTGGGTTATGCTACCGTCCCATGTAGTCCTGCAGTTCGAGACTGTCCATCGCTGGTTCAAGCCCATGGGACAGTTTCCTTATTATCAACTAAAAATTCCCCTTCAGTAACATATATGAAAATATATATTATTTCTGAGGTAGAGAATTGGATGTTAAGGACGTTTGTAGCTTACTGATTGTATATGAATCAGGGTGATGTGATAAAAGTCATAATATGCCTGTGATGGACAAACGCACACAGTCAACATGGCAGAGGTGGGTGGATATCTTCCTCCAAATACAAACACCTGAAAAGTTTGTTGATTGGTACATGGGAGCAGATATCCACTTATACCTCACTTGTGGCCGACTGGGTTAAGCCAGTCCACTGTAGTCCTGAGTTCCTGTCCATCGCTGGTTCGAGCCCATGGACGGTGTACTTATTATCAACTAAAAGTTCCCCCTTCGTAACATATATGAAAATTATATTATTTCCGAGGTAGAGAGAATTGATATTAAAGGACGTTTGTAGCTTACTGATTGTATATGAATCACGGTGATGTGATAAAAAGTCATAATATGGCTTTGTGAGACAAATCTTTGTATTACACGGTCAACATGGGGTGGGTGGAGATCTCCAAATACAAACACCTGAGTTCGACGGGTGATTTGTACATGGGAACCGATATCCACTTATACACCTCATTTGTGGCCGATTAGGTTAATTTCTCCACTGTAGTCCTGAGTTCCTGTCCATCGCTGGTTTGAGCCCACGGAGAGAGCGTGCTTATTATCAACTAAAATTCCCCTTCGTAACATATATGAAAATATATTATTTCCGAGGTAGAGCAGTAATTGGATATTAAAGGTCGTTTTGTAGCTCACTGATTATATATATATATATATATATATATATATATATATATATATATATATATATATATATATATATATATATATATATATATATATATATATATATATATATATATATATATATATATATATATATATATATATATATATGTGTGTACATAGTATGTAACACAAGTTTATGCAAATATTTTGCAAAATGAAAGAGAAAGTCATACTAAGCAGAAAATTTTCTATAAATGTATTCATTCTAAGGCGGTTATCATTAAAAGGGTAAGTAAGATGGCGTATGGGATGTCAGAGAGAATAGTCATTGATATGGGGGG
>NC_089753.1:63926937-63959437 GCF_040412425.1 Macrobrachium rosenbergii
GTTATATCCAGATTAATGGAATATGGGTTTCACTTCAACCAGCACTGTAGCTGTCTCTCTGGTTCTATTTTACCTAGATAAATCTCAGGTGAACAAACAGATACATCACTTACCTTGTACACACTCATTAATGACTCTAATTACTGGTTATCAAAATGAAACGCTATGTTTTAAAAACCTCAAACAAACAGGTTTATTTCTAAGTTAAAAAGTTATATGTAAAGTTCACAATCTCAAAAGATTTACCATTAATTGACAACAGTGTAAGATTTCAGTATCTCTTAATCAAGTTTAATTCACAAAACTTTAATTTATCAAGAAAACAATTTGTTTAGGTAAGAATCAAACTATTAACTATCACTTAAGTGCCAAGCATTTACCTGATTTAACCATTACAAACAGTCATCAAAATATTACTGATTGGAATCCACATAACATTCTCTAAAATCTCTATAACAGGTAGGCACTAACAAAATGTTAAGAAATCACCAGCAAAACACAGTAACAATAAAATCATAATAATGTGATAGCACAGACATATAAGAATGCGATATGCAGAAAATGGAAATACAACAACCACCAACAATGTGCTTAAAGATTATATCAATCTTTCACAATAACTTTCACTATAAAAAGAAAAGTTAGACTCACATCTTTCTAAGACTTATTCAAAAACAACAATTCTCTTTTACCAAGAATATCACTTAACAAAACTCAACAGTCACCACATTACCTTTTGTAATTATTACACCAATATACATCTCCTCCTCAACACTTGCACAAAATAATATTCCTGATCACCTTCTACAAAATTAACACACTCCTGGGGTGAGTTTAACAGAGCTTTACAACAGATATTCTTCTGTTATTCCCGTTATATATAATGGAACTAGAGAGAGAGAGAGAGAGAGAGAGAGAGAGAGAGAGAGAGAGATTTCTCTCAGGACCCTTTCTAGCAGACTACTGATGTCTTTTAAAAACACTGGCTTTTAACTCTCGTAAGCCGAGAATACACAGTGGGTGTTCACATAGAATACACATGTATGAATACACATACACACATATACAAAGTATACAAGTACACATGGTTGAGCTTCGAGGCGATACCCCCGTATCTCTACATGATGGACATTTCCTGTTCAGGGCTTACCAAACCTTTTGTCAGCCTGATGCAGCTGGGTAAACATTAGACACAAAGTAACACCACTTATCTGCTGTTCCTCTTTCTCAGATTACGAACAGAATAGGCATAGGCAGAGTTAATAATGGTGGAATAAGTACACAGTACTAAAGATATAACAGGAGGCTCACCTACTGGGTGACAGCTCATCACAATAACATAAGTAAATGCTTTTTCCTTAACCACCTGAGTAAACATGGGAAGCTAGCCTTTATTATCTCTCTTGGCAGACAGGATGTGGCGACCTGATAAACATTTCACAATACAACTTTAAACATTAAACAAAAGGGAAAAAATATCCCACAGAATCATAGGTCTACATATTACACTACTTATCTGTAAGAAAAGACATTTTAAAATCACGTCTTCAAAACAAATGACGAATCTTGTAAGCAAAAAATCAAAATTTTTACAGAGACATTATAAACACTTACAAAATGGTTTCACAAATTATGTCACCTTATAATATGTATATATATATATATATATATATATATATATATATATATATATATATATATATATATATATATATATATATATATGTGTGTGTGTGTGTGTGTGTGTGTGTGTGTGTGTGTGTGTGTGTGTATGTGTGTGTGTGTGTATATTCTACTGGTTACTTTTACCAGATACATATGTAATTGTAATAGCCACAATGCCCTCATAACTTCTCAAATTCTTCACGATTTTTTTGATATGCTTTTCACTACAAATGCCGTAGAGATCCAAGTGCAAGAAATTGAAGTGGCTTGGATGTCCAGTCGCAGAAAACGAACCCATGTCACCATAATCACAAGGAGGGCACGTTACCGACCTGACCAATTTCTTGCACTTGGATCTTTACAGCTTTGTAGTGACAAGCATATCCAAAAAAGTGCGAAGAATTCGAGAAGTTAGGAGGGCATTGTGGCTATTACAGTTATATATATATATATATATATATATATATATATATATATATATATATATATATATATATATATATATATATATATATATATATATTGTCATATACATATATAATATATATATATATATATATATATATATATATATATATATATATATATATATATATATATATAATATATATATATATATATATATATATATATATATATATATATATATATATATATATATATATAATATATATATATATGGTTATTATATATATATATATATATATATATATATATATATATATATATATATATATATATATATATATATATATACATATATATATATATATATATATATATATATATATATATATATATATATATATATATATATATATTGATTGATTGATTGATTGTCACAAAGCATACCA
The DNA here is from genome assembly GCF_040412425.1 of Macrobrachium rosenbergii. Taxonomy (NCBI): domain Eukaryota; kingdom Metazoa; phylum Arthropoda; class Malacostraca; order Decapoda; family Palaemonidae; genus Macrobrachium; species Macrobrachium rosenbergii. Next base: position 63,929,457 of record NC_089753.1, read on the forward strand.
AGTACCTGGCTATTACACGACTAATCACAGAACTCAAAAATTTACCTCATTTCAGCCAGATACCTGAACTCTCATAACAATAAGAATTATGACTGAATACTGTAAAGGTAATAGTGATCCCTTAAAAAGCTCATTAATCGTGTAAAAAATCAAACTAGGCTTATCAAAACTAGTGTGATGTATTGACAATTAAACAAGAAATATTCTAGAGTAAAAGGGCATCACTCCATCAAAATACTTTAACTATTTACCTGGTCTTAATTCAATTCAGCAAAACTAAAGTAACAAAACATGTTTATCACTTTGCCTTATCCACACAATTACTCCTATTCACTGGTGGTCAATAAATTAAACACTTTTTTTAAACATTAGAAACAAAAATTATTTTTAAATTAAAATTTTATCATTAAAATTCACAATCTGAAAAAAAATTTACTTTTATTTGAAAACAACACAAAATTTAATTATTTCTTCAGTTAAATTATTAAACAAAACTAATTCACAAAACTAGAATTTATCAAGAAATTAAGTTAATCAAGCAAAATTTTAACTATCAAGAATTACTCAAGATTTGAAAAGAAAACCTTAGTAAATGAAAATTAAATCAAGTATGCAATGTTCAATTATCAAGAAATATTTAAAATGCTGAGTAAATAAATGTTAAATCACCAATATATATAATGTCAAAAATCAAGAGATTGCAAACACAAGAACACACAAAACTACACAAATGATTTATCAATAATAAGTTCACTAGCAAAATTTTCCATAATATACCTTATTAAAGCATGGTAATAATTAGTAAAGTTCACTTTACCTTACACAAGCTGGTGAAAACTTTGCAAAAGTCACTTGAAATGCTTTATATTCAGAAAACACACTTTTTTGTCAGGCTCCATTACCAAATACACTTTTCCTATGTTCAGATCTCATAAGCTAAGGTTAATACCAGTGACCACACAAATATTCTACATTAATAACTTCTCTCTTTTGGAGAGAGAGAGAGAGAGAGAGAGAGAGAGAGAGAGAGAGAGAGAGAGAGAACCAATACTAACAGTCTCTGAAACCAGAATTATCAAACTTTAGGGTTCCAGTGGAAAATGAATCAATCAGACAACGTTAGAACAGTATGTGATCAGAGCAACACAATCCTACAAAACATGATGTAATCAGTGCCATTTCTAGCTATAGGTGGACTAGGCAATTGCCTAGGGCCCCCAAGCCACCAGGGGGCCCCTGGGGTAGCTTGGAAAATCTAAATTTCCCAAGCCACTCGGGGACCCCCGATTCCCTTTGAAATTTTTTAATTTTCAAATTTAAAATGTGAAAATTTAAAAGGTTTTATCATGTGCACCTTATATTATATTGTATTATGAAATGTGATTATATTGAAGGTGTGTTTAGAAAAATGGCCTGTCCATATTGTCGTGAAAATTCTGCATTGACATGAAAATATTATATAAATTACTTGACTGTTCCATTTTTGTTATGTGCACAGGGTGTGAAATTATTATAAAAATGATGATGATATATGTAAATCAAGCTTTTTACCATTAACTTCTATGGTTGTTTATGTAACATGTTAAGATTAGGCTAAAATGGGTTTTCAAAACTGATTGGGTGCTTGGGTTTAGGGAAAATTAGTAATAAAACTTAAGGTAGATATGCTCAATACATTACTGAATTGGCTGTAGCAAAAGTTAAAAGTTTACTTATGAATACCATAGAACTTTTCAAGTATTATATTGATATAAACATGACATTGCACCTAGGAGAGACTTATTACATATGGATGTCTCATTTGATGGGTCCTGGCGCAAGGGAACAGAAATGAGTCTCTCCACTCAAGACTGAGGAGATATTGTCCAAAACATAAAAAAATATTACCAAACAGATGCTGGACTTTGCTGCTACACAAGCAGTTGCTAATTATAATGCAGGCTATAAGGCTTCCATCGCACTAATATTTCATCATCATACCTAACCAAGTTAGATGAAAATATGGACTTACCATTCAAGAAAACGACCAGAAAGAAAAGGAAGGCTGTAAAAGATACAGATTATGAAGCAGGAGAAGGATCATTGACAGGAAACTTAAAAAATCATCAAATAATCAAGAAAAACCATAAAAAATCTTTGCCATCTTTAACTTGAATTATCTCAAAAGTAAGGATTTTCTGTTTCAAATGCCTAAGGATCCCTCAGTTTTTGCTTTAGAGATGTAATTTTTTTGCTTACTATTTTCACATGGTCAGTATTTATTTTGGAGTGTTTTTAAGCCGTTGTGCTTTACATAGTTTTCTAATGATTTTTATATGTTTATTTTTCAAACTTTTGTTGCTTTTCCATTACACATGCTTATGTAGTACCTGGAGCTAAGATTTATAGCTTAGAGAGGGAGTTGGGCCAAATTATTAATCTTTGTTAAGTTTACTTTACAGAGGAACCATAGAAAATGTATTTTCTTTAAGAATAAATTACCCTTGGCAGTTCAAAAAATTGGTATAATTATCCTATTTTTTTTATCTTTAAATTTTTTTTAGAAATGTAATTTTTATAAAATACTTAAAATAACACACTAACAACAACAAACACTAAGTGTAGATAAATTCATTGTACCAACATGATAAAGTTTTGACAAAAGTTGAGAAAATTATACTTTGTTGGGTTTAGGGTCCTTCGAGAAAATTAAACAAAACAAACACACAGTAATGGCATCAAAAAGAAGTTATCCCAGCAGCGCAGAAAAAACGAAAGAAAAAGAAAACTGACGAAGAAAAATGGTCAAAGGATAAAGGTAAGTAATTTATTTTATAATTTAAAGAGATATTTTTAAACGTTTGCTTTTTATATGGTTTCTGAATATTAGGTATGGTGATGATTATTTTAGACTATTGTGGTAATGGATCATTTAGCTTAGTTTTATTACTTTAACTGGTGTAATGTATTTATAATGCAGAAAACTTTTAAAAGTGACAACTTTGTGACTGGTTCAAGCTTTAAAGAAAAACTGTGAATCAAAAAATGTTTAACATAAAAACAAATTAATTGTAATTTTCTGTATAACTGCAGTTTGCAACATCACTGTAATGATCAAATAGGAATATGCGCCCATGGTCTATTTTTGCTTGATAGCCTAATGAGCTTTGTCTTTGCAGGAGCAATTCTAAAATATTTTGGAGCTCCAGACATTGAGCCAGAAGGATCTTCTGAACTTCCTGACCAGGAGGCTCCAGGGCCATCACTTTCTTCAGGACCTCCTTCTGTCCAGGAAGATCTAGGACCATCATATACCTCAGGACCTCAGGAAGCATCATCTGCACATTTACATGTTTAGCTGCCCATTTTTTCTAAGCCAGTAGACCCAGCAGACTGGCCAACAGTTCTGTCCGATTCATTCAGGACTGATGCAGTAGGCAGAGGGCCATTTCAAATTAGTCCTGATTTCACATTTCCCAAAAAAGAAGGCGGCAGAAGTTTTCATCATCATTATTTTCACAGAACATCGGTTAATGAGGAAAAGATAAAGTGGACTTGGCTTATCTACTCAAAAACAAAAAATGCCCTTTGTTGTAAATTATTTTCAACAAAGGAGCACAAATTAGTGACAGAAGGACTGACAGACTAGAAAAACTTAGTTGCACTTTTAAAAAGTCATGAAAGCAGTCCAGAACACATGTCACACATGGCGACCTAGAAAATTTATAGCTCCATTTGCAAACTGGAAAGACAGTAGACCAGGCTAAAAGGACACTATTGGAGGCTGAAAAAAGGCGCTGGAGAGATGTCCTGAATCGTTTAATCTCTTCATTCAATCTCTAGCTGAGAGAAATCTTGTATTTAGAGGCTCATCAAACACTTTACACCAGCAAAATAATGGGAATTTTTTAAAAGAGGTGGAGCTGCTTGCTAAATTTGATCCTGGCATGAAGCAGCACATTGAGCATGTTGAGAGTGGCCAGTTCAGTCATTCCAGCTATCTTGGAAATATCATCCAAAATGAACTTATTGCCTCAATCAGTGGGAAAATAATGGACACAGTGGTGACTGAGATTAAACACTTCAAATATTATTCAATCATTTTGGACTGTATTCCCGATGTAAGCCACCAAGAACAGATGTCAGTCATCATTAAGAAGTGTCAAAATGGACAAAGCACCAGAAATCAAGGGACATTTTATGGGATTTCTTGTAGCTTCTGAAACAACAGGTCTTGGTTTGTCATCACTGATTTTGAAGAAACTGATGGAGCTGAATATTCCCTTTGATGATTGCAGAGGACAGTCATATGATAATGGTGCCACCATGAAAGGGAGGAACAAAGGAGTTCAAGCCTGACTTCTTGAGAAGAACCCTCGTGCACTTTATGTTCCATGTGGGGCACATTCCCTAAACTTGGTGGTATCTGATGCAGCAACAGCTTCAACAGATGCCACCAGCTATTTCAGCAATGTACAGAAACTGAAAAGCCTTTTTTCAGCATCGCCACAAAGATGGGCAATCCTAAAGGAACATGTCACGGTTGCACTCAAGACTTAGAGGGACACAAGATGGGAGAGCTGTATTAGCAGCATAGAGGCTGTGCAGTACCAGGCCTCTAATATAAGGGAAGCTTTGCTGAAGATCAGGGAAGTGACGGATCCTCTGACCAAGGTTGAAGCCCAAAGTTTGGCAGAAGAGGTGGTGTCATACTGATTTCTCATTTGCACAGTCGTATGGTATGACATTCTACACCATGTGAACCATGTCAGCAAGCTCCTGCAGTCTTCCAAAATGCAGCTTGATGTGGCAAGTGACCTCCTCACTTAAGCAAAACATCTCTGACTAACTACAGAAGAACTGGCTTTGCTTCAGCTCAGGCCTCTGCTAAAGACATGTGTGAGGAAATGAATGTGGAGGCTGTACTCAAAGAGAAAAGATTAAGAAGCACAAAAAGCACTTTGCTTATGAAGCCCCAGAGGGGCCCATTGCAGATGCCATGAAGAGGCTAGAAGCAACATTCTGTAATGTTGTTGTTGATACAGCCACTGAATCCTTAACTGATAGGTTTAAAACACTGGGTTAAGTGAGAGGCAGATTTGGAATGCTGCTCAATTTCCAAAAACTGTATGATCAGGCACTGAGCAACCAGTGTGACAACCTCTACATGACATTAAGCACCGGAAATGAAAGTGACACTGATGGAAAGGAACTGGCTGCGGAAGTCAAAAACTTGCCAAGGTTACCCTCAGAAGACGTGACTGCTCTTGAGCTCCTCACCTTTATCCACAAAAAACATTTGGAGGAACTGTATCCCAATCTGTGGGATGCCCTGAGAATTGCCTGCACTCATGCCTGTGACTCTGGCCTCAGCAGAGAGGAGCTTCTCAAAGCTAAAGCTCATCAAGACCTGTCTAAGGTCTCCCATGAGACAGGATGGACTCACTGGTCTTGCAATAATTAGCACCAACCATGGGGTGAGCAAGCAGGTGTCATATGAGGACATCATTGATGACTTTGTGAATAAAAAAGCCAGGAAACAGACATTTTGAGGACAATACATTGTTACTGTGAATAATGTGAATTATCAGTTGTTTTTCTGGTAAGTGTGTGACTGTGATGTTAATTAAGTATTGTTTGAAGTGTTGGTTTTTTTATTATCTTTGCACTTTGAAATAGATGTTAAATAAATAAATGTGAAGTGTAATAGTTTCTTGCATCTTAGTAGACCATCTAAAGGGCTAGGAATCAGCTTCATCACAGTTTGACAAAAACCTCGGGATATATGAAGTACCTACCTACCTATCTAGGGGTCCCAAACAGCATCTTGACTAGGGCCCCCCACAAAGCCAGAAACGGCCCTGGATGTAATAGATCGAGATATGTGCATATACTCTCAAAAAGGCATATGTGATTCAAACAAAAAATCATATGGGATGAATCTCTTAACAAAATCTCAACACGATCAAAACAGTCGGCAGCTGGCAGCCACAAACGGCATGCTTTCAAAACAAGATGAAGAACCAAAGTTGGTTTCCAGAACAATACATATATCATTGTGAGATCATTTGTCTTTTTCTCGTATGAGACAAAGCTTTTACAGACTCGACTGCCATTCCTGTGCTAGTTAACTTGTTATCCTTGCGACAACAACTGGACCAAAACATGAGACACCAAATCACGAGTACAGAACACTTGTTGCTAGGGGAAAAATGTGCGATCACATACTACATTACTATTAAAACGTATTACCAGTTTTAAATTATGCTGTTAAGTTACCCAGATCATTAACTCTTTTGAGATCTGACATTACACTACATATGACATTTCAACAATTATTATTATTACACATAGCACATGATAAATAGAGAGGTAAATATATGAAAACTGTGGGATGATACACATATTACAAAGGCAACATCATAAAAATAATATATATATATATATATATATATATATATATATATATATATATATATATATATATATATATATATATATATATATATATATACACTATATATATATATATATATATATATATATATATATATATAAATGTGCCTTGTAGATTATATATATATATATATATATATATATATATATATATATATATATATATATATATATATATATATATATATATATATATATATATATATATATATATATATATATATATATATATATATATATATATATATATATATATATAATGTAATATAATGATATGTCTTATAATATGTGTGTTTTCTGTAATTTTGGTATATTCTCTCTTGTATTTGTCATGTGTTGTGTATTAAAATACCAAGTGTCAGATCTTTAAGAGGGTTAGTTGGCTGTGTAATTTAAGAGATAAGATATATTTTCCTATTAGGCTCTGGTGTTTGCACAGCTGAATGTTTGTTTAGGTGTCAAGTGTGTAACCACGGTATCTATCCCTTTATGTGAGAGAGGCCCTAAACCACTTAAGTTGTCAACTAAAAGGGAGATGAGATGACAAGAGTAGATAACAGTGGCTGGTCTAAAAGTTTGTTGTTTGCACAAGTGTTAAGACAGGAAATCCTCTATTAACTAAAGAGATGTGGGATGACAGGTTTACATAGGCTGCTTAATCCAGAGGCCTTTTCTGTTGGAACAGGTGTGCATACAGGATATCCCTCTCCATTTAAAAGGATGTATGTTGGCAGGCCCAGATAGCTCTTTTTGAGCCAGAGAATAATTCCCTGATTATTTTCCCTCCTCCAGGAAAATAAAACTCTGTTTATTCCTTTTTTTAGCAGGGAAGATTCCCAGAGTAACCCATTTCCAAAAAAATGCCTAACTGGCAACATAGGTTTATTCTTATAGTAGAGTTTTGGGAAATGATCAGTCCAGACAGTGATTCTGTAGAATTTAATTATGTTTTGTCTCTCTCTTATCCTTCTCTTCCTTCAGAGGAGAGTAAAATTTACAATATAGCAGATTTGGTGTGGTCACTATTAAAGTGTGTATCTTTCTGAGGTCTTAGTACAAGAAAGTGTAAAATAAGTGTAATGGTATCTTAGATAAAAAGTGTGTTTCTGCTGCATCAAGAGTTTTGTAAAAATATTCAGAAACTTGTATAAGGTAAAGTGGCTTTTTACTTATTTTTACCATGGTAAAAAGAAACATTAAAGAGATTTTGCTTTAGTGAGATTATTGTCGATAAACCTTTTTTGCATTTTTTGTATGTTCTTGTGTTTGCATTTTTTTGTGTCTACTTGTGTTTACAATTTCTTAGTTTTAACCAAACCTTTGTGTTGGTGATTTAACATTTATTTACTTATCATTTGACATATGTTGATACTGTAACATTGCATACTTGATTTGATTTTCATTTGTTAAGATTTCTTTTTCAAATCTTGAGTAAATCTTAATAGTTTGAATTTTGCTTAGTTAACATAGTTTCTTGATATATTAAAGTTTTGTGAATTAATCTTGTTTAAGAATTAATTAAACCTTGTATTGTTTTGAAGTAATGGTAAATTTTTCAGATTGTGAATGCTACTTATAACTTTTGAAGTTAGAAATAAATTTTTGTATTTAAAGTTTTAAAAGCACAGTTTCATTTTTTGAACACTAGTGCATAGGGTTATTTGTGTGTGCATAAGGCAAAGTGATGGACATGTTTTGTTCTCTCTCCTTCAAACAGTTGAAGTGAATGAAAACTAGGGAAACAATTATACTGTAGTTGTTTGATGGAGTGATGCCCATTTTTATCTAGTGTATCTCAATACCTCACACGTAACTTGATAAATCTAGTTTGGTATTTCAAGTGATAAGCAAGTTTTAAGGGATCACTGTTAAATTTAGTGTTCATTTGTAGTTTTATTGTTATGAGGGTTCAGGTATCTGGCTGAAGTGAGGTAAATTTTTGGAGTTTGTGATTAGTTGTGTAATAACCAGGTACTTGGTAAACTTCGTGACAATATACATGTATATATAGGTATATATATGTATGTATGTATATATATATATATATATATATATATATATATATATATATATATATATATATATATATATATATATATATATATATATATATATATATATATATATATATATATATATATATATATATTTATATATATAAATTACCTTTTCCTATTAAGGATATCATCATATTTATTTATTAAATCAAGAAGCTCCATTTATATCAAAGACTTTATCAAAACACGAGATCCTGCACATACCCTCTCGTTTCCTGGGTTGTTGGAATTCAAAACTTTTAAAAGACAAACTGTCACACCATCTCGCCACCTGTTCCGAAATTCCTTATGTAATTCGGATTTTATGTATTTGTATAGGTTTCTACTTAATTGACATGGTCACTGGAAGACAGTCGACTTAGTTAACATATTTAAGTATCCCCTTGGTTGTTAACAGTTCACAGTTTCCAGCGGCCGATCTAGTTTTGATCGAACCATCTACTAGTGCTTTTGCTTTCTTCACCTTCCAAAGCAAGGAAGGTGAAATTTTTTTGAAATTCATCTGAGTTTGAAACCACGACTCAGAGTTTTAATTATCAAAACAGGGACTTACTTTTACTTTTTAAGCAACAAGTGGAAGGTAGGGTTAAATGTTTTCTTGGTATATTCGAGGCTGACAAGGAAAGTTACAAAGAGGCCAGTGGCTTACTAATTCAATCGTTTGTCTCAACCGAATTACGTAAGTCAACTGTAACTCAGAAATTGACTTATTTTCGTCTCAAAGAAAGAGAACTTAGGACTATAGTCGAAAATTTTAAGTTTTAGCTTCTGTATAAGAAAACTATTGTGCTGGCTTTGTCTGTCCGACCACAATTTTTCTGTCCGCTTTCAGATCTTAAAAACTATTGATGTTAGAGGGCTGCAAATTGGTATGTTGATCACCCACACCCTAATCAGCAACCATACCAAATTGCAGCCCTCTACCCTCAGTAGTTTCTATTTTATTTTAGGTTAAATTTAGCCATAATTGTGCATCTGGCAACTATATAGGCCAGACCACCACCAGCCCGTGGTTAAAGATTCATTGGCTGCGGCTCATACAGCATTATATCGAGACCACCGGAAGATAGATCTATTTTCGGTGGCCTTGACTATACGCTCGACAAAAAAGTTGATTGAGCTGAAGAAACTTCGGCGCATTTTTTACTTGTTTAAATATTGATGTTGTTGAGACTGTTCAGCTTTTGTTGGGAGTAGATTTTTCACATTGTATTTTGGGAAGAAATATAGTGTTAGGGATTCCTGATCCGTTTGTGTATATTGAAACTTGTGTTAGCAAGTCCTGATCCATTTGTATATATTGAAACTTCTATAGGAATAATGCTTATAGGAATGTTGATTGGTTCCTACTTTATCTTAAGTCCCAAAAATGTGATGAAAATTTAACCTTTAAACTATTAAGGGATGGAAATTCGAACACGGGACAGGGGAAACTGGAAAATGTGCATTTTACAGTTTCCCCTACCATTCTTCTTTTGTGGTTACTACTGTAGTGTATTTATGAATGATGACTTGTACGAACTCAATGACATTACGACAAATTGTTATTTCACTGTCCTTTCAGACAGAGGAAACTGCGAGAAGCAACAGAACAAGTCTTAAATATGTAGAGCCACTTTTATTTGAACTGCGATCAGAAAATTTTTAATGATGAATTTAATCAGATAAATAACACGTTTATTGATTACACTGGAAAATATCCACACGAAAAGTGAGGGACGCATAGTTGTTCCCTTGCTATGGAACGGAAACGTATCACGCCTTCTTTCGATAAATGAAATTTTTCATTAATCAGTAAAAATCATCCAAACACTGAAACTTATAAGAAAGTATAAACTCTTTTATTTCAACGTAGTAATAACACATTATACTCAGTGAATAAATCCTGGTGAGAAGATAATAATTATAATAATAAGGTGAAAATTAAATAAATTTAAACCCGAAATGTTATAGCGGCAGAGGATAAAAATGTCTTGAAACAACACTGCAAAAAGTGAGAATAACATCTTAGTCACGTTTATGGGTAGAAGGAACAGTCGTATTCAAGTACGCCATTACTTGAGTACTGTGGCGTAGGGATGGTGCAAGTTTCACAGGCGAGTGGGGTGGGAGGGCAGCGGCTGAATTTATGGTTTCCGATTAGTCTAGAGCTGGGCGATGGAACAGATTGTGTTTGGGTTATTTAGTGCTGTGGAAGCTGGGACTAAAGATTTTACTCTGGAACATATTGTTCACTATCCATTTAACGCTGTATTACGTTGCATAGGACACTGTAAAACATTGTCAGAATTTTTTACTGCAAGTAATTTACTATTACCGTTAACACACATAAATAATAATGATGGGATTACTTTCGATTTTCCGAATCCACATTTACTAGAACTTAAGTTTATTTCAAGAATTACTTAAGCAGTAGAAAAGCAAATTCAAATGAGCATTTTGGAGACACTATGAAACTTTTATTGTTAGCTCTTTAGTTTCCATTTTGGTTTTGATCTGATTATTTGTCCTTTGAATAAAGAAATCAGTGGGTATCATGCATTTATTTGTATTGTATAACAGGGGCTCAATCTAAGGTTATAATCATATAACAAAATCTCTTCAAGAAAGAAAACGTTTACTGGGTTAGGATTCATCAACTGACCACCTCTAAATTCCTGGATTCTTGTGCCTGTAAGCGCCAGCATCCCCAACTCTAAATTAACCACAGGCCTTAGGCACGGACATGATTTGTTTAATAGTTACTGACACGATTCTGATCTTCAGTCTTTTCTTGATTTTGATCTTCATTTCCGTCGTCAGAGCACCTTCTCCCTTTCCTTTTCCTTCTTCACTGAAGAAAACTGCTCTCGACACTAGTTTATGGCAGTCAGTCGGTCAACCAGTCTCTCTCTCTCTCTCTCTCTCTCTCTCTCTCTCTCTCTCTCTCTCTCTCTCTCTCTCGCCATTTAGGACATTCGTTGTGACCTCAAGGAGGACCCAAAGGTCGATTGTTATATATGACAAAGAAAGAAAAATGAAATGACACAGTTTCATAATGATCATGACTCAAGGCGTTATTATCAACGAAAGCTAAAAATGCTAGTTGATTATTCAAAACCCTCTATTTCAATAGTCTAACAAGATAAGGCATTTGTCCTTAGGAAAGTCCATTACCATACATTTTGAAATGAAGGCTTTTTTTGCAACGAACACTTCCTAAAAGTCTGCCTTCCAAGTCAGAGCTTGTGAAATTCTGTTCGAATAATACAAAAAAGGTAAAAATTTCGAAATGGTAAAGAGAATTTTGGAGCTATGAGCGCCGAGGCTGCACCACTAAAACACCTTTTGTTGGGAGAGGTTCTGGCCACTTACTCCCATAGAACAGCCAACTTCAGGTCCTAAGTGAAAAGGTTTTTGTCTTCTGAGCCAACTATACCTTCATTTCATGGTTTTAGTACTGATTTAAAGGATTTTTTTATTTATCTGCCTAAAAGAATCAGTAAATATCTAATTTATAAGTAAGGTAAAAAGGAGTGACACGTCATTAATGTTGAAAATCTGAAATAAATACTGCAATAGTTCACAGATGCATCGAAATATCAAATCAACGCGACATAGTTCAAAAGCCAGGGCAGGATTTATTTACCAGGAGTGCAAAAGGTTTGTGAATATATTTTGTTTCTACGTAACAAAAGAGTTTCAGCGGTGGGGGTGTTTGTTATTACGTCATCAACATGGCCGCCAGGCGCACGTGACCAGACCCCATTCCACTGACCATAGCCCCTCTTCTAATTAAGCTAGACAAATGGGTATTATTTCAAAATATTCACGATAAAATTTAGAATCTTTTTTGTTTCAATGCATATTTATGTATCTGTAACACTTTTTTTCTGAAAATTGTACTCACACATTAAAAGTTGGCGCTAGCTGATGACTAGTATAAAGTATCACGAGAATGTTTAGATGAGCAGTATTGGGCAAAAAGATTAAATTCTCGTTACAGTCAAGGTAACGAGGTAGTGAAATCGCGCCTCAGGCCATTGGTACAGTATACTGTATGGTGCTTCACGTCAAAATACAGAGATGCTTAAGTCTGACGTAATTGACAAGCTAATCTACAATACGAAGATTCATTAAGGTTCTTAGGAATCATACTCGATCAGAAATATAATCCTCCAATCTCTAATGAGGGCAATTAGCTTTGGCAAATGCGTTTTTTTTTTTTTTTTTTGTCTGCTCCGTCTAATTTGCTTTTAATGTCTTCGTTGCCAGTGTATATAAAACTTGTTCTGTTCTTTTGTACCTCATTCTTCTACTAATAAGGAAAGGAGCAACACTTCTCTATATACAGTACAGATGTCCACAATTCCTTTCCGTCTTTATTTTTACATGTAAGAATCTTCCGCAATAACAATAATTCAAATGATTGCCAAACTTCATTTTGCCCCCAGTTTTATTCGTGCACTTTTCTTCCTGCAGGGTAAATCTCTGTTTTCATCTTTGCAGCTCTAGCTTTGTTGCTTTATATACGTGGGATGCATGGTAAAACGGCTCAATTCTCCCAGCAGTGCATTGATCTTGTTGCTGTTTATAAATATTTCAGCAGAGCTTACAGAACAAATAACTTGGATATATATGCAGACGCTCTGGAGAAAATGATTCCAGCATTTTTCTCTGGCAAAAGACTAAACTATGCTCGATGGATGACTGTATATCTGCCAAAACTTCCCATCATAGGAGCAGAATCTCCTGAAGTGAAACATGCACCCTCTCAAGGAGGTTTGGGTATAAAACGTTCTAGAAACAGTTTTTCAAGAGTGCCAGTCGACATGGCACTGGAACAGACTGTCAGCGCTGATGCTGCCTCGAGGTTCACTGGCATCACAGCATTCGCAAATTCTCACTCTGTTTGATCCCGTTGGATGATCACCAGGTCATTAAGAAGTGAGATAGTGAGTAACTTGCCTGAAAGCAGTGATATCACTAAAACTGAAGCTCCAGATTCAAAGCATGGTTTACAAGAAAGTCGCATCAAAAAAGATCGGAAGGATATAGATAGCATTATATCTACTTTGAACACTTTCTCAAATCCTTTTGAGGATCTGGATCCTCAGACACCCCTTAGGAATATTTCAACTAGTCAAACAATCAATGAGAAAGTAACAAAGAATATGTTTTCCTTTTCTTCTAAAGGGGGATATGCTGCTTAAGCATTTCAAACCCTATACATGCAGGATCCTAAGAATATTGAAAAACTCATCCCACGTAATGTGGTAAACAACTGTGCGTTTTCCATTGTATAAAGCAACACGAACAGGAAAGGAAAAAAACTGGAAGCCGCCAACTGCACTTTAGATACCTTTGGAAAAGTCATTCATATGGCAGCTGCTCAAAATTATAATATAACGAAAGTCATGGAATATCCTCTCACCCCGGTGCCATTTGCTCCTGCAAAAATTGGTGGAATTAAAAAAAAAAAAGACAAAAGCAAGTGGTCAATTGTGCCAACAAGTGGCATTAAGGTAACAGGAAAGGACATGAAAATCCCCCAAAAGCCTTCAGAAGCATTTAGAAATTAACAGTTTAAAATATCACTGATATCTTTTTTTGTGAAAAGAGTGGAAAAATCAGAGATATGCTGCTCTTCTTGGAGAAAAAATACTCTATATTGGAGTAGAAACTAAACGCTAGAAATACATTTGCAAAGATGATAATGTAGAAGTAGCAGAGGCACTAGACTTTGCTTGCCACCATCAAGAGGCAAACACAAGGATACTGTGGTATTTTCAACAATTATCGGGTGGTAATAATCATAACAAAAATATCCTGATAAGAGCAAATGACACTGATGTGTTGGTGCTATGAATATACCATAAAAAAAAAATCCCCAAACATCAGATCTGGCTTGGTTGTGGCGTATCTTCAAATAACAGCAGACGGATGATCAGTGTCATATGCATTGCAAAGAATCTTGACCGTGATTTAACAGAGGCTTTGCCCAGCTACCATGCCTTTACAGGGTCCGACTTTACAGCAGAATTTGCAAGAAAGGGTAAGGTAAAACCTTTACAAATTGTGCGGATGAATCCTGAACATCAAAGAATACTAATTCAGCTTGGAGAATCGCTCTCGCTAAATGATGAACAAGTTGCTGGACTGGAGAAATATGTATGTGCAATGTATGGTCAAGCGAGGTATTCCTTGGTATCTGATATAAGATACAGTTTGTTCATGAAAAAAAACTAGACTTAAGTGCCAGTCTAACAACTCTTCAAAAGTTAAAGGTATTGATCCAACAGTGCTGCCTCCTTCTAAACCTTCTTTGTTGCCAAAAAAAAAATAAAATAAAAATTAAGAGAAGCAATGCTGTTTCATGGCTGTGAAAGAGAACAGTATGTCAGAAACCACATGACGGTTTTGATCCCACTGAACATGGATGGTATCTGGAAAATGATAGATATCACATACAACTGAATGATGGTCCAACTTTACCGGATAATCTAGAACCTGTTACTAAAGGAGGACCCTGACAGCAAAGATGAAGAACGTGGCATTTATTTTGATGGCAGTAGTTCTGAAGAAAATTATGAGGAACATATGCAGTATTATACTCTCATAACAAATCTTTTTCGTAATTTCCAGTTTGACTCTCAGTAAAGATGGAGGTCTTAAGATTGAAAGATGTTATTTTCATTATTATGTTTCTATTCACTGCAGTCTGTTTTCCACCTTGAAATAAGATGTATCGCGTTTTATGTTTATATTTATTTCTATAGTATGTATAATGAAAAAGATTTTCATTTTATTTTCAACGATTGTTATCGACATCACTCATCTTTATCATAGTTACTAATGAGAATCCAGTGTAGCTTGAAAAAACGAAAAGA
The DNA here is from genome assembly GCF_040412425.1 of Macrobrachium rosenbergii. Lineage (NCBI taxonomy): Eukaryota > Metazoa > Arthropoda > Malacostraca > Decapoda > Palaemonidae > Macrobrachium > Macrobrachium rosenbergii. The sequence continues at coordinate 63,944,818 of NC_089753.1, forward strand.
CATAAGCTACATTGAAAGGAAATTATGAGGGATCAAACAATTATAATTTCCTCATAGACAGCATTTATAAAACTAAGTATCAACCGTCCCCCTTAAGGGGTTGGGTGGATTATAGTGTGGTTTGAACTTAGTTTCCAAGGCTTGTATGGATGCTTAATACACGAGGGTATTAAGAGTTTAGACGTTGCGGACAATAAATAAAAAAAAAAAATCGTAAACCGCACTTGCCCAAGCTAATTACCCTCATTAGGGATTGGAGGATTATACTTCTGATTGAGTTCGATTTCTAAGAACCTTAATGAATCTTCGTATTATAGGTTGGCTTGTCAGTTACAGCAGACTTAAGCATCTCTGTATTTTGACGTGAAGCACTATACAGTATACTGTGCCAATGGCCTTAGGCGCGATTTCACTACCTCGTTTCTTTGACTGTAACGAGAATTTAATGTTTTTGCCAAATATCGCTCATCTAAACCTTCTTATGATATACATTTTTTGAATCCTAATGAAAAGAGGAAACTTTTTTGTATTAGTCCATTTTTTCATAAATCATTTGTTTTCGAATAAATTCACGTTAAACTTTATACTTGTCACCAGCTAGCGCCAGTTTTTTGTTTAGTGCAATTTTGAGGAGAAGTGTTACAGATACGTAAATATGTATTAAAAAAATCTAAATTTTATTTGGAACATTTAAAAAAAAAAATTTATCTAGGTCAATTAGAAAGAGGAGTTATGGTCAATGGAATGAGATGGGATCATGTACGCCTGGCGGCCATGTTGGTGACGTCATAACAGATACGCCCACCACTGAAATTTTGTAAGACACGCTTTTCTGTGACTCTTTGGTCATGTACAGTAGTAACAAAATATAACCTCAAAACCTTTCGCACTCGTTTGGGTAAATAAATGTGGCTTGGCTCTTGGATTAAAATATTCATTCTGTGATTACCACCAGGCGTTTTAGTTATCTGTAAAAGAAAATTATTTGTCTGCCTGTCCACACTTTTTTCTGTGCTGCCTCAGATCTGAAAAATTACTGAGGCTAGAGGGCTGCAATTTGGTATGTGTATCATATACCCTCCAATTATCAAACATACCAAATTGCAGCCCTCTAGCCTCAGCAGTTTTTATTTTATCTAAGGTTAAAGTTAGTCATTTTATTTTGGCAAGATGTTTCAACAACTACACTCAACAGAAACACTGATCTTCGCCTGCTGAGGTGAATGATCGGAAAATAGAATAACAGGTTCATTAGTATTCAATTCGCGAGTCTCTTCATGTTTGTATAAAAACGCCGTTCTCTTTGAGGGTTCCTCTTTCGTTCGTGTATAGTGAATACTCTTCTTTTATGCTGTTTGTATCAGGGCCATCGTTAAAGAATATGCTCATATATTTGGTGTGTCTGATGCATTTGTTTTCTTTTACGAAAGTAGTTTACTTTTGGAGGTGAAAAATGTTGACAGTTGTATAATCGGTAGGTAATGCTAATGATCGTGATCACAATGACAATGGTAATTATTTGAATAGCCAGTTTTAATAGACATAATCAATCAATTAGTCATGCGTATAAACGTAAAGGAATCAACTAAACAATACTAACGTGTGTTAGTCGGTGGAACAACAAAGAAGTCTAACAATATCAAGAATGATGATAAGGTTTGCAGTACTTCCAGTTTTGATAACGGCGATAGTATGAGAGCTGAGACCAGCAAGTATGAGATCTTCATTATCGCGCACTGGCAACTTACGGCCAGCAGTGTATCCGATTTCTTAACGCAAAATGCCACGAACGACAACACGATTAGTTACAGTGACCTGGGTTATATATAGCACTGTAACGTTAAACTAAAATTGGTAAATTTTTTCAGTTGACAAAATCTAATTTTCTAAAGCGATGAAATTCATTGAAAGAGATTATATTGCTCACATTTTCGTTTCATTTGAGGCGTGTCTCATTGTATGTACGACTTTTGTCTGAGATACCACAAAGGTTATTATGATTATTTATAATATAATAACACTGACATGCAATGAATAGGAAGCTGTACATTGTCCTTAAAGTAACAATATTACCAGTATTGGAGATGCCAATATTTTGAAAATTAATCTTTAAAACTTTTTCCATCCTGCTGCAGCTCGTGATTTTGGACGTTATTCATTATTCTTTTCATTTCTCATCAGACATTATAAGATGAAAATTTCCCTTTTACCTCCTCCTTTTCTTCTTTGTCCCATAATCATCCAAACTTTACTTGTCAAGGAGTCCTGACCCTAAAGTCAATCCCATTTCACCTGCCCTTTTTTGGGTCACTTTCGTATTGCTTCTTTAACTGACATTCTTTTATAGCAAATGGTATTAATTCATTTCCATTACCAATGCTTCCTCTCTCTCTTCATGAGAGCTTCCATTAACAGAAGCTCCTTCCATCGCATTATATATATATATATATATATATATATATATATATATATATATATATATATATATATATATATATATATATATATATATATATATATATATATATATATATTTGAGATCCACATACATAAACACTTCATTTTGAAAACAAGTGAGCTTATTAAGGGAAATTCTGCCCTCTGCAGATACCGAGAATCTTCCATTTACGTTAATACGACTCATCGTTCACAATGTCTTTACATAACTAAAAGCTAAAATATTTCTAAAGTATATATTATATAATAAAGACTTTCTTTCGAAAATGAGCGATCTTCTCCTAAGAATTCAGAAATATGTTAGCAGGCAGATGGAAACCTCCAGAATGTTTGATAACCCTTGGCCCTTTTCTGAAGAGTTGTAAAGTTGTTATTTCAGACTTACTGACATCACCTCACATTAAAGAATAAAATAAAAACGGGAATGGTGGTAACTGGTAAATGTCATATTTATTGTTTCCATAAGCAACGCAAAATCCATGTAATCATTTCCATCTAAATCGAAATCCCATAAAAGTTCAATATTTAGCTTTGGAAAAATGTGTGATTCCCAGCTTACCTGATTCTTTCACTTGAGCCCTCCCTTTAAGAAACCTAACTGAAATATAATTGTGTATGGCAGAAAATAATCTGTATTGCCTTGAAATCTATTTTCTTTCTTTTCTTCTTCCTCTGGCTGATTTAAATTCTGTCTATTCTTAAAAAATAATTAGTCACTCAGGACAGATTTACACTTCCCGATACATAAAGGACCAACTTCAAGAAAAGAGCTTCTGTGGATTCCAGACATAGTTGTAATAAAAAGCAAACAAGTAACAAGATGAAAGAGTAATCTGTTAAAGAACGCTTGTATGTATGTGGATATTGCGGATGAACGTCTAACTTTCTCCATCAACATTAAAAGACCAGGAAAGGCATTGTGTAAGCTCTACCCAAACTAAGAATCAAGTTTAATGTAAACTTTCAACAGTTACTTTACAGTTTTGTAAATGTTACTATGTAAAGATCCTTGAAAGAATTATGAAAATCAGCGTGCAAAAGCTATGTTATGAAATTAATTCTGTAAGTAAGGATCTATATTGGTTCTGATGTTTTCCTGTCCCATCCCAAATGATTTACCTGTATTATTGGTAATAGGCACTGGAAGGTCTGTATTACGCGTGAAAGTTTTTTAAATCACGTAAAAAAAACAAATGTCATTAAGTTAGTGCACCTTACATGTATTATGACCTGTGTTATCGTCAGTGTCGTGACAAGCTCTCCTTAAATTTTCCAGAAGTAGAGGAATGGATGAATAGTTTCCTGTAGCACTGGGATCAAATTGCTTGGATTATACTTAGAATGCTTCAGTTGATATGCATGTTTTATGTACGTTTTTGGCTATATTCAGCTTAGGTTACTTTAGATCAAATATGATATTTTCTACGACCATTTACTGTGCTGTTATATTTCTGTAAACAATTCGAAATACTTCAGTTCAAGAAGGCGTCTGTGTAACCACGGTGAGTGTGAAGCTGTGACTGCCTGAACTAGTGGAATTAAAAAAATTTCTAACATAGAATAGTCTACGTAATATAAATGTGGTTTCATGTATACCATTTGAACTGTATGCTTTATGGATGAAAAATTAAATTCAATTTATTACCAAGACTTAACTATTTCGATTGTAACTTTAAATGATATTCAAATGTTAACGGTTGTTTAAAAAAAGTTTATAAAGATTATGTAAAAAGATATATTTGAAATTTTCCATGATTTAAAGTAAGGTTCTTTGGAAAGCCTAGCCCTACAATTATTTCTTTACCTTCACAGATCTTCATCTTTTGTAAACTGCACCTTCACGGCTTTTTTCATTTCTCCACCTTTACATCGTTATTCCAATTTTTTTTTTCTCCCTTTTGTGTGTTGAAATAATTTCTTCCTTCAAGGCATGTATATCACTCATGGTTTTGCTTGCACGACGAAGGATAAAGAGATTTTCTTTCACTATCACTCCACCTGCAACATTACTTTTCACTAAAATGCATATTAAAGTGAATTCAGGAAACTCTTGTAGAATATATATGCATAGAAATTTTTACCTTTTCATAGTTTTTATGCAAACAAAAATATGAAGCATAAAAAATCATGAAATGGAGGTCAGCGGCTTTAGTGAAATGGTTTTAAAATGCGCCACTTTATAATTTCCGATATGTGCTGAGATGTGAGGTACGCAGGAAGGATTTAATGAGGATCATGTTAATCTTCGGGTAGTTTAACCGGCATTACGAAAGTGTCGTGTTCATATGTAACACAGAATGATCCTACAGTTATCTGACCTGTAGTTTTGGTACAGGTAGGCGAGCAGTCCCCCCCAACACTCTCTCTCTCTCTCTCTCTCTCTCTCTCTCTCTCTCTCTCTCTCTCTCTCTCAGGAATACTAAACTCTACATCTAATGTGTATAAATCAAACCTGGCTTATAAAAAATATAATTTATTCTGTAAATCTAATATATGACAGGTAAAAAATGAGGCATAACAATAGAAAATAACTGAACCACTTCCCAAACACTTTAACAGTCATACAAAAATAATAAAATGTGGGATTAATTCCCTTCCACCATTCGCTCACTAAGTGTTCTCCATTCTAACTTTTTACGTCTTATGTCACCAGTTCACTTAAGTGGCCATTTTCCATAGTGGCCATGGGCATGTGCATATGCATGACTATCCATGAAACATCTGTAGAGAGAAATTATCTTCCATTATTATTGAAACAACTTAGTTCACATTACCATCATTATACCACATAGAAAAAAAGGTTAAAAGAAATGATAAGCCACTAACTCTTACCCTTACAGCAGGGAAACTTGGGCCCCAGAGTCCTCAGATTCCTTCTCACTTGGCTCCTCCAAAACGAATTTATGGCATTTTACAGAAGTTCCGGGCACTTGCTTCAAAAGCCACTCCTCATGGGACACAAATGCGCAAACCCTTTCTTCACGATACACCCATATTTGAGTTCTAACCGGACAAAGCTTCCAGAACATTCGAGACAAAATGCTGATGAGCTCTTCTGCCCACATGTCACTGATACAGCTGTATTTAAGGTGACATTTCGTTCAAGCACTCCGTGCTGAGCCTGCAGATCATCAGGCATTCACAGGGTTCAGCCACCACCTCGTGTCGGCCTCGACACAAATCATACTTATTCCACATTACTCTGCAGCTTCATGTGTCACTGTCATTTCAACACTTGGAGATTGCTTCTCCTTACAACAACACAAAGATCTGCACCTCAGGAATGTGGCAACACTCATTATCACGATAATTACTAGCAATGCAGCTAGAACACCTGGTAACACCAACTTATGAATATGCAACAGTTCTATATAGTCAATTCCTGCGTCCTCCTCTCTTAACGCTGATAACGTTATAATCTCCGCTGCAGACAGTAATTCCACTAAATCGTGGTGACGATGTGTATGTTGTAGAAAAATGTTTGCCGTCTAATTATAAACCCTCCTGCCAAGGATGATGAACTCCAAAGATAATATTTTGTATCCTCCTTCAAATAACTGCAACCCCTCCAAAAGGAATGATGTAGAAGAGTTCTTGTAGATCTTGGTAATTCTGCAGCTTCTACAAAATATTGCTGTGGATGTTTGCATGGGGACCACCATATAGTCATCGGAAACTGGTACAAAACTACACTTTGTAGTTGTCACGTCATGTGTCAATTGAAACTCACGACCCCCTAAAGTAATATCTCTTAATGTAAAACCTTATTGCCACGAACATACTTATTAAGGACCAACATACACCTGACTTTTTACTCTATAGCTGACAACTGATATTTGCTACCTATTACATACATGATCTCCATCCCTTCTAACATCACCACTGAATTATAATATGTAATAGAAAAGGCTTTATTATATAACTACGAAAATGTTCTTTATCACTTGTCGAAATTTCAACAATCAACCCTGTGAAAATTATGCTGGACCACCACTCGTAAGCTGCATTCCTCAGAGTAGACTAATACCGCTATTGGTAAAATATCTTCAGAGGTCAGCCCTTCTGAAGCCACTGTTACCGCTTTTACTTGAGATTTGATCTCATTTAACAAGGATTCAGTCTTCTCTTCAATATTCAAAACTGTAGTATGAACCAAAAACAAAGAATTGTCAAATCTAGGTCCCCTTGAACAGTGCATTGCAACACATGCGTATTTATCAAATCATCAGATCGTTCACATAACTCTGCAGTACCATTACATAATTTCTCCAATACTCTACCCTGATCAGCTACTTCAGCTTCCAGCGCCTCAACTCACACTAGACTTGCAACTGCTACTCCGCCAGCTGCTGCTATGATCGTTGCCGTTACTCCTATAGCTGAAGCGACCGCTGCTCTTTTACACCTTTTAGTTTGACCACACAAAATGTTCGTATCATTTATTTTCGTACCCGAAACTCATGTAAGTGTTTCTGTAATTCTGTCATGTATTCTGTCCGCTGTAATCTTAATCTCTGAGAGCAAACGTGTTAAAGGCTTTGACAAACGCTAAATCTTAGCACATGAAAACAGAGCAAAGAAAAAAACTAAATAATTGCTTAACCTCTGGGAAGAGAATGAAGAAAAAAATAAATAAATAAACAACACAAAAAAGGAAACAAACTCCCACCAAACATTAAGTTATTCTTTTAGTCTTAGATATGCATGTTAATTTAGTTGTTCCCATTTCTTCATCTATAACTATGAACCTATTTCCCCTTTCCTCTTATATAATACAAACGGCCCTTCAAACTTGGGACCCAATTTGTAATTTAATTCATTTCTGATATTTATCTTCAAAAACACTTTAATCACCAACTGAAACACTTATGCTGTCTGATTTTGCATTACTTCTCGTGACCATTGCGTGTGTCTTTGACTCAAGAATACTTCTAAGACATACATGTCTTTCTTTAGCTGTAGCAATTAACGATTCATTTGTATGATCACAACGTGAGGGGATCAACAACAAATCAAACGCATCCCGAACTATATAATCAAATAATGCTTCCACAAGTGACATACCATTGGTGTCACTATGCATTGTATTTATGCTATGTCTGACATATCCAAATATCTATCCCAATTATTATGATTACCACCCACTGTTGCTCTAAGAGCTTAAAGCACTTTCCTGTTAGCTCGCTCACACAACCCATTAGCTTCTGGCCCATAAGGGAGGATTTTAACCTTCTTTACTCGCATAATTTCGGCAAGACATTCCAACATTCTATTTACAAATTCTCTCCCATTATCCGTAATAAGTATCTCTGGTACTCCGTATCTGCATGTATATTTATTGAAAAACGTAACCGCAACCTCTTCTGCCATCTTATTCCTTAACGGGAAAATCTCCACAAACCTCGTTAACTCATCTGTAATCACCAACAAGTGTTTATGTCCATACCCCAGCTCATAACAGTTTGTGAGCAAATCCATATGCACCCACTGAAACAGTTTGCTCGGGACAGTAAAAAACCCAAATTTACAAGACGTTACCCTCGCCGGTTTACGTGAATTACACACAGAACACTCCTTCACAAATTTCTCCACTGATGAAAACATATTTTTCCAAAAGTACTGTCTATGGACTTTCTGATATGTCTTCTCAATTCCCAAATGTGGACTACCAAATTTACAATGTATAATCTCCAAAACAACTGGAATCAGTTCTTTTGGTACTGTGATTCGTGTTTTATTCCTATTATCATCAACACTTCAAAACTTATATTCTACTTTCCTCACTAACAAATTACCCCCTAATTCTCAAGCTGAATAAGAAAATCTATAACCCTTCTCACTAATTCACCTTTAAGAAATATCTTTGCTCCTGGTAAAACCTAATCTTCATCTTGTTTCTTCTCCACCACATTGATATTCCAATCCACATACTCACCACCTGCACTACACATCTGTTCATCCTCTGTGTCCACAAAATGCCTATTAAGAGCTTCCGCCACCATGTTGTTCACCCACAATGTACTTAAGCCTAGCATCAAAATCTCCAATTGTCAAAAACCACCTAGTCCTCTTGGGAGACAAATCAGGCTTATCAAAACGATCTAACAATGGCTTATGATCTGTAAGAACTTCCACTTTATTCCCCAAAAACAGCATCTTAAAATGAACCAAACTAGACACCATTGCAAAAGCCTCTATGTACACTGTTACCATTAACTTTTCATCACTTCCCCGTGTTTTGAGCTTTGTGCTATAAAAACTATTGGATGAAACTTACCCTCAGATTTTTGCATTAAACATGTGCTACTCCTTCATGACTGGCATCAGTCACTAACGTGAACGGTAAAGAAAAATCAGGGAACTTCAAAATTGGAGGACTCATTGAAGCATCTTTGACTTTCTGAAAAGCTACCTGCTGAGCTTCCACCCCATGAATATTGTACATCATCCCTCAATATATCTGTCAAAGGTGCTGACAACATAGAAAATCCTCTTACAAATCTACAGAAAACCCTGCTATTCCTATGAATGAGTGAACACTTCTTATTCTTGGGTGTAGGAAAATTTGCAATAACCCTGACCTCATCATTCACATGCACACCTTTTGAAATGACATGTCCTAGTTGTACAATATTTTTCTTCAGGAAATCATACTTGGCTAGTTTAACCTTCAGATCTGCCATCCTAAGCCTCATGAGAATTTCGCTAAGTACTTCTAAATGTTTCCGTATGGAGTCCGTAGCAACTAATATATAATCCATATAAAAAATACATTTTCCACAACATCCCATGAAAACATCCCTGACAAACCAAAAGGCATCCTTGTAAACTCATAGTACCCTTTTGGGACTGAAAAGGCTGTCAACCTTCTGGTCTCTTCACTCAACGGCTCTTGCAAAAACCCTTGCATGAGGTCACTTGATAAATAAATAGTCTTACCTCCAATATTCACAAACAAATCTGGCAAGCATGCCATTGGATATCTGTTTGGGATGGTTTTCTCATTTAATTTCCTGAAATTACATGGACAGAACCATCTTTCTTTGGTACTGCTAACAACGGGAAATTAAATGTTGATGAGCTTTGTCTAATAATACCTTCACCTTCCCATTTGTTAATCTCTTGTTCAACCCGCTCTCTTATCCTAAAAGGTATTTTATATGATGGGACATAGATCAGGTTCGTTCCCTCTTCTAAATGAACCTTGTGTTCCGACACACCCAGGGCAATAACATTTGAGTAATCAGCTAAAACCTCATCTAACTCCTCTATGTATTCTTTATAGTCTGCTGCACCCAAGTGATTTCTAAATATCTCCCTTCTAACCTCCATTTCAGCCTCTGTAAATTCATTTTGCTCCCCCATTACCGCCACTGATTCCATTTCCTCGCTCTATTCTTCCAGATCCAAAACAATTCCACCCATGTAACCCCTTTATCCAACACCTTGTTTATGGAAATTGTACTCACTACTCCTTTAAGTTTCTCACTGCCTACCACCACACACCCCTGTTTATTCGTTTTTATATCCCTCACCTTTACTTTCACCATACCAACCATACCTGATTCTAAAATTATATCCATTATTACGACACCTTTATTTATCCACTTTCTCTCACCAATAGGCTCACTTTCTCCCTGTGAGTGATAATTTCCTCATTATTCCCACTTATATCCTCATTTTTCCCACTTATTTCCTCATTATTTTCACTTATTTCGTCATTATCTCCCATTTCAAATGCATCCTCCTCCATTTCCTCAGTACCTATATGTGGGATAAAACCCCCAGTTTCACCAAGTGTTATACCTCCTTTACTCTGTTATATAGAAATCTCAATCCTCCCACATCCTATATGTCCTAGTAAAACCTTGGTTCCCAGATTAACTCCTCTCACCACCAACAAAAAGTGATTCCTGTATTAACTGGTTCCCTAGCGAGAGATAAATATCCACGGTTCCTACAACATCCAGTTATGAGCTTCTGAATGCCTTAGTCACGACTGATGGCACTTCGTTTGATAAAAGTCAAAGTCCATTAGATTGACAGTCACCCCTGTATTAAAAAAAAAAAAAATTAGAATACTTGATCCAGCTACAGCTCCTTTCACCATCAGCTTCCGTTCTCCAATATCTCCCAGAAGGCCTATATGACATCAACATTTTATCCCTTCCCTTTTGTTTGTTGGGCTTTGCAAAAATTCTGTCTGTTTCGGGAACTTCGTGGATATCCTTCTTCGGGAGCTTTTTTACGGCTACTTTAAAAATTCTGGTTTACTGGTCTATCATTACTCTGCTTCAGTAATGGACAAAACCTCCAATTATGTGAAGGATTCCTACACATGTCACAATATTTGGTTTGACTGTACTTCTTAGTATGCCCCAGTTTAGTACAATTAAAGCAACGGATTTGCGACATATGATTTTCTATTACTCTCCACTTTACCCAAAAACTTCTGGAAGTAAAGTTGGATTCTCTCTGCAGGAAGTAACTTTGGCCTATTGTCGTGCTTTTAGGCATTCCATTGAAAAATGTACTCTCTACCGCTGGACATTTCGACATGTGCTTCTTGATTTGGACTATCAAAACTGCTATCACATCTGGCACGTCCTTTAACAACCACGAGAAACGCAGTAACTTCTGAAAAAATTCTAATGAAATAGAACCTCCATTTACCCAGTCCGAGCCTCTCAATTTCCCCGCCAAATCTGCGGCTGCATCAAACAACTGCGAGCTATAATCTATAATGGAATGCTGTCCTTTCTTAGTTTTATAAATTGTTCTCAAATCCCGAACCAAATATCCACACTCATCCGCCCCATACGCAGTTCTTAGAAATTTCTTCAAGTACACCCAAGTCCTACACCTTCTAAACTCAAAACTGCGACAGCATTTCCAAATGTCCCCCACATCCAAAGCAAGAAACCCTTTGCCTTCATTAAATGCATCACCATCATCTGCGATGTTTTTTTCAATAAATATCTCCACTGGCTGTTTTAAATGTTCCATTTACCAGCCTGCAAAGGGTTGCATAGGGGACGTAAATTTCTTTATCCTATCGGTCAGCGACTTACGCAGACTTTCCCCTTCTTTCTGGCAAAACGAAAAGCATCCCTCGGCCCCCGATAAAATCGGCCTGATCTTAAAAGCATATAAGATTAAAATCTCGCACAATATCCTCTAAAAAAAATAAATGCTATCCCCCACCTCGCAACCATTCATAAACTCTACAGAAGTAAACAACTTCCTATACCCTGCCCCATTGAAGATCAACGACCTCGCAACCATTGATGCGCACGGTCACCTGAGTGTCAATGTCATATGCTTACCAGGGTTAATTTAAGAGATCTCCCCCGCAAAAAAAAAAAAAAAAAAAGAAGAATCTCAGAAGTAAAATTTACCCTCCGATATTGCCACCGCCTGCCTTCATGCAAAAATGCTTACCCCGCAACAGACAGCTGTCTCTATGCAGAGAAACTACACATTATGTCCCACACACAGTACAACCCATTTCCCACATACACATTAGAAAGATGTTTCAACCCAAAATAACTTGATTAAAAAAAAAAAAAGAAAGGGAAAATAAAACTCTGACTAAACTAATACAAAAGACGCAAAAATAAAAGAACTCACTTTTCACCTTACCCCACGTATTTCTGCAACCACAGACATTCAGGAAATTAGAACCGCACTTTTAAACTACCGCACGAAAATATACGATTATGTTTAAGCTCGCACTAAACACTCGGTGATCGACTTTCACGGTGACACTGACTTGAGCAAGACTAATTTGCCACCTCCCACATATTTTGAGCTAAACATGTTAGCTTGCACTATTCCTCCCTGCAACAAGCTACCAACTCTTCCAAACCTATTTCTAATGTTTCCATGTACCTACATCCTAATTACTATCATCCTTCATACACCACTCTTCTGCGTGAATACATAACACTGTGAAAAATATTATTTTTACCGCTGCCGCCAAAATATCTATAACACAGAACGATCCTGCAGTTATCTTACCTGTAGTGTTGGTAGACTTGATCGAGTGGTTGGCCTCTCTCTCTCTCTCTCTCTCTCTCTCTCTCTCTCTCTCTCTCTCTCTCTCTCTCTCAGGAATACTAAACTCTACATCTAATGTGTATAAATCAAATTTGGTTTATAAAAAAATAATTTATTCTTTAAATCTAACATATGACAGGTTAAAAATGAGATATGATAATAGAAAATTACTGAAATACTTGCGAAATGCATTAAACAGTTAAAAAATAGTAATAAAGTGAGGGATTAATTCCCTTCCCCCATTCGCTCATTAAGTGTTCTCCATTCTAACTTGTTGTGTCTTATGTCACCAATTCACTTAATTGGCCATTTTCCATAGTGGCCATGGGCATGTGCACTTGCATGACTATCCATGAAACATCTGTAGAGAGAAATGATCTCCCATTAGTATTGAAACCAACTTAGTTCACATTACCACCATTACACCACATAGAAAGAAATGTTAAAAGAAATGATAAACCACTAAAATGTGGAGTTGCTATTTTTCTTTAACACTCACCCTTACAGCAGGGAATCTTGGGCCCCAAAGTCCTCAGAGTCCTTCGCACTGGGCTCTTCCAAAGCGAATGTATGGTATTTTACAGAAACTCCAGGCACTTACTTCAAGAGCCACTCCTCATGGCACATAAACGCACAAACCATTTCTTCACGACGCACCCAGATTCGGGTTCTAACCGAACAAAGCTTCCAGAACATTCGAGACAAAATGCTGATGGGCTCTTCTGCCCACATGTCGCTGACACGGCTGTATCGAAGGAGACATTTCATCCAGGCAATCAGTGCTGAGCCTGCAGATCATCAGGCATTCACCTTTGTGCTGACAGAAACAAATTAAGCGAATTAATGAGGAACACGCTAGTCTTCGGGTAGTTTAACTGTCATTACTAAAATGCATATTTAAGTGAATTCAAGAAACTCTAGTAGAATATATATGCATAGAAATTTTAACTTTTTCCTAGTGCTTATGCAAACAAAAATACGAAGCATGAAAAATCTTGAAATAGGGGTCAGGGCTTGAGTGAAATGGTTTCAAAATGTGCCAGTTTATAATTTCCGATATGTACTGAGATGTAAGTTACCTAGGAAAGAATTAACGAGGAACATGTTAATCTTCAATATTACATTTTACATTTTAGCTCTTCTATCTCTTGCCAAGTCAGTAATGTTCAGTTTTACTACTGCTATGTGTAACATCTGCTATTCACTTACTTCTTTTGATTTTATTAGATTTACGATACGCAAATCATCAGTAATAAGATATTCCAGTGAACACTGACATGTCACTTTGGCTTATCATATCAGATACATACAATAGAGTTTATAAATGATGTTTCTTAAATAGACATTCCGTTGCCATTAAACAAAATTGTTATACAGTAGTAAAATCTCAACTGGTATAAAGATAGTTACGAGTGGTGCGGACTGCAGATATTAACTGACTGAGATCTCAGGTTATTCTTCGACTATTTGATGAATAGGCAATGAAACAAAAAAAAAATTTCTATAAAAAATTAGTCTTTGATTAACGAAGAGAAAAAGTGAAGTAAAAGAGAAAGAACCGATGTTACAAAGTTGATGTTTCTTTATGTTAGAAATAGGAGGCAAAATTTTTCCCATGTTTATATTAATTTTTTTTTTATTTATTTTGAAGTTTTGTTTCGCATAATACACTGTAATTATATGTTTTGGATAATTTAAGAGGTACTTGTTGATAAGGTTAAAGCAAACATTTTAGAGGGTCCATATGAGATATGTCTCATGTCACTGAACGATATTTCCTGTACATGCTGAATAAGATGAGAAATACTTTGAAACAAGTTGAATATAAGATAAAAAGGTGGGTACACAAGATGTAGTAAGGACAGGAGAAGGCATGTACTATAAATCTCGTAGATAAGCAAGTATAAAATGCGCCGAAGTATCTTAGGCGCAATCGAGTTTTCTGTACATCGTATAATCAAGGCGACCGAAAATAGAGCTAACTTTCGGTGGTCTCGGTATACTGCTGTATGAGCCGCGGCCCATGAAACTTTAATCACGGTTCGGTGGTCGCCTGTCCTATATCGTTGCCACACGCATGATTATGGGTTAGTTTAATCTCAAA
>NC_089753.1:63964437-63999437 GCF_040412425.1 Macrobrachium rosenbergii
TAGATAGGCATTTGGTGATCGTTGTAAAGTTATCCAGAATAGTGTACATGACCGCTGACGCTACGAAAAAGTAGTGTGAAAAAAAGTGCATTGTAATCATCGGTAAGGGCTGAGCGCCCGTTTCACGGGAAACCACATTTCACCAAACTCAGCCGGCACTGGATGTTGTCCCCGGTTTACCAGGAAGTATTATTGATAATGAAACATGCCGAACCGGATGCTGTGCCCATTTACGTTAGTGTACATATTCGTGAACTGAATGTTCTGGAAGATTCTAAGTGTTCTTGATTATTGTAATAATATTTTAGGCCATTCAAACAGTTTACATATTAATGAAAACCATGAAATAGACGATTTTTGGGCAATTTTTTTTTCAAATTCATTATCTATTTTGACTACTTATGGCATAATTATAGCATAAATTTAGTATAAATATAGCATGGATATATGTAGTAATAATCACCAAATATGTACAATATATTTTTTAATTGTCATTATTTTTAATTAAATAATCATTATGACTTCATAACTTAATTATTGTGATTATTTAACTAACAATTGCTCCCCTCGTTCTCTTTTCAGGTTGGAACCTTCTATGGTGCCACAAGTTTTAGGGGGTTTTCCCAAGTGACGCCAATCATAGTGATGAGGACAGTGCCGAAGAACTTGAGGACATTGATGTCGATGACCACGATAATGACCCTGACTACCATCAGTACGTCGAAGCAGCTTTAGCTGAAGATGCTGTAGAAGAGGAGAACTACTTGTCACCTCCAAGGAAGAAACGAATAAGTAAATATATATATATTTTTTTTATTTGTGCCACTCATGCTAATGTTCCTTTTCTCTTTTATTAACAGGAGAGAGAGAGAGAGAGAGAGAGAGAGAGAGAGAGAGAGAGAGAGAGAGAGAGAGAGAGAGAGAGAGAGAGAGGGGTGTTTTCCACTTCTGTGTTTCTTATAAATTGACAGTTGCTTTTTCTCTTTTTCCAGTAGCCAAGTGTGGCTGTACTACCCCACCAGCAGCAGGCCAGAGGAGGAGGATGAGGAGGCTGGCACTGGCAGCAAGGGTGCCATCTTTCAAAGGAATTGGGTGAAGGAAGACTTCAGCAACTCACCGCTGTTACCTTATGCACATGCAAGAATGTGAACTATTCATGCCCCTTTCCTCTACTTCAGTGATCTCTTTGACATGGATCTTGTGGAGCACCTCGTCTATCAGACTAAGCCTTTATGCTAGGCAGAGCAAACTCAGGACGCCCTTCAAGATTGTCATATCGGAGATGCCAATGTTCCTTGTCATCCTGATCTACATGGGAGTGATCCACCTGCCTTCCATTAAGGACTACTGGGCCACTGACACAAGGGTGCCACAGGTGGCAGACTTTGTCCTCAGAGAGGTTTTGGCACATGTGAACAAGAATTCATTTCAGTGATAACCAGCAAATTACTGCCACTCAAGACAGGTTTTACAAGGTCAGGCCAGTCATCATTGCTTTCATGAAGAACTTCCTGCACATCCCTGAAACACCTCATCAATATGTAGATGAGGTTATGGTTGCCTATAAGGGAGCTAGGGCTGGAAATTTGCACCAGTGTATCTGTAACTTCTTCGTTTTAATGTGCTTTTCTCCCATTTTTATATGGAGTAAGCACAATGCCTTCTTTTGAAGGACTTTGATTTGGCGGTGGGGTAGGCCGTAGCCTCGATCGGCTGCCCTGCCTAACATTGCTTAGACCCCGGTAATGAATGTGTACATGTATTGTACCAAATCCCCAGCTCCCTTTCTCCCAGCAGCGAGGACTGCTGGGCGGGTAGGTCGACAGTTCGAGACGTGTGAGGTGTCTGTTATGTTTATAGATGATGTTGGAGTGGCTTTGTTTGTGTGTGTATTAGTCAGTAACACCCATTTGCTTTCAGCAAACCTATCCATTGATTA
Organism: Macrobrachium rosenbergii; assembly: GCF_040412425.1. Classification (NCBI taxonomy): domain Eukaryota; kingdom Metazoa; phylum Arthropoda; class Malacostraca; order Decapoda; family Palaemonidae; genus Macrobrachium; species Macrobrachium rosenbergii. The sequence continues at coordinate 63,966,377 of NC_089753.1, forward strand.
CATACGTAATCCCAGGGTGTCTACACGGATAGCAAAGTGTTCGCCTTCTCTGACTGGTCGGCTGCGGGGATTGAACCCTCGCCACAGACCTCTATGAAGTCTGAGGTTGCTGCTCTACCAACCGAGCCTTCGAGGCTCCACCAGTGTATTTGTAACAAGCCGAATATATGGGGCTACAAGTTCTTCTGCAGGGTCAGTAAAGATGGCATTATTTGTGATATACTCATGTATCAGGGACAGACTACCTTCATCACCCATACTTTCCAGTTGCCTGAAGAAGAGGCCCTAATGAACATGACTGACAAAGTGGTCACCACCCTCCAGACCATAATGTCATAGAATTAACAGTCCATTCCAAAGCAAGTGAAAACAGAGATAAGAAAGAGACAAAAAAATGTGAAGGATATGGAAAATACAATTTCTACAGTAAGAATATAAAATAATCAGAAATAAATAAAGAATTAAACAACGACTGGGAAAACATATTCATAAGTGATAATATACAGGTAAATATGGAAATGTTATATAAAATATTAGAGAAAATAGTGGATAAATGTATACCGAAGAAGAAAAGTAAACATCAGTCATGCATACCAAGAGACAGAAGGACCCTGTTCCAGAAAATCAGAGAGTGGAAAAAAGCTCTTGCAAAAGAAAAGAATGCATGGAAAGTGATGGAACTAAAAAGTAAGATAAAAATGCAGAAGAAAAGATTGTTCAGTGAAAAGAAAATGTAAAACAAGACCTAGAAGAAAAGACCCTACAAAATATCAAGCAAAACACCAAAATTTTTTACTCCTATGCGAAAAAGATGAATAAAATAAGAGTAGAAATAGGCCCTCTAAGAATTGAAGGGCAATTAACGAATGAAAAAAAGTAAATATGTAACATATTAGCAGAAAGATATAAGAGTGAATTTACACATAGAATTGATAATGAAGGTAATGATACAGAAATAAGAGATGAAAATAGTAAATATTTATTGGACATAGATATTAATGAAGCTGATATTGTGCAGGGTATTAATGAAATAAAAAATGGTTCAGCAGCCAGTGCAGACAGCATCCCTGCCATTTTGTTAAAGAAAGTGGTTCATTCAATCGCAAAAACGCTTGCAATATTATTAAGACAAAGTGTAGATACAGGCAAGATTTATGATTAGCATAAATTAGCATATGTTACACCTATTTTCAAAAGTGGATCAAGACTAGAGGCCTGTGAGTCTGACATCTGATATTATGAAAAAGTATGAAAGGTTAATGAAGAAAAAATATAATGAAACATTTAATGAAAAATAGTTTGTTTAATATAGGACAACATGGTTTTGTACCCAGAAAAAGTACACAAACACAACTGTTAGTCCACCATGAAAGCATATTTAAAATATGATAAACGAAAAAGATACAGATTGCAAAAACTTTTGACAAGGTAGACCATAATATATTAGCGAAAAAAAAAAAAAACATAATATTGTGGACAAAGTAGGAAGATGGATAAAAGAATTTTTGGCAAAACAGAAAACACATAGTGATTGCAAACGATGAGAAATCGGATGAAGCTAAGATAATATCTGGTGTGCCACAAGGTACGGTGTTAGCTGCATTGCTGATTGTTATTATGATTGCAGACATAAACAGTAATGTTAAGGACTTTGTAGTGAGAAGTTTCGCCGATGACACAAGAATAAGTAGAGAAATTACTTGTGATGAAGATAGGAACTCGCTACAAAGAGACCTAAACAATATATATGAATGGGCAGAGGTAAATAGGATGGTATTTACCTCTGATAAATTTGAATCAATAAGTTATGATGATAAAGAAGGAATGCTATATGCATATAGAGGACCTAATAACAAGACAATCACAAATAAGGAAGCAGTTAAAGACCTTGGTGGGATGTTGAACAGGAATATATTATGCAATGATCAAATAGCAATACTATTGGCAAAATGCAAAGCAAAAATTGGAATGTTGTTCCTACACTTCAAAAAGAAGAAAAGCCAAACACATGATTATGCTTTATAAAACGTATGTACGTAGTCCACTTGAATATTGCAAAATGGTATGGTACCCACACTACCAAAAGGGTATTGCACAAATAGTGTAAAAAGGTCCTTTACAGCTAGAATATAAGTTAAGGACCTTGACTACTGGGAAAGACTACAATTCTTAAATTTATATAATCTCGAAAGGAGAAGAGAATGCTACATGATAATACAGGCATGGAAACAGATAGAAGGAATTACTGAAAACATCATGGAGCTAAACATATCAGACAGAGCAAGCAGAGGTAGATTAATAATTCACAAAACTATACCAGGAAAGCTAAGAAAAGCACACAGGACATTAATCCACCACGCATCATCATCGATAATGCAGCATCTATTCAATGCGTTACCAGCTCATCTGAGGAACATATCAGGAGTAAGCGTAGATGTGTTTAAGAATAAGCTCGACAAATATCTAAGATGTATCCCAGACCACCCAAGATTGGAAAATGCAAAATATACTGGAAGATGCATTAGCAATTCTCTGGTAGACATCAGAGGTGCCTCACACTGAGGGACATGGGGCAACCCGAATGAACTGTAAGGTCTGTAAGGTAAGGACAGTCAAGCACCCAAACAAGATGTGTATATGCAGACAACTTCTTCACCAGCATTGGTCTTGTTGACCGCCAGAGGGATACCTACCAGCGCCACTATGTTGGCACTGCCAGGGAGACCAGGACACGAAACCTGGCCTCATACCAACTGCCCATCTCAATAGCAAGAACACCAAACAAAGGCACCATGGACTACAGGAGCTGTAATGGTATTATGGCATTAAAGTGGAAGGACAACAAAGTAGTCAACATGCTGTCCACTGGCAGAGGTATGACAGAGATGCCAAAGAGAAGGTTGATGCCCCATGGCCTGATGTGATAAAAGCAATACAATGGTAAGATGGGTGGCATCGACAAGAGTGACATGCTCACCCATCTTTACAAGATGCCCTTCAGGTCAAGATGTTGGCCACTCAAGATCTTTGGATATTGCATTGATGTATCCGTTGCCAATGCCTGGCTAGTCTACAAGAGGGAAGTTGCAAGGCTAAATTAGAAACTCATGCCCCTGAAGAATTTTCACCTCTCCATTTCCAGGTACTGCAGTATGCACAGAAAGTCCAGAGTTTTCTCTCTTGCCACGAGGAGGTCAGATGACGCTCCTTCAATACCCACTTCTTCTACCACCGCTACTCAGGAGTCTGTTGGGAAAGTGATGCTCCCAACCAGAGGTCAGAGGTCACCACTCTCGATGTACTGGTCTTCACCCCCATGGGACAAACTTGTAAGAACTGCTCCACCAAGTGGTTGTGCAATCTTTGCAGTGTTGCACTGTCTTTCTGATGAACTTTTTTGTGCTATATCATAGTGTTGTGATATAATATGGACGTTATTTTCTAGTGCTTTATTGAACTATTTGACTTTTTTTTACTGATGTAGATATATTTTTGAAACTTTTTTTCTAGTAAAGGTATAAAAATTAGTTCATTTTCCTTTTCCTTATTTTTATTATGTCTTATTTATTAAAACATGATGAAATAATGCATAAAAGTGTGAAATATTAATATAATAATGCTTGGAAATTAAAAATAATGTAAAAAGATAACATGCTAGGTTATGAGAGTTAAAAGTATTAAACATGGAAGGTAAACCCCCAAAGTCACTAAAATGCTTTAGAAGGTAATCAAAATTTCTTGAAAAGTTTATCTCAGTCGGGCGAAACATCCAGTCCAGGATACTGCTGTCAAAAGAGAATTTCCTGTGAAGCGAGCAGAGGCCCCATTGAAGAAACTTCATTGGCGGGTCTATGACCCCATTTCTGTGAAAATTTACAAATTGCACGGGAATAAAAGTGTCTTAGATTTGGTTGTACTACAACATACTAAGAGCATTTTTTGCTGCCATCAATATCCTCGTAGTGCCTGTTAAAGGGTTTAAGGACCATGCACTTTATCTTATGTTGCTGGTGGTTCCTCTCTCTTCTAGTTCATTTATGGAATTTATATGCTTTAACCGAGTTTACAGATTTTGGTTAGACATTCATTTCTTTCATGAACTTTATGAATAAATTCTAAAGCCCGTTATACTAACTCAGTAAGTTTTGTATTGTCAACGAATCTACTGTAAGTAAGCGCTACTGCTATTAGCTTTTAAGCTTCATATTCTATCTCATATTAATGCTTTTTAACCAGATGTCAAAATGGGTTATAAGAAACACAGCAATCATATACTAATATCATAGAATTTATTTAAAGGCAGCCAATCAAGAATCAAATGTAGAGACAATTTTATATAGCTAACACACACACACTCTCTCTCTCTCCAGATCTTAGCTCTGCAAGAAAATTTGGTTTCAACCGCCAACTACAAATAAAAAAAATATATATGTCACTGCCCTGCAGCCTTTACATAAAAACTAGAATTCTGATAAGTAACAATTTATGTTTGCCTTTATCAATGATGATGAAAAAAAGTCCCCTTATACATTTTAGTGATAAAAATCGAATGCTGAGACGAGATTAGTTAAGATTAAGGAAGCATTATTGTAATGCTGACAAGGAAATAAAAAAAAAATGAAAATGCGTTATATCTGCATTGATGGAGATCAATGAGAACTTCTTAAAAATGTGGAGAGAACCTTCCGAATGCTACAACAAGCAATTGCTAAAGTTGTGTCAACCGATACCTATTCAAGCTGAATAATGAATTTCTTATGATATCTTATTGTACAATCAAGCGTTTTGTTTTGTATAGATACAGAAATGTAGTCTTGTTAATATTACTTTTCATTTCAAAAGTGATCTCTACAACAGACCTCTTAGTCTCTATAATATCTATGCCTCGAATGATAAGGTGTATCTTTATACACTTCATTTTACAAATCCTTGCGTTATCTATTAGAAATCTTTTGCCATGGAATGTGATTTATTTTTCTATTCTTTCTCTTGTACTTCATTTCTTTTCTTGATTTTATCAAGATTTGTTATAATAACCTTTATTGTTTTTAAAGTAGCTTCCACATCTTTTAATTATGACTTCTCGATATTGCACATCTCTTGAGAGTGAATCCATCGCTCTTACACAGACTAAGTTTCTTTGATCCATTTACCTCGTGAAGAAATTCCCTCTTAGTACTGGAGAGAGGAAAATAGAGCATTGTTATCAAATCAGTCACGGTGGTTGAACTTAAATTGAATAAAAACTCTCGGGAATACAAAATATTTTCGAATTACTTAAATCCTTAGAAGAAACTTCTATTCAATATATTGTTCCAAAGAATATCTGGCTGAGTATGTTTTGTTATTAAATTAGTCACGGTGGTTGAACTTAACTCGAATAAAAACTCTCAGGATTACAATATCTTTTCGAATTACTTAAAATCTTAGAAGAAACATTTATTCAATATGTTTTTCCAAAGAATATTTGGCTGACTATGCTTTTATTTGAATAACAAGATATTAATTTATACCTAGAAAATAGTTTGTTTTTTAACTATATTGAATAGGCTAAAGTTAAATGTTGTCTTTTTTACGGTAAGTAGGATTTGTAAAAACTGCACTCATCTGTCGACATTAATGCACACTCTGATATCTTCTGCAAATAACTACAAGTTAATTATGTATATGCTGTACGTTATCTTATATATATATATATATATATATATATATATATATATATATATATATATATATATATATATATATATATATATATATATATATATATTTTATTTTTTTTTTTTTTTTTTTTTTTTTTTACTCCGGAAATGACATAACAGATCTTCATGTGGCAGAACATTATTTAGTTGAGCTCCAAGGTGGGTCAAGATTATAGGTCTGTTCCTTTTTATGTCATGTTCCAAGCATATTAATTCCTGATTACCAATAAAGAAACGTTATTATAGGAGGCATCTTCGTATATCTGTAACCTTAAAGGACCTTATAAGTAACCCCTTTTGTCTTATAGATTTCGTGCAGCTCATTTTCGCCATAATTAAAAATGGTCAATGCCCAAATCTTCATGTCTTTGCTTTGTCTAAGATTGCTCTTGAGACGATGGGTGCCACACAGCGCCACCAACAACAGGAAGCACTTGACTCTATTCGTAAGTATGCTCAGAGAAGCTATTCTGAATTCAGAGCCCATTCATGATGTTTTCACACTAACTTAGCTACCGTAATTGGGGGTGTCTTACATTCATTCCTGTTGGTTATATTTAACAAATAACTTAAGTTTATGCGCACACACACACACACTATATATATATATATATATATATATATATATATATATATATATATATATATATATATATATATATATATATATATATATATATATATATATATATATATATATATATATATATATATATATATATATATATTTATTGTTACATGGGCCATTTGGCTGATGAGTTTCAATATTAATTTTATGAATTTGTATTGCCTTGTTAACATAAGACCCACATGATCCTATCAGTTAAGGATGAAAGTTACCTAAAAAAAGACAGATAAGTTAACATAACTACATTAGGTCGCCAGCTGAGACTAGATTACTGAATTAGCGATTTACTCTGAACACATGAGCGAAATCAATATTACTCAAACAACTAGTCCAACACAGAAAGGTATTAACTGATTTCTTATGGGAGCTAATAACAACTCCAACTTCGTCCCACTCCGGACACAAGATATTTCAACATTAAGGAGTGAAAACGCAACGGCTTAGGCCTCTTATGACGTGTCTATAAAGCAATTTTAAACACATGAATTGAGGATCTTGGTACCAAGGGTGCTAATTCTTCTCCAAACAAGATGCTGGCCAGGTTCCAAGACGTGCCCAATTCTGTAAGAGACGTATCCAGGTAACATTCCTATATCAAAAGACCACTCGCTTATTATTAATTGACTGCAAGGGATGAATCTTATATCAAGAATATATTTTTTACACCATGGAGGATAATTTATGCAATTCCACTAGGCAACTCTAATTAACTGTACTTCATACATTTGACTTCATGAATGGGATTTGGTTTTACTAGGATTTTTCTTAGTCAGTGACTGTTTAAGAGAGGGAAACTTGAAACATGAAAAATGAACGTTTAAGATGAAGGGAAAGAGAACTGGGAGTAATTATCATCTTCAGACTTACGGCTGGAATAGATAATGCAGTGATCAATTGCATCAGAGGCCCTGGGTCCATTGAAATGGCAATTTCCCTGGCTGTTTGACAAAGGTGGGGGGGGGAGGTGTGGCTATGAGAGATGCATGATATGCATGTTGCCTCTCTCATGGTTACTTTAAGACTCTCCCAAAGATGGGTCAGTGTCTTGGGTGTTTGGTTCCAACTCCTCGCCCAAAACGCCTTGGTGTTGGCACAGGTACTATCTGAAAAATGACAAGAATTTGCCAGTATAAAGGTCATATAAAAATGAGGTTAAGGTACAATCTAGCTAAGAGTGGTCCTAGCAAAACCTGTCCCATCTGATATGCCTCTGAACTAAAATTCCTACCCCTTTGGACGGTTGGCTTTGGGAACAACAACCCCTGCTAGCTTGCTTCCCTCTTACTTTAACAAGGTAGGTTCAACAGTGATTCTGGATATTTACAATAGCTCCTCCCCTTAAAAAGGCCTTCACTCCCTTTCAGGCGTATAGGTCTGTACTAAGTAAGCAGTTCACCTTGACCACTTTACTCTTTTCCCTTGAACAGATTTTGCCCTCTTCAATGCAACTAGCTAAGGATCTACCTGACTCTAGAATGGGATATGAGCTTTAATAACCTACTTTCTACAGACTCTTAACACTACTTGAAGGTGCTTATGGATATTTATGTGTCATGGGTGGATGCAATAATGGTGAAATATATTGAAAAAGAAATATCTCTTTTGCAAGACGTGACTGCTTCCTGTGTTTGCTCACCAGTCAGTTACTGTTGTTCAACGCGTCATGGACAACCAGCAATTTGATGAAAACCCTTTCTTGTGGAAACGGCACCACACGTTATCTCATGCCATGTAATGTGGAGCAATATTTGATCCACACTGCATCAGAAAATTTGATCGGGAAGCTTCTATGGCGTGACCAGAAAGGGGCGGTTATTAGGAACCTATCATTATGCAGAAAAAAAAACTCCTTATATGGGAATGACAATTGTCTGTCATCATTAGCTCTGCCCATGCAGTTGTATATAAGCTTCCAGAAGAGACTTCCTAAGGCAGAGATATAGACAGACAGAGAAAGAGATGGCACTCAGAGGTTGGACAAAGCAAGGTTCAGGCGGGAGTATCCCCTTCAGACGACCCTTACTCTTCTCCATAAAATCTTGTCTTGCCTGAAATGAAGAGAAGCAGCCAGCCCTTCCTGCTTGTGATGAGAAGCCCCTAAACCCTCCATGTTTGAGATGAGGTGAAGCAGCGAGCCTACATACCAGTGATGAAGAAAAGTAGTCAGCCCTTCCTGCTTGTGTGGAGTAGTTGCTAAGCCCTTGCTGCCTGTGACAACGTGAAGTAGTCAGCCCTTCCTGCCTGTAGCAAGGACAAGTTTCCAGCCATTCCTGCCCTCCATTTGCACAATCTCATTCTGTGACATCTACGAGCCCATGGTCATTGTACCAGCAACATCTCTGCTGAGTTCCCAGCCACCCTTCCGTGATATCTAGAAGCCCGAGGCCATTGTGCCAGCATCATCTCCTCAGCTGAAACCCCAGCCACGAAAGGGTAACTCACCATTTAAGTATTAAGATTGTTCTACCTCGCAACCTGTTCCCCCTATCATTAACTGCTTAGATTTGTTTTGTTTAGTGTTACGTTGAATGAGAGCAAAGGGGAAACGATTAATTTTCTTTGTAAATAAAGTTTTGAATAAATGTGTTATAGTGTTGTGAGAGTTTCTTTTGATATTCATTTCCCATATTTCAATTGTTGGTGTTGCAACATTGTTAAGAGTTTGAAAGAACCAGGAACGATTCTTGGATTATGACAGTTGGCAACCTTGCCAGGATTCTCAACACTGTAACCAATTCAAACAGGGAGAATATAGAACAAAATAAAATGAGTGAGTTAACAAAAGAGTTGGTTGAGTCGGGTAGGCTTATGGGTCTGGAAGGCAATGCTCTTCTCAAGTATGTTGAGAGGAAAGTAAGGGAGAAGTTTGAGAGAGATGAAAGAGCAGTTGAAAAAGAAATCAGAAAGCTGCAGCTAGAAAGAGAGGAAAAGGAGAAAGGGAGAGAGGCAAAGGAGAAAGAGAGTGAGGAAAGAGAGAAAGAGAATAAACATGAGTTAGAAATTGCTCGGTTAAGGCAAAGTTCTTATAATAGTCTGTCAGGCAGCATGTGAGGAATAATTCATCATTGAACAATGAAGATGTTGACAGTTTGGGTATGGGCCAGTGTTGAAATTAATGCCAAAATTTTATGAGGAAGATATAACGAAATATTTCATGTCTTTTGAAAAGTTAATGAACAAAGTAGGTTGTCCAAAAACATGTGTACTTTGTTATTTTACAGTCAGTCTAACGTTCTAGGGCACTTTCTGTGTATAGTTGCATATCCGAGGAGGAATGTGGGGATTATGATGTTGTGAAGGAAATTGTTCTTAGTGCATACGGGTTAGTACTGGAGGTATACCATAAGAAGTTTAGAAGTTTTAGAAGGGACAAGAGCGGTACGTATGTAGAGTACGGAAAGAAGTTAGAAAGATTATTTTATGATTTGTTAACTTCCTGCTGAAGCTGATAATTTTGATAATCTCAAGAACTTAGTTTTGCTATAAAACTTTAAAGATAATGTTTTCCCAGAGATTAAGCTATATATAGAAGATAGGCGTAAAAATCTTTTGCAGACGCGACTAGGTTGGCAAATGTGTACAGTCTAGCTCATAGTTTAAGTGAGAGTAAGAAGAAAAGTGATCCTTTGTCAGCTAAAGTACAAAGTAGTAAGTATTCTAGTAATAGTGGTGGCAATATAAGTAAAAGTGACTACTATTGTTATGCATGTGGAAAACCTGGTCATACTTCTAGGTTTTGTAAGAATAAAGGGACATTTAGTAGTTCTGAGGTAACTTGTTACCGATGTAATAAGAAAGAGCATTTATCAAGGAATTTTACAGAAGGGAAAAATGTTAAGAAATCAGTGTCTCTAGTTAATAATCTTTCGTCAAGTATAAATGACGTTATGAAAGAAACTAGGAAATTTTATGGAGAGTTTCTGTCTGAAGGTATAGTTTCTTCTCTCGAAGGAGGGGATTTGAGAGAAGCAGTTTTGCTTCCGTACACCGGAGTGGCTTTCTTCCTCATTAGGAGAGACAGTGTGCTAATGAAGGCAGTAATTAGTATGAAAGGACAAGTTACGTTAGGTGGGTTTCCAAACACTTTTGTTGTATGTTCTTTGTTGGAGGAAAGCTTAAAAGGCCGGGGAGTGTTGGGGGAAGTAAAAGTAGCACTTGTAGACAATTTGCCTGTTGATGGCATTGACATAATTGTTGGTAATGACCTAGTGACATCCAAGTGTGTGTGAATCCTATTTTGAGTGAGATTCCAGTGCCTGAATTGGTAATAACTAGGTCGGGTTTAGATAGAGATGTAGACTATGGTCATGATTTGTTCGTGGATTCGAACAAGTGTGGTAGAGGGGGTGTAAGTGATCTTAGTATGAGTGTGGCTGAGAAGACCGAATCTATCGATGCTGACAGTGTCAGCCAAGCTGATGATGTAGATGTCGAAAATAATGACGTAGAATTAGTCATTGTAGTGGTTTCAAGTGATAGTTGTTGCGATGGTGTAGGCACTAACATTTTGAATAAGGATGAGCTAGTCAAGTTACAGAGAGAAAGGATGAGACGCTAACCCGAATCTTTGAATGTGACTTTAATGATGATCTCAATAGTGTTTGTAAGGAAACCTTTTGCCTAAAAGACAAAGTTTTGTGTCGTTATGTTCGTCCTAAGTCAGTTAGCAAAGAGGGGAATGTTGAACAATTAGTAATCCCTAGGAAGCTTCGCAAATTAATTTTGAAATTAGCACATGATGGCCAAGGACATTTGCGGGTAAATAAAGCGTTTAAGTGTATAAGTAGGACATATTTTTGGCCTAAGGTAAGAGGTGACGTGAAAAGATATGTTTTAAGTTTTCATGAATGTCAAATGGCTGGTAAACCTAATCAGGTAATTCCCAGGGCTCTCCTTTATATAATATTCCACAGGTAGGCAAACCCTTTCAGAATGCTGTTATTGATATGGTCGGATCTTTGCCTAGAAGTATACAAAGTGATAATGGCAGTAACTTTGTGTCAAAGTATTTCAGGGACAAAATGAAAGAGTTAGGTATCAAACTTGTAACTTCCACACCTGATCAACCCGAGTCACAGGGCATTGTTCAACGTTTCCACCAAACGTTAAAGAGTGGCTTACGAAAATTGTGTAACAATTTTGAACATGACTGGGAAGAAAAGTTACCATTTGTCTTGTTAGCCTTATGGTTGGAGCAGAATGACACAACCGGATTTAGTCCTTTTGAATTAGTGTTTGGTCACACCGCTAAAGGACCCTTAGAAATTTTAAAGTGTAAATTAGTGCTTGAAGGAGGTAAAGAGGACTACATACAAAATCTAGAGAATTACAAGGAGAATCTAAGGGAAGCTTGGCAGATGGCAATAGAAAACGATAGCACCAGTCAAGGGGGAAACTAAAAGGAAGTATGATCTCAAGGCAAAAAAGAGAAATTTTCGTGTGGGAGATAAAGTTTTGGTATTAATTGAGAGAGAAGGTCCCTGATTATCTTATGAGTTCAAAGGTCCTTTTGCTGTCTTAGAAGAAAGGGGAAATTTAAATTACTTAATTGTTATGGGTATGCATACAGCTAAGTGGTTGCATGTAAACTTGTTGAAGAAATATAACGAACGGCCAGTGCCTGTAATAACTGTCAGAGAGAAATTAGTTTCGAGAAAAACTTCGATGTGCTTAAGAATTTCAGGGCATTTTATCCTAGCTTAGAAGAAGAAAAATTTTAGGAATTACACAACATTTTGGCAAATTATCCTGAAACTGTTAGTGATAAATTAGGTCTAACTAATCGGTTAGAGCATGATATTGAGTTACAGGACACAAAACCTATTAGACAAAGTCCATATCGTCTGAGTCCAGAGAAAGCAAAATCAGTAAGAAAGGAAATTACGTATATGTTAGATATCGATTTGATAGTTCCCGGCGAGGGTGAATGGGGTTCTCCGGTACTTCTGGTGAAAAGGAAGATGGATCAGACAGGCTGTGAATTCATTTAAGAAAAGTAAACAGTATAACTAAGCAAAGTAATTTCCTCCTTCCCAGAATTGATGATTGCTTAGATAGAATCGGAAATGCCAAATTCATTTCCAAGCCTGATTTAGCCAAAGGTTATTGGCAAGTACCTCTAAGTGCACAGGCAAGGAAAATATCCACATTTATTACACCATTCGGCAGTTATGAACCTAGAGTTATGGCTTTTGGTTTAAAGAACGCAGCCAGTACTTTCCAAAGGTTAATGAGTAAAGTTTTAAATGGCATCAACAACTATGTCATAGATGAACATGTGATATTCTCAGAAACTTGGAGAGAACTTTTAAGAATTTTAGCGAAAGTTCTTGAAGCCCTTGCAAAAGCAAATCTTGTTCTAAACCTGAAATGTGAATCTGGGAAAACCTCTATCATTTATTTATGTCATAAAGTGGGTCTTGGAAAGATCTGTCCAAAAGATGGGAGCACAGAAGCTATTATCAATTTCCCAATCCCAGCAACCAAAAAGCAGGCCATGAGATTTCTTGGAATGGGTTCATATTTCCGTAGGTTTGTGCCCAATTTTTCAGAAATAAGTGCTCCCATAACTAATCTCTTTAAGAAGGGACGAACTTTCGTATCTGATGACGAGAGTATAGAAGCTTTCAACAAATTGAAGGCCGTAATGATTCACGAGCAAGTACTGTTGATACCTGATTTTAGCAGGGAATTTGATTTAGAGATCAATGCCAGTGACATTGGCATAGGAGCAGTCTTATTGCAAGAAGTGAATGGGATGGAGCACCCAGTCGCTTATTATTCAAAGAAATTGAATAAAGCCCAGCAAAATTATTCAAATATTGAGAAGGAGTTGTTTAGTTTAGTTTCAGCTTTGTAGCACTTTGAGATTTATTTGGAAAGGTTTAAGAATAAGAATGAACATCTCATGCGATAGAGCCTAGAATTACAAGATCATAATTTGAAGATAGCTCATATAAGGGAAAGAATAATGTAATAGCTGATAGCCTCTCTAGAGATTTTTTGGCATGAGAGAATAGTTTGTCTTTTCTTTTCTTGCATTCTGGGCAAGTTGACCAATTTTTTTTTTTTTGGGGGCGGAGGTTGGGGGTGCCCAAAAGCACGAGTGTGATGTGTGATTGAAGTGCTGAGTGAGTGTGTTTTGTTGAGGCTAAGTCGTAGCGAAGTGCACAGTTGTTCCTCAGTTCAGATGACGAGTTTAAAGTAGTTTTGTCTCTTTTCGTCTTTTAAGAAATAAAATAAGTAGATTTTATTTTTTCTTTTGGGGGAGCGTGTCATGGGTAGATGCTATAATGGTGAAATATACTGAAAAAGAAATATTTCTTTTCCAAGACATTACTGTTTCGTGTATTTGCTCACCAGTCAGTTACTGTTGTCAATGCGTCATGGACAATTAGCGATTTGATGAAAACCCTTTCTTGTGGAAATGAGACCACATGGTATCTCATGCCATGTCTTTGTAATATGTTGCAATATTTGATCCACATTGCATCAGAAAATTTGATCTGGAAGCTTCTATGGCGTGACCAGAAAGGGGCGGTTATTAGGAACCAATCAATGTTCAGAATATAAAAAAAAAAAATCCTTATATGGGAATGACGATTGTCTGTCATCATTGGCTCCGCCCATGAAGTGGTATATAAGCTTCCGGAAGAGACTTCCCAAGACAGAGATATAGACAGACAGAGACAGAGACGGCACCCAGAGGTCGAACAAAGCAAGGTTCCGACAGGAGTATCCCCTTCAGACGACCTTTATTCTTCTCCATAAAATCTTGCCCTGGCCGAAACGAAGAGAAGCAGCCAGCCCTTCCTGCTTGTGATGAGAAGCCCTTAAGCCCTCCATGTTTGAGACTAGGTGAAGCAGCGAGCCTACATACCAATGACAAAGAAAAGTAGTCAGCCCTTCCTGTTTGTGTGGAGGAATAGTCACTAAGCCCTTCCTTCCTGTGACAACGTGAAGGAGTCAGCTCTTCTTACCTGTACTGAGGACTAGTTTCCAGCCCTTCCTGCCCTCCATTGGCACAATCTCCAGATTCTTGGAGAAACATCATTTGCTGCCTCATCTTAAAGACATCCTTTTTGTGACGTCTAAGAGCCTGTGGTCATCGTACCAGCAACATCTCTGCTTAGTTCCCAGCCACCCTTCTGTGATGTCTTGAAGCCTGAGGTCATCGTGCCAGCATCATCTCAACTGAAACCCCAGCCACGAAAGGATAACTCACCATTTAAGTATTAAGATTGCTCTACCTTGCAACCTATTCCCCCTATCTATAACTGCTTAGATTTTTTTTTTCAATGCTACAAAAACATGGCCTGAGATACCACGTGGTGTCATTTCCACAAGAAGGGGTTTTCATTGTAACATTTAATTTTCTTTGTAAATAAGGTTGTGAATAAATGTGTTGTAGTGTTGTGAGAGTTTCTTTTTGCATTCATTTCCCATATTTCAATTGCTAGTGTTGAAACATTGTTGTTTAGCTTTGAAAGAACCTGGAACGATTCTTGGATTGTGACAATGTGCTACCTCTGATGATTGTGATATTCAGTCCTAGCCAAATGGTACATTCAATTATATCTTTTATGACATAACCTATTAGAACACTGCCATAGCACCAACGTAAAGGACAATGAACTAGCTAAGCTACAATATTCTTACAAGTATACAATGTCTTACACTAGAATTTGCAATCACAGTGTACAAAGATATAATCTGAGTTCTTTAAATGAGTTTTTTTTTTATATGGAAAATGCTTTCCTCAACTGAGGTATTGTGCCATGCATGTCATAAGCTCAGTGGCTCTAGCCACAATAGTAACGATAACTGGCTTCACAAGTTATACTTACATAGTTACTGCTGCTCATTGCAAGATTTAAATGACAAGGTTACTATTACTACTTACTGAATCTGGTCTAGGCTGTTATTAAGCCAGATCATGTTGGCTACCTCTCCTGGTCAGGAGCCAGGATCACTTTGAGATGGAAAGGGCACTGTGCCACGGGGCACGAGTACCAGGATGAGCTTGTGGCTCTTGCAACTATTTGGCTCTCCTCCATCTCTTCTTCTTCTTTGGGTTCCTCCAAGGCATCTCTATATCAGTCCTAGGAGGTGATGAGGGCACCGACTCTGGGGAAAGGCCAGAAGGGTTAGCAGGCACGAAGTCAGGAGTAACATCAAAGGCTACAGGAGTGCTCCTTACTCCAGCTGCTGCTAAAACAGAGCAAGAGAGGTCTCATACTCTGTGTCTGGGGGGCCCAGTTCCTGGTCTCCCAGAGAAGGTGTAGTAGTTCGATCCACCAGAGATTCATCCTCTGTGGACAGATTTGGTGAGGAAGAAGTGTTGGGTGCCAGAGGCTCACATGTTGCTAAGACTAAAGCTGTGATGATTCCTGGATCTCCCATAGGAGGATCCGTCTCAAGATCTGGATCTGGCACATGGTCCAATTCTTGTGGTGGCTCAACGTCTGAGACGGACGGAGCGTGGCACTACTCAGGGCTCGCAAGTGGCACTGGCAGAGATTGATGGTCAGGAATGCCTGACGAGGGGTCCTGAGGTGCAACACCTCACAGATAGCTTGAGTTGGGCTGAGACAGAGATTCCTGCCCCAGCTGGAGGTCAGAGCCTCTTGGAGATTCTTGATCTGGGGTGTCCACTGGGCATTGCTTATTTTGGCAGCCCTCCCAGTTAGTGGAGTGGCCTGTCACCTTGCACTCTCTACAGCGGTACTGTGTCCCTTGAGTGTCCTTTTGTGGAGAGGGAGGACTTTGTTGCTGGCTGTCCTTTCGTGGAGAGGGTGGACTAAGTCCCTAATTGCTTTGCATGTGGCCCATTCGTTGACAACTGTGGCATAAGGAAGGTATTTCTTCTTGTTTTGGTGGCACGCCAGTCAAAGTGACTGTGCTCTGGGTTGGTGATCCTACAGTCGGTGCCTCCACTGCACAGGTAGCATGGCTGCGAAGTGGCGTTAGAGAAGGGTTTCCCCAGAGTAGGTCCCAGTCCAATAGTAAGTCCACTCCAGGCCTGATTTCACTCACCACGCCAAGGTGGTGAGGTAGCGTGCCCTAAGGTGTCGTGACCCAGATCTTGACTGTGGGAATGGTTTTGTTGGGGCCCTCTACCCGTTTCATCTCCAACCGAGCTTTCTCGTCAACTGTGGCACTGGCTGGTGCTTGAGGCCTGGCAATCTGGCTAACGACGGCTGCAAAGTCTCCTGTGACCGGTAGGGCCACTGGCGGGCTAGAGCCATCAAGGGGTGCCACTGAGATGAACTGGTTATGCAGCCTCTCAGGGTGAGGTATCTTCTGCGGCCTGGCTGCAGAGAACGCGGTGCTTATCAAGTTGACGAACTTGGTGGTTGGGACATGATTTGGGCAGGCCGAGTGTCCAGCACTATAGTGAGCGGCAGTACCACAGGATCGACAAGGGTCATTTGTGGGGTCTCGGTGGCCTGCGGTGAATGTTAGTGGAGAGGGTTGAGTGGAAGTAGAGGGAGAAGAGTTATGGTTATTGGTAGGAGACTGCCTATTGCTGCCCAACTTGTAGTTGCAATCAGATTCAGCGTGCCCCACCTTCTTACGGTGGGTGCATGTAGGCTTGGTAGGTAGGCTGTTCTTCGGGTGAGTTGAGCCTGAGGGGTCCCCGGATGGCACTATGTGCCTTTGAGATGTGCTGTGAGACTGGTTGTAGGTCTCCCATGAATCCGCCATATGGCAGGCTTCCATAAGTGTGGTGAGCTGCTTGTCACTGAGATACACAGCAAGGGGCCCAGGCACACACTGGAAAAGATCCTCCAGAATAGTCCGATTGAATAGGTCCTCGAATGTAGTGCACAACAGGGAGTCGAACCAGTGTGTACCGGACTGGGTCTTGTGACAGGCCCATTCAGCCCATGACCAGCCAACTTCCTTGGCAAGACCTCAGAACCGCTGTCTCCATTCTCAGGGGTTATTTCATAGGCTTTTGTTATGACCCTACGAACTTCTGCCATGTTGCCTCTTTGACTCGTCTCCAGTGAGAGGAGGGCTGCTTTAGCTTTGCCTTCCATGTGCTTGGCAAGCACTAAGGCCCTTTCGGTCTCAGTGGTGCTGTAGTTTTCGAAAAGAGTCTCTATTTCCTCCAACCATGCTTCTGGCTCTTCTTCAGTCCACTTAGGGACTAAGGAATTAATGTTTGATGTGGGAGCATTTGGTGCAGCAAGTGTGGAGTTGGAGGCTTTTTGAGTAGCCATAGATCCAGCAATTTCCTTTCTTGCCTTCTCTAGCTCAAGCTCCCTCTCCTTGAGAGCTAGCTCGATAGCTAATTCATGCTACCTTTTCTTCTCTTCTCTTGCATCTTCCAGCTGGCTCTGTTCTGCTTTGCTTTTTCTTCCCCCTCTTATTTGGCCAAGTCATCCAGCTGTTCCTTGATCCAGTCAGCTAGTTCCACTCCTTTGTAACCCAGTCCCTTGCCCATGTTCAGGACGGCTAGGCGGCGTTCCAGCGACATGGTTCTGGGATGGTATGGACATCTACTTTGGATGACTGGAATTACTTATGAATTGGTGAAGTGTCCTTCAGATTTGGGTGACACTTCAGTGGTGTGGCACTTTCTCAATAAGGTGGCTTTGTGACTGAGTGTGCCATGCAAAGGTTACACTTATGGCACTCTGTATCTCTAGGTAAAAGTGTAGCTTGTGTAGTCACAAAGGACTTTTTATCTTTGGGTGGCACTATGGTGCCAGTGCATTCCTAGGAATCAACACTTGTCTTGGCATACAACTAATTGTACTAAGGAAAAATGCACTCTGCCCAAGCAGAGTGTAACTTACAAGTAGGAGAAAAAGGGAAGGTAAGAAGAAACAGATAGGCATGCGTTTCAGTTTGTGACAGTGCCTCAGATTAGTGGTACTGTGGAAAAGAAAAATCAATTTTGGTTGCTTTGGCCCTCGTGGGTGACTAGTTCCTAGTACCAGCTGTGCTACTTCCTTTCATGTGGAGGGAGGAAGGATTTTATGCTTGAGTCTGGATAAAAGACCCCACTTGTGGCTAACAGCTTTCAATAACTGTGGTTAATCTTAACTTATCCTCATCTATGTGTGGGACAGAGGTGTTTATTTTTATTTGGTTTATTTTAATTAGTTATTCATATGTCGGCCCGTTCTTTCAATGAAGACCGTGCATGTACATTTCTGAGATATCTTAAAAGTTTACGTAAATGGCTAAAAGAAATGGAGGAGAGAGAGAGAGAGAGAGAGAGAGAGAGAGAGAGAGAGAGAGGGGGGAGGGGGAAGAAAGTATCCAGCAAGTGAAGTTCGCACTGCCTGAGTAAATAGTAGGTTTTCTTCTACTGGAATACTGATTAGTTTGGCTATGTTAGGTCATGCTTTGTCTTGCCAATATTAGCTTACCCTGTTACCAGTGCTCTTAGTAGTTCTTGGTAATATTTTTTATTCTTACACTGTTAAGTATTGTAAACTTACCTTGAGTTCCTTTTTTTTTTTATTTCCCTGCAAAAGTGTACATTTGTGTAGGAACTGTTGTTACATTTCCTAAATAAATTATTCCCTGACTAAATTATTAACTTTTTTTTACCTATTGCATAAAATCCTATACAGTACCTAGTTTTCCCTTTATTTGAGGTATATTTTTTCCTAAGATTTGTGAGTATGGTAATGCGAGAGACAAAGTAGTTCGCTAAGTCGAGCATATGAGGCAGACGTTATTCGTGACGTCATACAGGTAAACAACAACAACAACTTGTTTATACCCACACAGTGTTCAAAATGGCAGCAGTTATTGTCTGGTCGTCCAAGCTATAAGATGGCGGAAGAATCACGTGGCCTTACAGCTGATGGTTAAGGCGATCGAGTTTAGGAATGCTGCTTGGTGGAGTAACACAAATCTCTCACTAATCGTGGGCGATCTTATTCCAATACAAAAGAACAAAACACTCGACTCCTTCTTACAAAAGAATGAAGATTATGTGGGAATGCAACTTATTTCACGTTATAAAGACGGAAAACTAATATGTTGTGATTTCTCTTTTTTTCTCTCTCTCTCTCTCGACGTCATAATTAATAATAATAATAAGGGAAAGAATTATTCTTTCCCTTGGCTGCCGTGCTCCCTGCAGGGTCCTTCACGATTCAAAGGAATGGACACATGACGTCCTAACTGGCCTGATTTACGTTAATGTAAAATGCAAATTATGAAATTAAACACTGATGCAGTTCATTTGCGATATTAATGGAAAAGAAATTTAATATGGTTTCGCATGAGGGAAAGTAATTCTCTTCGTCACGCTCATCGGTGGCCTTCTCTCTAGGCTTTCCACTTATTGCTAAGTGAGAAATATCCTATGGACTTGTGAATTGTCCATCTCATCTTACAAGAAAAGCGTTAGGAACATGCCCTCCTAATACTGTCATGCAATAGCTAACTAGTTCAACAATTTAATATGCATTAATCATTGGCCAGCGAATAGCAAAATATGAAATTTTGACTTGGTAACTTTTTACGACCTTGACTGGTATGCGGGTCTGGCAGGCGGTGTTCGTTACATGGTAAACGTTTCCTTATTATTGTAGATTGTAAATTATAAATGCTCTCTTTTAATGCATACTTTCCTACCTACTCTTATTATTATAACATTGGTATTATTAATATTACTTACCTTGGCCTGCATCTTTGTTTGGGAGAATTTAGCATGAAATTATTATGATCTGACTTTTATCTTTGAATTAATTCGTATTCAATTTTCCAGTTTCTAGTTATCTCTGTGGGATAGCTAGCATAAGCTAATTAATTAACTACAGAGATATTGGCAAGGTGACGCCACTGTTACTTGGGTCCTTCGGCTGGTGAGTTTACTTATTAATTACGGTGATTTATATTGCCTTGCTTTACCTAAGACCCATGTAATCCTGTCAGTTAAGGCTGAAAGTTACCTAATAAATGACAGATAATTAAGACTAGTTACTGAATACAGCGATTTATTCTGAACACATGAACTAAATCAACAAAATTACTCAACCAACTAGTTTCAACAAAGTAAAATAAAAAGTGTTAACTGATTTCTTACGGGAGCTAACAACAACTCTGACTTCGTCCCACTTTGGACACAAGATATTCCAACATAAAGAAGTGAATAACGCAACGGCTCGGGGCCTCTTGTGACGCTTTTATAAGGCAATTTACTGCAAACGCATGAGGTTCTTGGTATCAAGGATGAGAATTCTTCCCCAAAGAAGAGAGTGGCCAGGTCCAAGGCGTGCTCAGTTCTGTAGGAGACATATCCAGACAACACTCTAGTATTACAGAAACTCTCACTTGTCATGAATTAATTGCCAGGGATGAATCATAGATCAAGAATATTACTTCAACACCATGGAGGATAACTTATGCAGTTCTAATAGGCCACAATAATTGTACTTAATACATTTGACTTCAGTAATGGGATATGGTTTTACTAAGATTTTTTCTTAGTCAGTGATGGAAATTTGAAACACGAAAAAAATGTGAGTTTAAGTTGAAGGGAAAGAGAACTTCGAGTAATTGTCACATTCAGACTTACCGCCGGAATAGATAATGCAGTGATCACATGCATAAAAAGCCCCTGGGTCCGTTGGAATGGCAATTTCCCCGGCTGTTCGACAAAAGGAGGGAGAACAAGTGGCCTATGAGAGATATTTCTATCTGAGGGTTGCGTTAAGACTCTCTCGAAGCTGGGTCAGGGGCTTGGGAGCTTATTTCAAACTCCTCCCCAAAACTGCCTTGGCGTTGGCGCAGGTAGTATCTGAAACCCACCAGTACAAAGGTCATAGAAAAGTGAGCTTAAGATACAGTCTATCTAAGGTTGGCCCTTAGCAAAATTATCCGAACTAATATCCCTCTAAGCTAAAATTCCTACCCATTTTGACGGTGGGGATCTATTAAAGAAAAACTCCTGCTCGCTAGCTTCTTCCTACATGGTATTCCCTCTTACTTTAGCAAAGCTAAATCTTTTGATATTCCATTAAATAAAGAAAGAGAGGTCGAACTTTATATATATATATATATATATATATATATATATATATATATATATATATATATATATATATATATATATATATATATATATATATGTATTTATGTATATATATATATATATATATATATATATATATATATATATATATATATATATATATATATATATATATATATGAATATCAGTCAAGGGATGTATTAACTTGATCCTTTAATATCAAAAGAAATTTGTAAATTTTTTAAATTTTAAGGCAGGCAGTAGAGATGTATGAATATACAGTAGGATTATCATATTTGTAAACACAGTATAGGGGCAGTAGTGCTAATGAGTTTCCAAACTCTGCCTCCCTGACACCTGAGGTCGCCTATGGTCGGTATGTTTATCAGTATTGTCCCCTGAGAGTATATTGTGATTTTTAACCAAATGAGCTTTGAAGGCCACTCCTACCTCGACACCGGCAGGTGGGTGGATATGTAGTCGTAAACGGTTGTGTATGTTCGTTAGTACTGTTCATGTAGTATATATATTTGTGACTTCTTATACTCTGTACCAGTCCTTCGTCAATGGCTTGAAATAAAGTTGAAACCGGTCAGGACCTACACACCTGGCTCTTATTTTTCACCTGTGAAAATGTGTAATAAATGAACCACATACAAAAGTTATAACAATCGTATATATATATATATATATATATATATATATATATATATATATATATATATATATATATATATATATATATATATATATATATATATATATATATATATATATATATATATATATATATATATATATATATATATATATATATATATATATATATATATATATATATATATATATATATATATATATATATATATATATATATATATATATATATATATATATATATATATATATATATATATATATATATATATATATATATATATATATATATATATATATATATATATATATATATATATATATATATATATATATATATATATATATATATATATATATATATATATATATATATATATATATATATATATATATATATATATATATATATATGTGTATATATATGTATATATATATATATATATATATATATATATATATATATATATATATATATATATATATATATATATATATATATACAGAAATATACATATGTATGTATGTATATATATATATATATATATATATATATATATATATATATATATATATATATATATATATATATATATATATATATATATATATATATATATATTATATTTTCCCAGAATACCAGCCACCAAATGTTTCATTTAAAGCTGAAAATACAACAGTGCATTTTGGGCACTGCCTGACAAGGAAGGGTGATAGGAATATAGGGCCCTCCCTTAATCCATTAACCACTCCCTTAATCACCTTTCAACTTTCTCTTCTCGAACATATGACTGTGGGAGACTGCTTTCAGAATCCTAAGCCTGGCCAGAGGCAGGAATAGTGTTGGCGAGGCAGATTATGAGAGGACAGCTGGCATGAACACCTGGACTGAGTCATAGATGACACCAACCCCAATCTATCTGCGTATACCGCCTGACCCCTGACCAAAGTCATATAAAGGTCTCACCGAAGGAACAAGCGAGAGAAACATTTCTGGACACGAGTGAGACACATCTCGCCTTCCATTCCCGCCTCCTTCACAGAGCCACGCTCTACCATGTGGTCCTATCTTGTAGCGACCTTTAGTCTTCTTACCAGTCAGGCCTTTAGCCCTTTCTCCGCCACCATTATCCTTGCTGAAGCCACCTCTTCTACAAGAGGGTTTGTTAGCTCTGGAAATCTCTCTTGACTGTGCCTTTTGTCATCATCGTCACACCATCGTATATACTTTCAAGTTTTCCCTGTTATAATTAACCTCTTAGGACTTGCCTGCCTGATTAGTCCATTTCATATTCTGATATTTCATTTCAGGTAAATACACATAATTTTAAACTTATCCTAACGTGTTTAATTACAAATACCTAGTGAGTAGAGCCCTTAGATCAGATAAATTCCCTCCCTTTTCCTTGTTTTTTTACGATTTCCTGAATCAACAGTGGTCAGATTTTATACAAAATAGAGTAAGTAACGAAATCATTCATTTAGAGTCTATAACTGGGTCATGGTAAGCATTTCCCAGGTAAAATCTGTAGTATATATATATATATATATATATATATATATATATATATATATATATATATATATATATATATATATATATATATATATATATATATATTACTACAGGAAACAATATAACAAAAATACATAAGTGAGATATAACGAAATGAATAAGCCTACAGAATGAGAGATATAAAATATAGAACACCAGAGAGAGAGAGAGAGAGAGGTCTGTGGTATAGGTATAGGTTTTGGTGGTGGGTTTATTTGACACTATGCCCTAAAGGCTGAATAAACTGGGAAATTGGCTAATAGTGCGAATATTTTTAAAAAACGAACTCCATGAAGCGGGCCACTAAAGAAAATTGGCAAACCCGTGGTTTGGTGACTGAGACGAAAAACGGTCGAATATTTGGATTTACTGGAAAGAATGAGGAAAAAATCTAGAGGAAATAAAATGCGTGGAGTAGATATTCCAGGTGTGGTGGCTTTTACTGCAATATTTTGGGGCTATGGGATATGGATTAAAAACTGTTTTTATTATAACCCAGTACCTAGCTGGTTTTATGTGGATGGCCCAAGAAGAGAATGAACCATTACGAGACGCAGATGTTTTAAATATATATTAAACTAGTAAAGGGGAGGCGGTTGCAAATTAATTCCTCTCAGATAAAAATGTTTGAAATGACTTCAGAGTTATTTCATGGGTAATTTATTATAATTTTATCTCTATATATCTCCCAAATTACCAAATACACATTAAGGGAAGCTTTTTAAGTGAGATGGGGTGAAATGAAGAGGATGTTTAAGGAATATCAATAAATTAGTGAATTGTTAAACCTTATAACTTTAATGAACATTCTTACTGTCGGATTATATATCAAGGTGAAGTCGGGAATAAGGTTAGTAAGAGACTGCGTATTGTGACTTGAATTATATTAAGTGATTTGTCTAAACACTGGGTAAATCAAAGAAGAATGTAGGCCTATTGAAGATCAAATTTCTAACTCGTCGTGAGGATGAACGGAGAGTCGAATGTGATGGGAGAATGGATAATGGACGGCGTGAGGTGCGAAATTTACACTGATAAAAGAAAAGACCGAGGATATTTTCGAGTTTTATTGAAACTTCCAGTGGGTCTGAAAAGCTAAGCATCGTAACGCAGCACTTCAATGACTTTCTACTTCGTGTCTGATATATGGCGAAGAAGAATAATAGCAAGTGTGACAGTGGAAATCGTGTTTTTGAAGTCGCAACTTGCACAATGTGCGTCTCGTGTAAGACATCTGTAATGTCTATTTGCGAAAGACGAAGACAGTCTTCTTTGGTGAGATGAGGTTCTGTTATCTCAAGAACATTCTCGGCAAAAGTTATATTTCTCATATCTCAGGTACATGATACAAACTGCAAGAAACGACCAGAATTAGCAGTTATATATCTGGTATTTTCCATTACTTAAGTTCAACAAGTACCTGGAAAACTATAGTATAATTGATATGAATATTTCCAAAACCATATACGTTTTCTATGTCGTTTTAATTCTGGAAAAGTAAGAAACTGCCGTCAAGAATTGTTTTTTTGACAAATAATGAAGAATTAAAGCTGCTCTTATTAATGGTGATAAGCAATTTTATCATAATATTCATTCCGAGAAAACATCTTTATGCCACAACCATACCAAATGTTTGGAGCGTAAGCTAAAGGGCACTCGTGCAATAGCTACGGAAGGGCAAGTTATCATGTACGATATGTTCTTGATAAGACTAATTGGGGATTCACTTCACACAGAATGCTTGAATACACCGATGAATGAAAACTTTATAGAGATCAGCTGAATCTGAAACCGCTAAGGTTCTGTCAAATGTTTTGGCAGTGATAAAACGGAACTGGTAGAGTTACCTGAAAATCCTTGAATAAAAATAATAAATGGATGTATAATTATTTACGGATGATTTAATTTAATGCAACATGCATGTAAGTTTTCTTCTGAATTTTGGTTAAGATGCCAGAATGTAAGGTTAAGTGTTTTACCGAGAAAAAACATTTTATAGTTAGAGAACGCACATAACAACGCAATATGTTTAATGCTACGGAATCTCTTATCGTTTTAATTATTACAGATACCCTCAGATAAATATATTCAATAAGTTACAATTCATCTGTCAGTTAGGGAATCTTTTGTCATTCATTCCTGTCTGTTACTCTTTCTCTAAAATTATACTGGTCGTTCCAAAGAATTTGTAACTTTTCTAACAGGTGATTTTCTTTTCTAAAGGTTTAAAATTCTTCATTATATATTTTCACTAAGAAAAAGTTTCCTTTGCGCAACGATTGTACTGTAGTCAGTTCGTGTGCAATTTCCCTATACCATCTTACATGATTGTCATCCTATCTAGCATCATGTATGTCAAAAAAAAAAAGTCTATCAGTGATTTATGTATGGTTTGGTTTCGCACAAAAAATTACGTGGTATAAAGTTCTACTGATTATAAGTTTATGTTTGAAATCTAATCCCTTCAAGGATAAGTTAAAGGTAAGCGAGATCGGAGGAGGTTACGTCAGTGGCACTTGATTGCCATAATTCATCTTTACCTCCAAACCCTGTGACAGCAACGCTTTTAAGCACGGATCTCATCATGTAGGGTGATCTATAAACGTCACTCCGAAAAACCTTGAGAGACAGTGAATAATTCGTCATCCCAGAGGAGATGTCTCTTTCTGCCTCATTCTGCACAATTTCCTCTTCTTAAAACGGTTCTCTCTGGGACTGATATTACCACTGTCTCACATATTTATCTGTTTCTTCCAAATAAAGTAATGGAATACTAATATGAACTCGTATATTGTCACGGATGAATATGGGAAGCTTAATATGTGACTAGACATTTGAAGGAAATAAAACGATCAGGAAAATAGAGAAGACGAATCTAAAGGTGACAGCAGTAATGGCAAAGCATACTTATAGTAACTAACTGAAACAGTACATCCCAAACAAGGACCAAGATAAACGGAAAGTAATTTTATTTTGAAGACACGCAATTCACCAAGGGTAAACAATACAAAGAACATAAAATTATGTTAATATTTCCTAATTGCCCAACTTTTATACTTAAAACCCTAATGAGTCATTCCGTAGATTAGAAAGTTCCTCGGCAAGGTCCTTATTACAGCTCACAGCGCTCAAGGGATGATCATAAACGACCTCACCAAACGCCTTGAGAGACAGCCAAAATCATCATCTACGACGAAATGTTTCTTTGATTATGCAATATTTTCTTTCCTTTATCGCAGCTGTTGAACTTTCCCTTGCATGCCCAGAGCAGTCGTTGGACTTAAATGATAAAATTGGATCTATATAATAATACTGGTTTAAGTGTGTGCATGAATGTGTGTATGTGTGTGTGTATATATATATATATATATATATATATATATATATATATATATATATATATATATATATATATATATATATATATATATATTATATATATATATATATATATATATATATATATATATATATATATATATATATATATATATATATATATATATATATATATATATATATATATATATGTATATATATATATATATATATATATATATATATATATATATATATATATATATATATATATATATATATATATATATATATATATATATATATATATATATATATATATATATATATATATATATATATATATATATATATAATCATGAAGCTACAAATGTAGCTCTCTCTCTTAATATCAAATTCACACTACCTCGGGAATATCCCCAATGGGGAATTATCAATTGAAAGGGAATTTATAAGTGATAAATGGACTGGTACTGCCGAGAGTGGGTGGAACCATCGACTGACAAGACTGGATAATATCTGTGTCGTGGGTTCGAGGCTCGGCAGCACCAGTCCATTTATCACTTAAAAATTCTCCTTCGGTGATAATTCCCCACCGGGGATATTCCCGAGGTAGAGTGAATTTGGTATTAAGCGACATTTGTAGCTTCATGATTATATATATATATATATATTTTTATAAATATTACTGCTGTTCGCCCTCGATGTATTTAGGTGTAGGAATATTAGTCAGATTGACCTCGACAGAGAACATATCTGTCCGCCGGTAGGCCAGGCAATTCAAAATAACGATCACAGCAGAGACAGATGGCGCCCGAGCATAGGCTGGGTAGTTCAAAAAACAAAATATGCTATGGCATTAGGGACCTAAACCTCAGAGAGGGTTTTCACTCAATCGTCTCTAGTAATGGTGGCCTTAAGCTATCTTTCCCTTTACTCTATGCATTCTTTGTCAAGGCGATGCCTTTGTCAAGGTCGGATTGCCTGGGGCTGTATGTCAAGAGACCGCCTCACCTATGCTTTGTTGGGAACGCGAGCGAGGTCAGAGAGAGACAGACAACAAACGAGAAAAGTAAGCCCTTTGTTCCCTCACTCCACTTTTACTCCTGCGTCTATATTAATTAGTGAATTGGGAAGACTGCCAGAATCCTGACTCCTGAGGTCCATCGTGAATGCTGCAAACGACGACGTTCAAGGTAAGTCCGATTCTTGTTAAAGCTTCGTCGATTGACTAATAACTTTTCTGTATTTCCGTTTTCTTTGTTTCATTCTCCAGCCACCACTTACGGGATATGCTGTTACGAAGTCTAGATTAAGTCAAATTATTATATTGTTAGCGTTAGCCGAATTATCCCAGTAAGTCTCGGAGATTTAGGCAAGCAAGTCATTTTAATGCTCTTGTATTCGTTATGCCTAGTGCTCATTGTTTGGGGGAGAACCGTTGTCTCTTTTTTATTTAATACCATTTTAACAAGTAGAGATTTTTCGTCGTCCACAGTTGGTGACATTCATCATAAAGTCTTTATTCCTTGAATATTCTTTGTTAAGGTTAATTGCCCTTAACTGGCGACCTTTGATTAATTAACGTCTGTCTTTGAGGTTAACTCTTGGCTTCAAGAGACAGGTTACATGTATTCTTGGCCTGCAAGGCCATGAAACTTTACGTAAATTAACCAATAACTGATTAGCCAAGACACACATGTAACATTGGCGACCTTGCGTAGAATCTAAAGTAATTTTAGAGAAAGAATCTGGAGAGAAGGAAATTAATTACATTAATTCCAAAGATAAAAGTCAGATATTGAATTTCATTTTACTCTTCCAAACAAGGAACCAGGCATAATAATAAGCAATAAAGAGAATAGTTATAATAAGAAGTATAGTGAGAATTAGCATAGGTAGGCAAGGGTGCATCCAAAGCAGAGCGAGTCATAATTTGTAACTTTGTGAGAAAGGGCATTTTTACCGCGTTCGAGTTAATTCGTTCAGTAACGAATCCTAAGACCGAATCCGCGGAGCCCATTTCCTTTACACAAAGTAATTTAGTAACCGCGTCGGTAACGTACCCGATCGTTATTGTTTTCATAAAGCAGGAATCATTCAAAACACAGTGTCAGTGAAATAGCGAACGAACAAAATAGTAATTTTACCATAAAATACATTTTTCAGTAACGTGAATTTGGTCCCATCCGAACCACACAAATCCATTTCATTGTTCCGAATCAGTCCTTAAACGGACGTTTTAGCCGTGGAAAATACGATAACAAAAGACACAAAGTTGTTTGGTAATTTCGTTTTCCATCCTTAACGTAAAACGCTATGCATGATTGGTATATTTAAAGTAAAATCTGGATACCTGCATTTTTTTCATTCGTTGTTTTGAATTTTGTGCCAAAAGAAAATACCCACCATCTTGATTCCTCTGCTGAGCGGGTATTCAGAATTGTTTTGAACTGTTTGTGAGAGGACCCGCCATTTGGGGTTGGCGCACGCTAAGGCTTTTGAATTTAGGCCTAACGGGACTTGGCCGCCATCTTAAGACCTTGTTATTGTGACTGACTCTGCTTCCAGCCACTTTTGGGTCACTTTTTTTTGCGTAGTAGACCCACCTCGCAATATCTTAGCTAGACAGACTTCGGTAGACAAAATCAAGATATAATTTAGTCAGGAAAGATAGGCCTTAGTTAGGATTAATACAATAACACGTTCCTATACAATTACCTGCTGTAAAAAAATCATATAAAAAGAATTTTAAATTTTACGCTAAAGTCATGTGACGTCCACGTGGCTCCTTTGAAGGTCAGATATAAAGCATCGCTCAGGAAGCCAAGACGACGTATCTGAATTTTATTTAGAACCATGCCATTGTGCAATTATAAAATCTTTGTTCTAATAAAATCAATTCTCTCTCTCTCTCTCTCTCTCTCTCTCTCTCTCTCTCTCTCTTCATTTAAGTAAGCGTGAAGTAATAACCTTTCGAGTGTACGTGACCCGCTTTAAAGAAAGACGGGCCGACACAGAAATTAAATTAATAAGTAAAAGAAATACCTCTGTCCCACAAGTCAGATGAGGACAAGTAAGCTTTTACAGTGATAAATTGTCGGTCGACTGAGGCCTGCTACCCATAGCGAAACCGTAGTTTTCACCCTCTGAAAGAAGAGCGGCTAGCACTGGGACCAGCCACTCAAAGTACCTTTAGAAAAAAAAAGAGAAAAATAACTTTATTCCACAGTGCCAATAATTTGCTGCACTGTCATCAATTGAATAGCTTCTTCTCTCTCTCTCTCTCTCTTCTCTCTCTCTCTCTCTTTTAAACATCCCTTTCTCTCTCATTCAATTGTTACACTCTGCAGGGGTGTAGAATGCCTTTCCTCCTATATAGCCTAGTTGGACTCCAGCAGAGGGTCCCTAGGAACACATTGGCACCATAGTGCCACCAAGCAAGCATATAAGAAAATAAATAAAACCAAAACAAAGGGAACACAGAAGAGAAAGTTCTTCTGAACCTAACCTGCACCAGTGCCTAGGGATACTGAGTGCCACCAGTGTGACCTGTACACGGCACACCCAACTACAGTGCCACCTTTTGAAAGGGTGCCACGTCACTGAAGAGACACTTCCTCGCTGCCCAAGTACGCCCAGTCGACCCGGTTAGACGCCCTTCCCCACCAGAACCATGGCAGCAGAAAATTATAAAACCTTCCTGGGGCTGGGGACGGCGGCAGGTCTCACCGGCTCGGAACTTACCACCTGGGTCAAGGAGCAAGTGGACGACTTGGCCAAGCGGGAGAATGAAGAAAGACTTGAACGGAGGAAGTATGAAGAAGAACGGAGGGCGTATGAAGCCGAGCAGAGGCAACTAGAAGAGGAAAGAGAAGAAAGAAGAAGACAGCATGAGTTAGCCTGCAAGGAAAGTGAGCTAGCCTTCAAGGAGAAAGAGCTCGAGCTGGAAAGAGCGAAAATGAAGAATGCCGAAGCTATGGCTAGCCATCAAGCCTCCAGTCCTACACCTGCTGCATCAAACGCTCCAGTTTCGAGCATCAATTCCCTAGTCCCCAAGTGGACTGAGGACGAGCTAGAAGCATGGCTGGAGGAGATCGAGGCTCTTTTCGATAACTACAGCAACACGGGAGACGGAGAGAGCCTTAATACTAGCCAAGCATATAGAGGGAAAAGCCAAGGCAGCGCCGCTCACTGGAGAAGAGCCAGAGAGGCAACATGGCGGAAGTTCGTAGAGTCATTATCAAGGCCTACGAAATAACCCCAGAAAAATGGAGACAACGGTTCCGAGGTCTTGCCAAGGAAGTCGGCTGGTCTTGGACGGAATGGGCATGTCACAAAACCCAGTCCGGCACGCTGGTTCGACTCCTTGGCCTGCACGACGTTTGAGGATCTTTTCAATCGGACCATGCTAGAAGACCTTTACCAATGTGTGCCTGGGCCTTGCTATATATCTTAACGATAAACAGCCCCCACACTTATGGAAGCTTGTCGCACGGCTGATTCGTGGGAAACTTTCAATCAGTCGCATAGCACTCTCAGAAGCGAATCGTTCCTCCAGCCTACCTCTCGAACTCAAATCGCTCAAAGAATGGACTGCCGAGCAAGACCGTGTGCAACTACTGCAAGAAGGGGGGACATGCTGAAGCTGAGTGCCGATACAAACTCGGCACTAATAAGCAGCCTACCCCTACCAACCAAAACTCCTCTCCCGATTCATCTGCTCATCCCTCTCCTCCAACAGTTACTGCAGGCCACCGAGCCCATCCAAAAGGCCCGTGCAAATCCTGTGGGGCTGCCAGCCACTACAATGCTGGATCTCCGGCCTGTCCACATCATGTCCCCACCACAAAATTTGTCAACCTAATTAGCACTTCATTCTCTGCGGCCAGTCCGCACCGGATCCTTTACCCCGAGAGACTGGAAACCCAGTTCATCTCGGTGGCCCCTCTTCAGAGCACTAGTCTGCCAGTGACCCTTCCGGTCACAGTAGACACTGCGGCAGACATTAGCCTGATCGCTAGGGCCCAAGTGCCAGCCAGTGCCATGGTTGACGAAGCAACCTGGTGGGAAATGAAGTGGATAGAGGGCCACACCATTACTGTTCCCATGGTCCAACTCCAGGTTACGACACCTTGGGGCACAATACCCCACCGCCTTGGCGTGGTAGGTGGAATTCGGCCCGGAGTGGCCTTCATGTTGGGACGGGATCTTCTATGGGGAAGCCTGTTACCAATGCCACTTCGCAGCCAGGTTACCTCCATGGAGACCCCATCTAGAACTCTCGATAAAACCAAACCCCCACCTTCTGCCCACCAAAGTGGTCCGCGGAAGGGGCATAAACCAAACTATTTTAGGCCTAGCCCTCTCCAATCATGAAGGTCTGGCCCAACAAGAGGTCCTCCCTCTCCCCGAAGAGATATTCTGGAGGAGCAGTACCGCTGCAGGACGTGCAAGCGGACAGACCACTCCACAAATTGGGAGGGCTGCCCAAGTAAGCAACGCCCAGCGGACGCCCCCGAACAAAACTCTCGGAGAGGCTATGATCTCTAGCTGGGGCAGGAATCTCTGCCGCAGCCAAACCCAAGTCGTCCGCGAGGTATTGCACCTCCGGACCCCTTGTCAGGCATGCCTGACCCTCAACTGCTGCCAGTGCCACTTGCGAGCACTGAGCAGTGCCACACTCCGTCCACCACGGACGCTGAACCACCAATTAAGAAGGCCCCTATGCCGGGTCTAAATCATGAGGCGAATCCTCCTCCGGGAGATTTAGGATTCCCCATGCAGTTGATCATCGCAACTGGAGAGCCTCCAGCACCCGAGACTTCTTCTTTGCCATCTCTGACTCCAGGATGAACCCCTGGAGGATCAAAATGTTACCCCGTCTCTGGAAGACCAGGAACTGGCCTCCTCGGACCCAGAAGTCAAGATCGCTCTCGCTCCGGTTGTCGCAGCAGCCAGAGTGGGGAGCCCTCCTGTAGCTTTTGAAGTTGCCCCTGACTTCGTGCCCGCTAGCCCTTCTGGCCTGTCCCCAGAGTCTGTGCCTTCATCCCCTCCTAAGCCTGATACTGATAGGCCTTGGAGGGACCTGAAGAAGAAGAAGAAGGGGCGGAAGAAAGCCCAGTAGTTGCCGAGCCATAAGCTCATCCTGGCACTAGTGCCCTCTCGGTACAGTGCCCTACCATCTTAGAGTG